>NC_059116.1:37453746-37790931 GCF_020740685.1 Jaculus jaculus
GTGTTCGAAGGCATGAGCCTCAGGGACATTCTACAAGTGGTTTGAATATAAAAACAGAAAAGCAACAGTGAAGTAATTAATGCACACACGTTCTTCTCCAGGGGCCTCTGTGTTGGTATTTATGCCACGAACTCCGCTGAGGCCTGTCAGTATGTCATCACCAACGCCAAGGTGGACATCTTGCTGGTTGACAATGACCAACAATTACAGAAGATTCTCTCGGTAAAGTCCTCACCAGTCAGGTCACCCAGGGGGACCTAAGGGTTCTGGCCAGGGATCATTTGTCTCCCTGGTCAATGCTGGGGATAATGTAGGGTTCTGGGTTTCACCTCATGAGCGTGTTCAGGGAAGGCCCTCCTCTACCAGCTTCCTGGTCAAACTGCTTTGTGGCTGGAGTCTGGTGAGGGGGTGTTAATTTCCAATTCATATAAACTCTGTTTAGTGCTAATGCCTTTGGGGCTGGGGAAATGGTTCTGTGGGGAAAGTACTCACTGGGCCAGCATGAGGCTTGAGTTCAGATCCCTAACATATCACATAAAATGTTGGGCATGGTGGTACTGTAGGAAAAAACCCCCGCAGGGGGCCCCCATGCTCTGCCCGGATAAGGCGACACCCCAAATCACTCACGAGAAGCGGTCTTGATGCAAACTGCAAGAGGATTTTATTCCAAGCGCGCTGGGGCCCACAGTCGTACACCTCACAGGGGTAGAGGACTGCAGAGCCCCGAATGCAGGAACAGGACAGTTTTTATAGGGTTTCTAACAAAGCCTGTGCATTAGACCAATCATTTTCTAATATTAGGAGCCCCGCAGGGTGTTAGCCAGTCAGTTTGTGCCACCCCATAGTTTCTAAGCCAATTAGTTTATGACCTTGGTGGTCAGCATTTGCGCAGGTCCTTGGGTGGGAGTAGCAGAGTATGGTACCAGTCTCCTATGACCTTGGAGGTCAGCCTTTGTGCAATTCCTTAGGTGGGGGTAGCAGAGTATGGTATCAGCCTCCTGTGACCTTGGTGGTCTGAGGCAGGCTGTTACAGCTTATGGTGCGAGCTACTAAGGCTAACAGTGTGGGCTATTAAGGCTTATAGTGTAAGGCTTATAGTGCAGGCTATTTACAGAAACCAAATAAGTGGTTCACATCATTACTCATTTCCCATCCTTGAGGGCTATCTCATGCCCTTTTACCTAGTTTTATATTAGGAGTGGGCTCTGATATAATGAGAAGAGGGATTCTTTACTTGCTTCCAACAGAGAGTAAAGCCTGGAGTTTGAGGTATGCAGGGAGCCCGCTTAAGCTCCCCTTGGAGCGTGATAGTATTTCTGAGCTTCTGAATTCTTGGGCCTTTCAGTACCACCCCTGGAATCCCAGCACTGGAGAGGTGAAGGCAGGAGATTCCCTGGCTTGCTAGTCAAATCAGTGTGCTCCAAGTTCACTGAGAGTTCCTGTCTCAGGACAAAAAAGGTAGAGCACTCCCGAGGAGCAATACTCAGTGATGCCTCTGGGTTTCACACGCGCATGCACACACTTACATAAGGAGACTCTTTGGTAGATAGCGTGCTCACTGGGCCAGCATGAGCACCCGAGTTTGGATCCCCAGGTCCCAAACCTGAGAGGCTATGCCATAATCTCAGGTACCTACAGCCAGGTGGGAGGTAGCAAAAGGGCTTTGGGGAATCTCGTGGACACCTGCCAGATGAACACAGCAGTGAGTAGTTGTCAGAATGAGGTGTAAGGTGAGGAGGAACAGACCCCAGGAAGCTGTCCTCCGACCTCCACGTGTGCACTGCCGCATATTTGTACTCACATACATGAACACACACACACCAAAAAGTAAATTATCCAAATTGAAATTTTTCTTTTTTGAGGTAGGATCTCGCTCTAGCCCAGGCTGACCTGGAAGTCACTGTGTAGTAGAGAAAGAGGCAGAGACAGAGGGAGAGAGAGAGAGAATGTGCGCATCAGGGCCTCCAGCCACTGCAAACGAACACCAGACACATGTGCCACCTTGGACATCTAGCTTATGTGGGTACTGAGGAATCTAGCCTTGAATGGGGATCCTTAGGCTTCATAGGCAATCGCTTAGCCACTAAGCCATCTCCAGCCCTCAAATTGAAATTTTATTTATTTATTTGTTTGTTTGTTTGAGATAGGGTCCCACTATAGCTCAGGCTGACCTGTAATTCACAATGTAGTCTCAGGGTGGCCTCAAACTCTTGGTGATCCTCCTACCTATGCCTTCCGAGTGCTGGGATCAAAGGCGTGCGCCACCACGCCCGGCTGAAATTTTAAAAAGACAGAGAAGTTGGACATGGTGACTCACGCCTTTGATCCCAGCACTTAGGAAACAAAGGCAGGAGGATCACTGAGACCAGCCTGGGCCTCACAAATTGAATTCCATGTCAGCCTGGACTACAGTGAGACCCTATCTCGAAAAAAACAAGGAGAGCCAGGCGTGGTGGTATACTCCTTTAATCCCAGAACTTGGGAGGTAGAGGTAGGAGGATTGCCATGAATAAATTCGAGGCCACCCCGAGACTATATAGTGAATTCCAGGTCAATCTGAGCTAGAGTGAGACCCTACCTCTCGAAAAGCCAAACAACAACAACAACAAAAAAAAACAAAAAAAAAAAACCCCACAAAACTATTTATTTGCAAGCAGAGAGAGAATATGAGATAGGGAATCAATGGGCATACTAAGGCTTCTTGTCACTGCAAATGAGTTCCGGATGCATCTGGCTTTGTGTTGGTACTGCAGACTCAAATCAGGACCATCAAGCTTTGTAAGCAAGCACCTTTAGCTGCTGAGCCATCTCTCCAGCACTTTTTTGATATTTTTGAGGCAGGATCTCACTCTAGAGTAGGCTGACCTTGAACTCATGACGATCCTCTTACCTCAGCCTCCCCGGTGTTGGGCCTGAACCCAGGTCCTCATGCTAACAAGGCAAGGTGCTTTACCCACGGAGCCGTCTCCCCAAGAGACTGGCCTGGACCGGGGAGCGTCGGAGGGCCTTTTTGCTCAGTCTAGACAGGAGCCTCGGAGCTGTCCCGGAGAGCTCCGCCCGCCCCGGGGCCCACAGAGAACTTTCTTCCAGATTCCACCGAGCAGTCTGGAGTCACTGAAAGCCATCATCCAGTACAAGCAGCCCCTGAAGCAGGACGCCAGCAACCTGTACTCCGTAAGCGCGCCGAGGGGCGAGGTCTCCCGAGGAAGAGGGAGGCGGGCAGAGGGAGGGGCGGGCCTGGCAGAGAAAGTGGGCGGGGCCACGCCAGAGGCGCGGGGGGGGGCTTTCAAAGGAGCCGGCAGAGGGCGGGCCCACAGAACGGAAGTGGGCGTGGCTACGCAAATAGTGCGCGGCCACACTGGAGTGGGCGGGGCTGTGCAGGACAATGGGCAGAAGTAGGCAGAAAACGAGGGTGGAGCCCGGCAGAGGCGCTGGGCGGGGCCACGCTAGGAAGACAAAAGAAGGAAGGGGCCCTGAGAGGAAGTGGGCAGCGCGCACCGGGCCCGCCCGCACAGGGCTGTGGGTGGGACCGCACAGAGGAGGGCAGTAGTGGAGGCTGTGCGAGGGAAGTGGGGGGCCCGGGAAGGGAAGGGCTGGGCCTTTGGGACAATTTTCCGCTTTTTTTAAAAACCTTTATCGGTGATTATTTTCACACATGTACACAATGTATTATTTATTCGTTTGAGAGAGAGAGACAGGCAGAGAGAGAATGGGTGCACCAGAGCCTCCTGCCACTGCAAACAAACGTCAGGCACATGGGCCACTTTGTGCATCTGGCGTTACAATGGTGCTGGGGAATTGAACCTGTCTTTGCAAGCAAGCATTCATAACCACTTAATCATCTCCCAGCCCAACATACTGTATGTTGATCGTAGCCTCCTCCTGTTACCTTCTACTGTCCCCTTTCCCATCCATCGCATCCCTCCTTTTCCAACCAACCCCTTTTTATCTACTCTTGCTTTGTAGTATTAAGAGTGATTAATGGGGAGGTGCCTGTCCTGGTAATTGATTTCTATGTAACAGCCCACCCCCACAATTAGTGGATTAAACAAAACAAATAATTTCATTATTAATTTATACCACATCAGGGTAATTGCAAAAAATACCAAAAAAGTGAAACCTATATGCAATAAAACATAATCTTAAATTAAAAAATTTTTTTTGGCTTTTTGAGGCAGGGTCTTAGTCCAGCCCAGGCTGACCTGGAATTTACTCTGTAGTTCCAGATTGGTCTTAAACTCACAGTGACCCTCCTATCTTGTTCTCCTGAGTAAGAAATGTTTAAAATCTACTCTGCGCAATTTCCAATATACACTATTTTTTTTTTTTTTTCAGGTAGGGTCTCACTCTAGCCCAGGCTGACCTGGAATTCACTATGGAGTCTCAGGATGGCCTCGAGCTCACAGCAGTCCTCCTGCCTCTGCATTCCCAGTGCTGGGATTAAAGGCTGTGCCACCACGCCTGACTCATTATTTTAACTTTAAATATTTTACTTAACCAATCATAA
This sequence comes from Jaculus jaculus, assembly GCF_020740685.1. NCBI lineage: Eukaryota > Metazoa > Chordata > Mammalia > Rodentia > Dipodidae > Jaculus > Jaculus jaculus. Next base: position 37,458,254 of record NC_059116.1, read on the forward strand.
TTTATTATAATTTTTTCCCAAAATAGTGTCTCACTGTAGCCCAGGCTTACCTGGAACACTCTAGTCCAGTCAGGTGGACTTTGAGTTCAAGGCCAGGCAGGATTATAAAATGGGTTCAAGGTTAGCCTGGGTAACTTAGCAAAACCGTATTACAAAATAAAGAGGAAAAAAAAGAGAATTGGAGACATGGCTTGGGATAAAAGCCTGCCTGGAATGTTCCAGTGAGGGCTGGGGATGTGGTCAGCAGTGTGCATTTGTCCAGCATGTAGGAGGAGATCCTGGATTTCATATTCTGTAAGGGGGAAGAAGAGGAAGAAAAAGGAAATAAAAATGCCAGCCTGCTGGACAGAGGTAGGAGGATCACCTTGAGTTCAAGGCCTCTCTGAGAATACAGGGTGAATTCTAGGTCAGTCTGGGCTAGAGTGAGAGACCCTACCTTGAAAAACCAAAGGGGGAAAAAAAAAGAAAAGAAAAAAAGAAAAAGCCAGCCTCCTTGGTGAGAAGTAGTCTTGAGGACAAACGGTGGTGGTACCTGGCTTCTGGTCAGAGGACTGGGTTATCAAGGACCCTCCTGGCACGGTGAGTGGCTGAGCAACATCTTTGGCCTCCACCTGCTAGGGGGCAGCAGCGTCCTTCCTGCTGGACAACAAAACCCACTCCACAGACTGCCCAGTAACCCCATTGAGGGCGCTCATTTATAGGGATAGCTCTGAAGTAGGGCAATACATGCCTTTTAGCAGCAGGGAATCATTACAGAGTTTTCTTTTCTTTTCTTTTCTTTTCTTTCTTTCTTTCTTTCTTTCTTTCTTTCTTTCTTTCTTTCTTTCTTTCTTTCTTTCTTTCCTTCCTTCCTTCCTTCCTTCCTTCCTTCCTTCCTTCCTCCCTCCCTCCCTCCCTCCCTCCCTCCCTCCCTCCCTCCCTCCCTCCCTCCCTCCCTCCCTCTTTCTTTCTTTCTTTCTTTCTTTCTTTCTTTCTTTCTTTCTTTTTTTTGAGGTAGGGTTTCACTCTAGCTCAGGCTGACCTGGAATTCACTCTGTAGTCTCAGGGTGGTCTTGAACTCACGACAATCCTCCCACCTCTGACTCCCAAGTGCTGGGATTAAAGGCGTGCGCCACCACACCCAGCTCAAGAGTTTTCTTTTGTTTACCTGAGACAGGTCTTGTTATGTAGCCCAGGCTGGCTTTGAACTCTTTCTTTCTTTCCTTCTTTCCTTCTTTCTTTCTTTCTTTCTTTATTTATTTATTTTGAAGTAGGGTCTCACTCTAGCTCAGGTTGACCTGGAATTCACTATGTAGTCTCAGAGTGGCCTTGAATTAACAGCGATCCTCTTACCTCTGCTTCCCAAGTGCTGGGATTAAAGGCGTGCGCCTCCACACCCAGCTCCCCCCACCTTCCCCTTTGCCATTCCACTCTCCATCATACCCCTTGCCTCTCTCAGTCAGTCTCTCTCATTCTATCCACCACCTCTTCCATAATGGACCCTGAACCTTGCAAGGTGTAATAGAGATATTTCAGGGCTGAGAACTCCTGTCACTTCTTCTTGGCACCATGTTGCCTTCTAAGTCATCCCAAGGTCACCACCATCTGAAAAGAGAAGCTTCTGTAATCAAAAGTGAAAGTAGCATCAGTACATGGATATGAACATTAAGAGGAGTGGGCAGTTTGGTGAGCATACTATTTACATTTAGCCAGACAGCAGCAGACATTACACCCCTAAGGTTCTTGCTACCCTGCTGTAAGTTTTCAGTATCAGGCATGTATTCCCTCCCATGGAGCAGGCCTCCAGTCCAATTAGAGAGTGGTTGGCTTCCCCCATAATAGACATGACACTATGGCACCTATTGACTCATTTGCCCGGCTGGCCAAATTTAAGGCTTTCAGTGTCCACAGTTGTTTATCTCCACTGGTGATTTCTCTTTCTCCCATTGAACTGTGTGCAGCATAGCTTTTTCCAGCTTTCTGTCAGCTGGTCTATATGGAGGAGGTTTTCAGCTCAGCTCCAGCAGAGTTTCTCAGTGACCTTGCTGCCCAAGTATGTGGACTCTTCAGCAATAGGGTCTTACCATCTGTGCTGGTGGGAAACCAAGAGCTTTGGCAATGACCTATAATGTTTTGGGGGCATCAGAGACCTCCCTGGCCAACAACTCACTGGAAGGTATCCCATCCCTGGTATTGAAAATTTTCTAGTAACAATCTATGGCTTCTGGGTGTTCCATTGTCCAAAAACGTAGGTTTCCATATGACTTATTCATACCCTCTTAGATTTTGATTAACCCTCCCCTCACCTTTTCTTTACTCAATCTCTTCCCTTGACCTCACTTAGGCCTTTCATCCCATTAATCTGTTCTTCTACTTACATATATACAATACATCCTATTAGGTTTCCCCTCCCTCCCTTTCTATTCCCTTTATATCCCCTTTCTAGCTTTCGGCTGGCCTTGAACTCTTGATCTTCCTGTCTCAGCCTCTTTGGTGCTGGGGTGACAGGCCATAGCCACCACACCTGGCTCAATTCTGCAGTTTAAAGATTCAGTTTAGAAACATAGTTTCTAGAACTCAGGGCCAAGGACAAAACTTAAACATGAAATTTGGGAATAACAAAGGCAGAATAAATCAATTATCTGAGTATGCTGTGATACTTGGTATGTCCTTGACTACATGGGGGCAATCCCAGGATTCCAAGAGGGCTGCTTGGCGTCAATCAGCGTGGGCCAGGAGTCTGTCTCAGCACAGCTATTTGCAGTCATGGGCTGTGGCATCTTCACAAGGTGTTAGCAGCACCCTTTGAGGACGGGCTTTGAATGCCTCTGAGGAAGGACTTAGCCCCCAAAAGACTTCTGTGTGTTGTTCTCGTTCCCCTCACTATCTTTCTGGAAATGCTTTGCTGGGGATTCGCTGGTAGAATTTCTGTGGGTCCCACATGATAGTGAGGGGCTACCTTCAATGACAGGTTTGCATGTCATTGGCTCTGTATCTCCACCCTGGTCCTCAGCTCTCTCAGCTGTCCTATGTCCATCAAATGTCTGCCATCAGTAAGGAGGTAATTGGTTGCAAGTCACAAAAGCCTGACCCCAATCAGCTTAAGCACGTGGATCAGGCATGGCTGGAGCTAGGAGCTTAAAGAACATGCTGTGGGCTTTGCTCTTCTAAATTCTAGGTTCTTGCTTCCCCAGCCTCCCACCGTTCTTCGGCTGCATCTTGGCTCATTCATGTCTAGGGAACGAAGGGATGTCCCAGAATTCTGAGCAAAAGCTCCCTCTTTACTGTGATTGGACCACTTCGTGTCACATGCCCAGGCACCATCCCATCACTGAGAGCTACACTGATGGCTTAGGCCCATTTGAGGGCGTTATGAGTGGCTGCTCTATCCACAGTCCCTCCTCAAGCTGGGTCCCCACCCTCTACCTGTCCTTCCTTCCGCAGTGGGATGGTTTCCTGAAGCTCAGCACCAGCATTACCAATGTCCAGCTGGACCGGGTCATCTTGGGCCAGAAAGCCAACCAGTGTGCTGTCCTCATCTACACCTCTGGGACCATGGACCACCCCAAGGGTGTGATGCTCAGCCATGACAATGTAAGCCCACATCCCTTGGCAGTGGAAGTCACAGTCTGGTTCTAGTCTGGGTCCACAGGGATAGGATGACATGTGGGCTGTAGTGACATGTAATGAGTCCTTAGCACTGAGGGCTGGAGAGGAGGATGGTAATTGCACAGGAGGTGGCAGTGTTCCAGGACTCAGCTCAGGGGCTTTGAACACAAGATGCCCAACATCACCAAGCCTCAGTTTTCTGTCTCTGAAATGGGAGTGGCGTCACATTCCTACCTGGTGAGTGATGGGATTTAAAAAACTTTTTTTTTTTTTTTTTTTGAGACAGGGTTTTCTGTAGGCCAGGGTTGTAGACAGCTCCATGTTACTAGGATTAACTTCCAAACCAGACAGTTTATGGGAGGAAGAGATTTATTTGAAGCTTACAGATACAGGGGGAAGTTCTGTAGTGGTGAAAGAAACTGGCTCCTTTTCACAGATCCAAGCAAAGAGTGATACCACCAAACAGCCAGCACCATAAGCAGGCATAAACAGATGCAAAACAGCAGGGAGCCGGCAGCCAGCAGCAGGGACCCAGGCAGAGCTCATACAACTCTCATATACCATTAGGCTGGGAATCAGACCCACCCCCAGTAACACCTTAGGGCTGGACCCCAGCATCTGGCCCCCCAGTGACACCTCTTCTAGCCAGGCAGCTGGAAATCCACGTTTCAAGCTTTAATAAAACACCTGAATTGCCGGGCGTGGTGGCGCACGCCTTTAATCCCAGCACTCGGGAGGCAGAGGTAGGAGGATCGCCATGAGTTCGAGGCCACCCTGAGACTACATAGTGAATTCCAGGTCAGCCTGAGCCAGAGTGAAACCCTACCCCGAAAAACCAAAAAAAAAAAATAAAAAAATAAAAAAATAAAACACCTGAATCTACTGGGGAACATACATTCAGACTACCACAGCCAGGTTGGTCTCAAATTCACTATATAGCAGAAGATGACCTTGAACTTCTGATCCTCCTGCCTTCACTTCCCAAATGCTGCATGACAGGCATCCTGCATCATGTCCACTTTGGTGGTTGTTTTGAAGCGTAAATGAGTTAATATTTGTAGAGAGCTTGAAACAGTATGGGGCAGTACAAGAAAGACAGCTGGTGTGGCAGTGCATGTTTATGATCCCAGCACTTGGAAGCCTGAGGTAGTGGGATTGCCACTAGTTGAAGGAAAGCCTGGTCTTCAGAGTGAGACCCTGTCTCAAAAAAAAAAAAAAAAAAAAAAAAAAGAAAAGAAAGAAAGAAAGTAAAACAAGAACATTTTAAAATGACTGCCAATGAAAAAAATAAAATAAAATGACTGCGAATGATATACATGCATGTTCTGACAGCAGAGAGCATCTGTCAGGGTGTGTTCCCACCGATGAGAACAGTTCCCACCTCAGCATGGAAGGCAGTTGCTATTTCCACGAAACATTTCTTTCTTTCTTTCTTTTTTCGAGGTAGGATCTCACTCTTGTCCAGGCTGACCTGGAGCTCACTATGTACTCTCAGGATGGCCTTGAACTCATGGCCATCCTCCTACCTCTGCCTCTCAAGTGCCGGGATTAAAGGTGTGCGCCACCACACCTGGCCCAGGAAGCATTTCTATCTTCTAAGAGTTTGATTCCCCAGTACCCTCGTCAAACCAGATGTCCAAAATAGTGCATATATCTGGAGCTCCTTTGCAGGAACAGGAGGTCCTGGCATACCTATCCTCACTCATTCATTCATTCAGTCTCTCTCTCTCTCTCTCTCTTTTTCTCTCTCCTTGCTTATAAATAATAGCTGATTTTTTTAAAGTCAGATGTGGAGGTACACACCTATTGTTATAAAAACCTTCTTGTTGTTGGCAAAAAGTACCCAGCCAGAAGCAGCATATGGGAGGAGAGGGTTACTTCAGGCTGATACCTTTGAGGGGAAGCTTCATCATGGGAGGGCTGGCTCAATTCATCTCACATCTGATCCACAGCAGAGACACCAGCAAGCTTGAGCTGGCTCTGAACGCACAGAGGGCTGGACGCAAGGTGTCCCCCTCCCATCCCGTGAAACACCTCCCCCAGCAGCCTCTGCTTGCTGGAGACTAAGTAGGAGGCTTCGTCAAAAATAGCTGAGGCTTTTTTGCCTTTATCTTTTGGGGCTTGTGGCTCCTCTCTGAACCAGCTTCTTCTGCCATTATGGAACTTCCCCTGGCTCTGTAAGCTTCAATAAATATCCCTTCTTCCATAAAAAGCAAAACAAAACAACAAAAGCAACAGCAACAAAAAAACCCTAAGGCTTACCAGGCATGGTGGCGCACGCCTTTAATCCCAGCACTCGGGAGGCAGAGGTAGGAGGATTGCTGTGAGTTCGAGGCCAGCCTGAGACTACATAGTGAATTCCAGGTCAGCCTGAACTACAATGAGACCCTACCTCAAAAAAAAAAAAAAAAAAGAAAAGAAAATAATAATAATAAAAACCCTTAGGCTATGGGGCCATTTACATTCAAATCACCACACCTATGACCCCAGCTTTGGGGAGGTGGACACGGGGATCCCTGGGTCTTGCTGGCCTGTCAGTCTAGCCTAATGGAGGAGATCCAGGTACCCTGAGAGTTCCTGTCTCAAAGAATAAGGTAGAGAATTATTGAGAAACAAGCGTGGAGCCAGGCGTGGTGGCACATGCTTTTAATCCCAGCACTAGGGCTGCAGAGGTCGAAGGATCACCATGAGTTCAAGGCTACCCTAAGACTACATAGTAAATTCCAGGTCAGCCTGGACTAGAGGGAACCCCTACCTTGAAAAAGAGAGAGAGGGAGAGAGAGAGAGAGAAAGACACTTGATGTCAACTTCTGGTTCCCATGTGCGCACACATATACTCACATGCATGAACATGCTTACACACATACACACCAAACACACACAAAAGGAAAATGTTGATTTAGGGCCCAAAGGCTTTGCACACGAATTGAACTTAGATTTCCTTATACTTCACCATTCATTTGTGAGCAAAAGCTTACTGAGTGAATGTTTTGTGCTGCAAAGCTTCTGCAAACTAGACATCCACCAGCGATACCCAGTCACGGGACTTGGGAGGTAGATGGGAACAAACAGACGGTGGTGAGACACACTATAGACCAGACTAGGCTGCTGCAACTTGTGGGCTCTGAACTGACATGTAACCCCAAGAAGTAGCCGTATCTTGATGTGGTGCCCCACGCCTGTCACCCAGTGCTTGGGAGGCTGAGGTGGGAGGATTTCTGAGAGTTTGAGGCCAGCTTCTGCTACAGAGTGAGTTCCCGTCCAGCCTGGGCCAGAGTGAGGCCCTACTTCAAAAACAAAACAAAACAAATAGGGCAGGGGAGATTGCTTAGTGGTTAAAGGTACTTGCTTGCAAAGCCTGGTAGCCCAGGTTTAATTCCCCAGTTCCCATGGAAAGCCAGATGCACAAAGTGGCACATGCATCTGAAGTTTGTTTGCAGCAGCAAGAGGCCTTGGCACATCCAATCTTTCTCTCTCTCCTTCCAAATAAATAAAATCTTTAAAACAAAACCAAGCTGGGAGTGGTGGTACACACTGTGAATCCCAGCACTTGGGAGGCAGAAGTAAGAGGATCACTGTGAGTTCAAGGCCAGCCTGAGACTACATAGTGAATTCCATGCCAGGCTAGGCTAGAGTGAGACCCTACCTCAAAATACAAATAAACAAAAAACCCTAGAAAAGCAGCTGGGCATGGTGGTGCATTCCTATAATCCTAGTACTCAAGAGGCAGAGGCAGTAGGAACATGAAAGTTTGAGGCTGTTCCGGGCTCTATAGCAAGTTCCAGGACCGCAAGGGTTACATAGCAAGGCCATGTCTCCAGGAAAAAGAAATTGCTTTACATTATAAGAGGAACAGCATTCGGGCAGAGGGACCAGCCATTGCAAAGGCCCTGAAGCTGGACCATGTCCTGTGAATTGTAGGAACATCATTCATTCTTCTTGGCTAGATTAACACATGAACTGTTCCCCAGATTCATGATGCCTTTGAGAAATACAGAGGGCAAAATGATAGAGACCCTGAGCCCTCCAAAGGTAAGCCTGTGAGAATGGGGCTCAGATCTACTAAGTGTTGGATCTGTGGACAGAATCTGTGGTGTCTTTTGTTGGACCATGTTATTTCCATAATTTTGTTTTTAGTTTTCTCTCTGTTTTTTTTTTTTTTAAGTAGGGTCTTACTCTAGTCCAGGCTGACATGGAATTTTCAGGGTGATCTTAAACTCGCAGCGATCCTCCTACCCCTGCCTTCCAAGTGCTGGGATTAAAGGCATGTGCCACCATGCCTGGCTTGGTTCCAAATTATTTTTGTGGCAAGCCCAACAGACTGTCCTCTTTTTTTTTTTTGTGAGAGGGAGAGAGCGCCAGGGCCTCCAGCCATTGTGATCGAACTCCAGACACGTGCGCCCCCTTGTGAGCATGTGCCCCCTTATATGCTTGTGTCACCTTGCGCGTCTGGATGACATGGGACCTGGAGCGTCGAACATGGGTCCTCAAGCTTCACAGACAAGTGCCTTAACTGCTAAGCCATTTCTCTAGCTTTGGTTCCATAATTTTACATCACATGTCAAATGCTTCTGCACCCATTTTCCAGCTGAGAAAACAGAGGCTACAGGGATCTGGGGACAAATACCATGAGGCTCACTGGTGGTCAGGATGGGACTTCAGGGCACTTGCAGAATTTTTCAGTTTCTAAATCTGCAAGAGGATGCTGAGTCTGGCCTATGGGTCTCTACAACTCCTCCAAGCTTCCTGGAGGCTCAGCCCTGAGCCTCAATCCCCATCTGTGACTCAGGGAATGTCATAGTGACTGAACTCAGTGCTATGACAAGGACTCCATGACTCCCACACTGGGTGCTCGCCAGCAGAGCCAGGCACATGGGAGGTGCTTTCCAAGCATTTGCTAAATGGACCCATTGAAAATGGATCCCATGGGGTTGGAGAGATGGCTCAGTGGTTAAGGTGCTTGCCTGCAAAGCCCAAGGACCTGGATTCAATTCTCCAGTACCCACATAAAGCCAAGACGTATGAGGTGACACATGAGTCTGGAGTTAGTTTGCAGTGGCTGGAGGCCCTGGTCTGCCCATTCTCCCCTCCCCCCTCATCTGCCTCTTTCTTTCAAATAAATAAATAAATATTTTTTAAAGTGGCACAAGCTTCTGGCATTTGTTTGCAGTTGCAGGACACCCTGGATCCCCATCCTGTGCAAATAAATAAATAACATTTTAGAAGAAGGAGCATCGCCCTCGTATGAGGCTTTCTGGGTTGTCACTTGTATTCTAGATCACATGGACGGCCGAGGCCATGGTGCGGGAGCTGGGGCTAAATCACACGGCGGGGAAACAGGAGATGGTGGTCAGCTACCTGCCCCTCAGCCACATCGCGACTCAGATGGTGGACATTTGGATACCCATCAAGATTGGGGCGCTTATTTTCTTTGCTCAGCCAGATGCTCTCAGGGTAAGGTGAAGTGTGGGCTGTGAGGCCTCGCCAAGTGTTCACAAAGGGTGGACCCCAGTTTCTAGAGTTGTTTTCTCTATCTTCATCTTCTCTGCTTGGCAGCATGGGAAAGGGGGTGGCCACATCCTTTGAGTTTTTATCTTTAGCTGAAGGACAGCATCCATGTACAGCACATTGAACTGTAATAATAAAAAAAGGAGCTAAAAACTGGACTGATACACTAAGTCACTGTGAGAGTTAACTACTGAGGAGCTGAACTCATCTCTGTCAGCAGCTGAAGGAATCCTAAAGAGAGAACTGTCTCCTAGACTCAGAGGGCCGATAAGAGGGGAGGACAGTTTAAGACTAAAATAGAATAAACCAGAGTTCATGGTTAGGGTGACCCGACTGCATGATTCATATGCATGCTGATTCATATGTAGGTTTCCAAGCATCCAGCCTGCACAAGCTGACTGTCATGTCCTGCTTCTGAAAATCAGCTGCCCGCTTGCTTGGCTTGCCCCTCCCCTCAGCTATAAACACTATAAACACTATAAAATAAAAGCAAAATCTCAGCTTAACACCAAAATTACTTTAACAAGCAATCCCAACTTCGGTCCTTGGGAAATAAACTCCTCCACTTTCACTCATGCTGACATTAAAATGATCTTTTCAAGAACAGAACAGCTCAAGAGAAAGATCGCAGTGGCAGGCCAGGGAGGTGGCTCCGTGGGTAAAGAGCTCACTTCACAGGCCAGAGGACCTGAGGAGAATCCCCAAAACCTGTATAAAAAAGTTGGGTGTGGTGACCTATGCCTGTGACCCCAGCAATGGGGAGGCCAAGACAGGAGGATCCCTGGAACTAGCTGATCAGCCAGTCTATCCTAATTTGTGAGCTCCAGGCCAATGTAAGACCCTCTCTCAAAAAAAAAGTAGATGTGAGCTGGGTGTGGTGGCGCACAACTTTAATTCTCGCACTCAGGAGGCAGAGGTAGGAGGATCACCACGAGTTTGAGACCAGCTGGAGAGTACATACTGAATTCCAGGACAGTTTGAGGTAGAGTGAGACCCTACCTCAAAAAACTGAAAAAAGAAAAAAAAAGGTGGTGAAGTCAGGCACACACACACACACATGCACACACATGGGACCCCACACATACAAACATGCATATACCATGCACATACATCACATGCACATTCTGTACACATGTAAATGGTATTGAAAATAGAATGTGTTCTTATATAATTTGGGGGATTTTGAGGTTGAATCACACTCTAGCCCAGGCTGAACTGGAACTCATTCTGTAGCCCAGGCTGGCCTTGAACTCAGGTCTATCCTCCTGCCTCAGCCCCTGAGTGCTGAGATTAAAGGTGTGAACTACCATGTCTGTTAACTTTTAACAGTTTAACTATGGTAGGTGAAAACTTAGCTCTCTTCCCAATCTTCACCCATCTCCATCTTCTCACAGCAAATAGGTGAACAGAAACACGCACCTGCCCCACCCACCATGCGGGCCTCTCTGCTCTTTCTTGTTCCCCAGAGTTAGTCGTTGCTTTAGTTTTCAATCATGTCAGATTTGCACATTGTCCTGTGGCTCCTGTGAACTGAACTGAGCAGAGACTATACGATCATGTTACCACCCACTGCAACTTCGTGTTGTGCCGAGCGCGCACTGGTCCCGGGGCTTCCCCATAGGCTGCAAGGTGTTTTCTGAACGGGGGAACCGCAGGCCATAAGGGAAGGATCAGGGTAGTGCCTCAGTGGCATCCCATTCAAGCGGCTGTGCGGGGCTGCCCCTGTCCCTGGGCTGGGGTGGTCGTTTGAATGTCTGTCCCCTATATACTCAAGCTTGGGTCTCCAGCTGCCTGGCTGGTGGAGGTGCCACTGGCAACAGATCCTGGAGCCCAGCCCTAAGGTATCACGGGGGAGGGGGGTCTGAATTCCAGCCCAAAGGTCAGTTCTGAGCTCTGGCAGTGGCCCTGCTCTTTGTTGCCCGTTCCTGCCTGCTGCTTTTGGTCTTGATAGGGTGTTTGGTTGTGTCTCTCTGCTTGGATGTATGGAAACAGCTTCTTCAGCCACTGATGGAACTTTCCCTGGACCTGTAAGCTAGAAATAACCCTCTCTTTCTCCCCCAAACTGAGCCTGGTTTGGATGTTCATCCCAGCAACATGGAGCTGACTGTGACAATCAGGCTCCCTACTTTCTGCAGCCTACATCTTCCATTGCTGGGGGTCCTCCTTTGGTGTCTCTGGGAACCCTCCTTTAGATGCTTTCTCAGAATAGCTAGGAGATGGAATCCCTGTTCCATTTGTGTCTGGATTTCACAGACTTAACAATACCAGGTGAGGATTCTGGAATCGTACTTCATTCCCTCCTGTCTGAGCTCACTGATGTTCTGATAAGACACATGGGCCATCTCAGACTTCCAGCAGTCAGAAACCCAAAACAGGCCCAGCATGGTTAGAATCGAGATGCCTAAGGATGGATATTCTGAGGCTCTTGGGGAGAATTCATTTTCCAGTTTCTAGAAGCCTCTGTGATTATTGACTCATGGCCTTTGCCTTTGTCTTCAAAGCAATCTTGTCCGTAGCCCACGAGTGTGCATACACACACACACACACACACACACACACACACACACACTTCTGTTTCCATACTCCATCCCCCTGACTGATTTTTCTCTTTCCCTCTTATGAGGACCTTTGTCACTATGCTGAGCTCTAGAGAAATATCCATTCAAATCATCTGCACTGTATAATTTCATTGTCTATCTCATCTTTTTTGTTTGTTTGTTTTGAGATAGGGTTTCACTCTAGCTCAGGCTGATCTAGAATTCACTATGTAGTCTCAGGGTTACCTTGAACTCACAGCGATCGATCCTCCTATCTCTGCCTACCGAGTGCTGGGATTAAAGGCATGTGCCACCACACTGGGTGTCTACTTTTATTGGTTTCTTTGCATGTTCAGGCCAGGAATCATTATCAAGTTTATAACCTGCAAACACTTGCTCCAGGGGCTAGAGGGATGGCTTAGTGGTTAAGGCATTTGCCTACAAAGCCAAGGGACCCAGGTTCGATTCCCCAGGACCCACATTAGCCAGATGCACAAGGGGGCGCATGTGTTTGGAGTTCATTTGCAGCGGCCGGAGGCCCTGGAGGGCCATTCTCCCTCTCTTTCTATCTGCCTCTTTCTCTTTCTGTTGCTCTCAAATAAATAAATAAAAAGACACTTGCTCCAGCTCTTCGGCTGGTCTCTGTGCTGCTTCTTGGTCTCCACAGGAACTCTGATGAAGTCCAAATGATGGATTGTGTCTCTGATCTGGTGTCTCATTGAGGAGGTGTCTGTCCCCTCCAACAGCACAAGGCCTCATTCTTTTGTCCTAGGAGGTCTGAGGTGTTCCACTGGAATTCATGTTCATGTTCAGTGCCACGTGCAACTCTCCTCCAAGCATCCTTGCTCGTGTGTGTGTGTGTGTGGGGGTATGGTCTTTCCCTTGCCTTGGATTGAAATCAATAGGTCATGATGTAGAGTTCCTTTCTGCATCTTCTCCTCTGTCCCATCATCTGCATGTCCACCTGTATGTCAGAGCCACATGGTGTGGTGACCCACACCTGCCAGGCATCACAAGTCCAAGGCCAGCCACACAGCCCAGGCCACACAGTGAGACTCTGTCAGGTAGTGGGTTCTGCAATTATATTCTTTTCCAAAATTGCTTTGATTATTTTATCCATGTGAGTATCTGTATAAAGCTTAAGACCTGCTTGTCCCATGGCACATTAAAAGCCTGTCTGTGATTTGAGAGGGATTGCATTGAGCCTGTAGATCAATTTCAGGTGAGAAGCTTCGTGTCCTTTCAGTAGTTGCGTAGTGCTTGAACGGCGTTTGAACCAATTCCCAGTCACTGTGCATGTAACTGTCTCTGAGCTATTTTACAAAAATGTGCCACAGAGAACACCTCACTAGCATTTCTCTGTGCACAGGAACCAGTTTCTCAGATAATTCCCTTCCCTTACAGAAGTGAAGTTGCATGGTACTTTCATGTTTTCTTCTGAAAATATCTTACTAGTTTGTGCTTTTTCCTATCAAATCCATAGCTGAGCTGGGGATAGGGGAAAAGGGGGAGAAGAGAGAAGAGGGAGAATGGGGGAAGGAAGAGGAAGGAGGAGGGAAACGATGAGGAAAAAGAAGCGGGGAGGGGGGAAGAAGGAGGGAGGAGAGAAAAAGAAACAGAGGGAAGGAAAGGTGGGGAAGAAAGACTACAGAATTCTGATTGGTTGCTGGCCAGCCAATAGAAGGAGAGAAGGACACCTGCAGGCCACGGAGCATGCTGGCCCCAGAAGCTCTGGTCCTGTCCCCATCCCCACAGGGCACCTTGGTTAGCACGCTGCAGGAGGTGAAGCCCACCACCTTCCTGGGGGTGCCACGGATCTGGGAAAAGATGCAGGACACCATCAAGCAGAGTGTGGCCAAGTCTTCGAGTCTGAGGAAAAAGGCATTCTCTTGGGCCAAGATTGTTGGCTTAAAGGTCAACACGAAACGCATGCTGGGGTAAATGGAGGGGCCCAGGGTCTGGGAGAGCAGCCCGCTCCTACTAGATGGCTGTCCCTGTCCTTGGTACTGTTGTTCCTAGGAAGAGTGACATTCCCATAAACTACCGCATGGCCAAGGCGCTGGTGTTCAGCAAAGTGCGGAGCTCGCTGGGCTTGGACCACTGCCACTCCTTCCTCAGCGCGGTGGCACCCCTCTCCCAGGAGACCTCCGAGTTCTTCCTCAGCCTGGACATCCCCATTGGAGAGATCTACGGGATGACTGAGAGCTCGGGGCCACATGCTGTCTCCAGCACGATGAACTACAGAGTTCTGAGGTGCTGGCATCCCCCAGTGGTTCCCTGGGCCTCCAGGGCTATAGCCTAGAGCTGAGGATGGCCAGGGATGGTGGGGTCCCAGCGCATCCTGAATCAGGATAAACAGAGGGCACCATTCTCAGCTCTAAGCCCAGATATTCCTGGTTTATCAGGACCATCTGTGGACTTTCCCCTTGGGAGGTAACTGGTGTGTTTTGCCTCCAAGTTCACTCCTGTGCCCTTGGGACCTTCTGAGCCTTAGTTTCCCTATTCCATCTCTGGCAGCTGTGGCAAGATCCTGAGCGGGTGTAAAAACATGCTGTATCAGCAGAACAATGATGGCATTGGGGAGGTGTGCATGTGGGGCCGCCACGTCTTCATGGGCTACCTGGACAGGGAGGAGGCCACAGGGGAGGCCATCGACGACGAGGGCTGGCTGCACTCAGGGGACATGGGCCGCATGGACAACCAGGGCTACCTCTTCATCACTGGCCGCATCAAAGGTACAAGGGAGTGCTGGAGAGATGGCTTAATGGTTAAGGTGCTTGCCTGTGAAGCTTAACAACATAGGTTTGTTTCCTCAGTACCCACGTAGGCCAGATGCACAAAGCAGTACATGTATCTGAATTCATTTGCAGTGGCTAGAAGCCCTGGCACACAATTTCTCTCTCTGTTTCTCTCTCCTTGCAAATAAATTTAAAAAAAAATTTTTTTTTAAAGGTACAAGGGGCTGGGCATGGTGGCACACACCTTTAATCCCAGCACTAGGGAGCTAGGGGTAGGAGGATCGCCATGAGTTACAGGCTACCCTGAAACTACATAGTGAGTTCCAGGTCAGCCTAGGCTAGAGTGAGACCCTACCTCAAAAAAAAAAAAAAAAAAAAAAAAAAAAAAGGTACAAGAGTACAAGGGTGCTGGGGAGATATCTTAGTGGTTAAGGCACATGCCAGCAAAGCCTAAGGACCCAGATTCGATTCTCCAGGGCCCATATATGCCAGATAGATGCACATGGTGGTGCATGCATATGGAGTTCATTTGCAGTGGCTGGAGGCCCTGGTGCACCCATACTCTCTCTCTCTCTCTCTCTCTGCCTCTTTCTATCCCTCGCTCTCTCTCCCTCTCAAAATAAATAAATAAATAAGTTTTAAAAGGTACAAGGGGGCCAGGTGTGGTGGCGCATGCATTTAATCCCAGCACTTGGGAGGCAGTGGTAGGAGGATTGCTGTAAGTTCGAGGCCAGCCTGAAACTACATAGTGAATTCCAGGTCAGGCTGGGCTAGAGCAAAACCCTACCTCAAAAAACAAACAAACCAACAAAAAAAAAAAAAGGTACAAGGGGCTGAACATTGAACATGGTGGCACATACCTTTAGTCCCAGCACTTGGGAGGCAGAAGTAGGAGGATCACCATGAGTTCAACGCCAGCCTGAGACTTTTAGGGGAGTCAAGACAAGTGTCTACAGTGACATCCAGCCTTATGGTCCTCAAGTGGGTGGGAGTTATTGCAGCCGGACCCCTGCTGATCCCAGCTCTGTTCCAGAAATCCTCATCATGGCTGGCGGTGAGAATGTGGTCCCCATCCCCATTGAGACCCTGGTGAAGGAGAAGATTCCCATCATCAGTAATGCCGTGCTGGTGGGTGACAAGGCCATGTTTCTGAGCATGCTGCTGACACTGAAGGTGACAGGGGTCTGCTGGCTGGTCATAAGGGAGAGGTGGAGGACAGGGGAAGACCACCCTGGGGTCAGGAGGTGTGACCACAGGTTCAAAAACTGCTTCTTGCCTTTAGCCGCCTGGGGTTGGGGTTGGGGATGGCTGAGGAATGTGCCTGGTGATGACCCTGTCCTGGGGCAGTGTGAGATGGACCCCATGACTGGTGAGCCCCTGGACAAGCTGACCTTGGAGGCTGTCAACTTCTGCCGAGCCCTGGGCAGCTCAGCAACCACTGTGTCAGACATTGTGAAGCTGCAAGACCCACTGATCTACACAGCCATCCAGTACGGCATAGACGCCGTGAACCGGGAAGCCATCTTGGATTCTCAGAGGATTCGCAAATGGATCATCTTGGACAAAGACTTCTCCATACACGGTGGAGAGCTGGGTGAGTGCTGGAGAGATGGTGACCTTGACCATCAGAGCCATATGGGCTCCTGTTATCATCACAGGAAAGGGCACCTCTCCCATCTGGCTTCCAGCTCCCCAGCCCACCTCTACACAGTCTTTTCTTGCCATGGTGGGTACCTTCCTTGCTCTGGAAATCACATAAAAACTAGTTAGGTGCTAAGAGGGCTCACTTGTTGGATAGTGTTGCAGAAACAATCTCAGACAGAGTTTATAACTGACAACTCACAGGATGAACTCTGAAGAAGTGCACAGCTGAAAGGGAAAGGGAAAAGACCTCTATTTACTGCCTAGGTTATAGGCAAAAAGTTCGCATAGTGGGTAACTAAGAAACTTTGTGTCTGGGGGTTGTTTTTAAAAGCTAATCAGGCCAGATGTGGTAGTGCATACCTTTAATTCAAGCATTCAGGAGGCAGAGGCAGGAGGATCACTATGAATTACAGGCTACTCTGAGACTACATAGTGAATTTCAGGTCAGCATGGGCTAGAGTGATACCTTACTTCATAAAACCAAAAAAGGGCTGAAGAGATGGCTTAGCAGTCATAGTGCTTGCCTGCAAAGCCTAAGGACCCACGTTGACACTCCAGGCCCCATATAAGCTAGATGCACAAGGTAACACAAGCATGCAAGGTGCTCATGCACACAAGATGGTACACACATCTGGTGTTCGATTGCAGTGGCTGGAGGTCCTTGCATGCCTATTTCTCTCTCTCTCTCATAAAAAGCTAATTATCAGAGGGCTGGAGAGATTGTTAAGTGGTTAAAGACGCTTGCTTGCAAAGCCTGAAGGCCTGGGCTCAATTTGGCAATAATCATGCAAAGCCATATGCACAAAGTGGCACATGCATCTGGAGTTTGTGAGTTTGTTTGCAGTGGCAGGAGACAGGCGCTGGTGTGCCGATTCTGTCTTTCTCTCTCTCAAATAAATAAAAATGTTTTAAAACAGCTAATCATGAAAGGAGTTGAACATTAAAGAAGGCAGTAGTGAACTTATGCTATCTACAACAGAGAGGAGATAGAAAGGCATTTTTAGAAATACTGAGTGAGGATTTGTCAAAGTGATGCCTCACTGATTAATCAGCTGACAAGTCAGAGTGGCGAGAACAGAAGAGAATGTGGAGACAGCGCACACAAGAAGACTGGAGAGCATCTGTGGCTAGGGATCAGCACCATGCTGGTAAGGCATGTATGGAGCCGGTTAAAACTTCAACTGTAAGCCCGGCATGGTGGTACATGCCTTTCATCTCAGCACTCAGGATGCAGGGGTGGAAGGATCGCCATGAGTTCAATGCCACCCTGAGACTACATAGTGTATTGCAGGTCAGCCTGAGCTAGAGCAAGATCCTACCTTGAAAGAAAGAAAGAAAGAAAGAAAGAAAGAAAGAAAGAAAGAAAGAAAGAAAGAAAGAAAGAAAGGAGGGAGGGAGGGAGGGAGGGAGGGAGGGAGGGAGGGAAGGAAGGAAGGAAGGAAGGAAGGAAGGAAGGAAGGAAGGAAGGAAGGAAGGGAAGGAAGGGAGAAGGTCAATTGTAGAGCCGGGTGTGATGGCGCATGTTTTTAATCTCAGCACTTGGGAGGCAGAGGTAGGAGCATTGCTATGAGTTCAAGGCCAGCCTGAGACTACAGACTGAGTTCCAGGTCAGCCTTGGCTAGAGTGAGACCTACCTCAAGAAAAAAAAAAATCAACCATATACTCCAGTACTCAATAGATAAAGCAAGCCCTCAAAATGATATAGAAGGTGAGGAGCAACACCCAGAAGTTGTCCTCTGATCTCCACACATGCTCTGTGACATGTGTACACTGCACACACACCAGCACAAGCACAAATACACCTGCACATAAATTTACCACAGTCTGAGTTTTCACCACTAACCACAGTTCGTGTGGATGTACCATGTGGATGAGGAGAACAGTGTCCCTAGAAATAGGTAGCAGTGGGCCACCTGACCCAGCCCCATACCAGCCCTCAGACCACTGCCTGGCCATACATGGTAAGTGTGACATTATCTTCCACCTTTGTAAACTGACAGATTTCTCCTTTCTTGGCAGGTCCAACGTCAAAAGTTAGGAGACGTTTCATAAACCAGAAATACAAGTCACAGATTGAAGCCATGTATTCCTGATCATTTGCTGCACCAGGCTGTCCCTGATGGTGAGGTCCACTTGCTTGGCGTTGCTGGGCTGTGTGGAACAAGTGTCAGGCAGGTCTGTGGTTGGACCTACAGAGGCCACACACACGGGCAGGTATGCATACACACGTGTCCAGCTGCAGTGGGTTCTGGGTGCCGTCTGTGCTAGTCTGCACTCTCTGCAGAGGCTTGGTAAGGTGCGCATGCGCTGAGACGGTAGCTTGCTCGCTGAGCTTTCCTTAGAGGTCATCTTCCCAGACAGGAGCAAAGCTTTTCATTGTATTTCCCCTTCTTTCATTGTGATGTATTTACAGAAGGCCTTGGAGCAGGGATTTTTAGTAGGGAAAGTTCTGCCTACTTCTAGCCCAATACACATCTCTAGCTACCCTTTCTTCTTTCTTTCCCCGGGACATGTCTGCAGGGTTCCAGGGGTTGCTGGGAGGATTTGGGGACTTGGCTATATGCATCATGCAGGCAGAAAGTGAAAGTCATCCTCAGTCTCAGGGCCACCTGGAACCCTGCCACGGGAAACCCCATTCTCTTCTTTTTGCATGTGTGTGTTCATATGCATGGAGGCCAGAGAACAACCTCACATGTCATCCTCAGAAGTGTCACCCACTCTTTCTTGAGATAGGGTCTCTCACTAGCCTGGAGCTCCCCAATTTGGCTAGACTGGCTGGTCAGCAATCCCTATGGACCCTCCCGCCTCCACCTCCCCAGCGCCGGGGTGACAGGCATGTGTCACTATGCCTGGCATGTGTATATCGGAGTGATGCAGCAGGTGCAATGCAAGGCTGGCACTGTGCTGACTGTTGCAGTTACCTTCTCATTGCTGGCACAAAATGCCCAAGCGAGAGCAGCTGGTGGGAGGAAAGGGGTTATTTTGGCTTACAATCTCGAGGGGAAGCTCCATGATGGCAGGGAAAACGTGGCATGAGCAGAGGCTAGACATCACCTCCTGGCCAACATCAGGTGGAAACAGCAGCAGGAGAATGAGCTGAGTTCTGGCAAAGGGGAGCTGTCTATGACACCCCTAAACCTGTTCCAAACAGCACTCCTCTTACAAGGCTCTAATTCTGGAATTGCCATCAGTGCAAACCAAGCATTCACAAATTTATGGGTGACACCTGATTCAAACCACCACAATGGCCTGGCCGAACCATATCTTTGGAGCTAAAAGGGTCTTAATACGTAATGCAGGCTGGCATGGAATTCTCGGTCCTCCTTTCTCAGACTCCCGAGTGCGGGCACAACAAGTGTGTGCCAGCAAACCTGGCTTTAAAATCTTGATTGCATGTTGTCATGATGGTATTTTGGACATCTTTGGTTACATAAAACACATTCTTAAGCTTGAGAGGCAGGTGTAGTGGCTAATGCCTGTAATTCCAGCCCTGTGGAGGTGGGGAAAGGATCCCTGGGGCTCACTGGTCAGCCAGTGTAGCCTACATGGGGAGCTCCAAACCAGTGAGAGATACTGTCTCAGAAAAGAACAATGGCACATGAGTATGACACCTGAAGTTGTCCTCTGGCCTCCACTTACATGAACACACACATTCTTTATTTATTTGCAAAGAGAAAGAGAGAGAAAGAAAGAATGGATGGACCAGGGCCTCTAGCCGCTGCAAACAAACTCTAGATGCATGTGCCATTTTGTGCATCTGGCTTTATGTGGATACTGGGGAATTGAACCTGGGTTGTTAGGCTTTACAGTCAAGTACCTTAACTGCTGAGCCATTGCTCCAATGCCCCTTCCCCACTTAAACACACACACACACACACACACACACACACACACACACACAGATTTATCAGGGTTTTTTTTTTTTAAGTGACTTCTAGAAAATGTTAGTTTCATGGAGGGAG
The DNA here is from genome assembly GCF_020740685.1 of Jaculus jaculus. NCBI lineage: Eukaryota > Metazoa > Chordata > Mammalia > Rodentia > Dipodidae > Jaculus > Jaculus jaculus. The sequence goes on from NC_059116.1 coordinate 37,478,231, forward strand.
GTCACATGATCTCTTTTGGATAGGACCCCACTAAAATTTATGATGGAGAGATCTGGGGTCATGACCCATCTCTAGGACTGTCACATGAGACCCTCAGAACCTGGAGAATAAGCATATATGCTGCCATAAGCCCACATACTAACTGAGTTTCTCCTCTGCACTTTCAACAGATAAACTTCATCGTCCAGGGCTCTCCCTCCCGTTTTTAAGATCCAGACTCCCATACACCAGTTTCTTCACTGCGCACCTATTGAAGAACTGCCCCAGTTGGTTCCATCATGTCCTTCGAGGCCGCCAGCCATCACAGGCTTCAGTGTCATGGTGCCAAGTCAGCGACCAGAAGTCTGCACAGAGCTGCCTCGGGTAGAAGGAAGATCTGATGGTGCGTGCTCTGACTGGATGGTTAGATAGAAGAGGCCTTCACAAGCTTGAAGAAATGGACCTCAAGCACCCTGCCTGGAAGTGACTTGGAAACCCTTTGAATAAGTTCTGATAATGAGGCACTTTGGGATCTTGTATGTTCATTCCTCTTGCATGTGCACGTGTGGTGTGCATGGGTGTATGTTTGTGGGCACACGTGTGCATGTGTGTTGGGGCCAGAGGTGGTTGTTGGTGTCTTCATTGCTGTCCTCTATATTTGCTGAGACAAGGTTTCTCATTTGAGCCCAGAGCCAGCTAGTTTGGCTAGACTAGTGTAGCAGTTGCCTTCTCATTGCTAGGACAAAACATTGCTAACATTCTCAAAACATTACAGGAGGAAAGGGTTTATTTCAGGCTCACAGCTTTGAGGAGGAAACTTTATCACTGGGGAGGTGGCTGGCTCACTTAATCACACATCCACAGCAGAGAGAGAACAAGCATGACCTGGCTCTGAACACACAGTAGGGATCGATGCAAGGTCTGCTCCCCCATCCGTACTGTGACACACCTCCTCCAGAAGAGCTCCACCTACTGAGGGTTAAGTAGGAGGCTAAAACAAACACAAAACTATGGGACACTTCCATTCAAGTCACCACCTTCTGCCCCTGGCTCCCATAGATTCATGAACATCTCCAGATGCAAAGCACACTCAGTCCAACCTTATAAAGTCCCTATAGTCTTTATCAGCTTCAGCCCTGTTCAAAAGTCCAAAGTTCCTTCTGAAATTCAAGATAGTCTCTTAACTGTAAAATAAAACACAATGCACATACTTCCAACAGAGCAAACATTCCCATTGCAAAAAGAAGAATCAATAAGCTGACGGTTGAACACAAGATCAAAAGCCAGAAGGACAAACATTGCCTGACACCTGTGACACTGATGTCCTCCGGCTCCAAAGGCCCAGGTCCTCCTCCACTGTGCCACTTTCTCTCCATGCAGAACCACTTAAGCCAGTGCAAGCAGATTTCCCTGGTGGCCACCCCAGAGTTCTGAAATCTCCAAACTTCTGGGGTCTCCACTGCAACCCACAGTTCATCTTCACAGCTCCTTGCAATGGTCTCTCATAGGTTTTCACACAGAGATTTCGACTCTGTTTCACAATGCTGCATGTCACCAGCTCCTAGATCTGTGTGCACTTCGTGACCCACTTTCCCGCATTTCTCGTGCTTCCAAAATCAGTACCAGGTGGGCGACACAGCAAATGTGGAAATCCAGGGTGGGGATAAATCTTGGCCCTGAGCAGCAAGATATCTGCATATTTTGCACCCTTATTGGCTTGAGCTTCCATGGGTTAGGTTTTGCCCTCAGGGCATCTTTCCCATTGTCTCAATGAAGAACAGTTTGGCCCATCTTTAATCTCTTTAATAGTGACAGTTTAAGTGGCCTAAAACTAGTCTCTGAGACTGATTTCACACTTGCTTGAATTTTTTTCTGTGGCAAACTTTCTATGTTTCTTTGCCTTTTTTTTTTTTTTTTCTGAGGTGGGGGTCTCACTCTAGCTTAGGCTGACCTGGAATTCACTATGGGTGAATTCAGGGTGGCCTTGAACTCACAGCAGTCCTCCTACCTCTACCTCCAAATGCTGGGATTAAAGGTGTGCACCATCACGCCCAGCCTTTTTTGGTTTTCTGAGGTGTGTGTGGGGGGGGTCTTACTCTACTCAGCCTGACTCTGTAGTCCCTCAAATCACAGTGATCCTCCTATCTGCCTCCCAAGTTCTGGGGTTAAAGGCTTGTGCCACCATGCCTAGCTCAGTTCACTACTTTTAACTTCAACCTTGCTTTCAAATTCTCATGACATGGGCAGAACACAGCCAGCTTTTCCCACAGTAGCCCAGTTCCAACAATGTCCTTTCTTTGCTCTCAGAAACCTCATAATCCAAAGTTCACAGTCCACATTTCTCTCTATAGCTAGGTCTTTTTAAACTCTCACCAGAATGGCTCATCAAGCTCTGTTTACAGCAATGCAAGCATTCTAGTCCAAAATACTGAATCCTTCCATATTCCCCCCATACATCATAACAATAACCCCACTCCTGGTCTCATTAGATACAAACACCCAAGACTATGGGGGTCATTTATATTCAAAACACCACAACTAGCTAGCCCTCTTGTCCCAGACATCATCCTGTCTCCACCTTCCAAGTGCTAGAATTATTGGTGGCCACCACACCCACATGGCATTGATGTGGGTTCTGGAGATCTGAACTCAGATCATATTGTGGCAAGTGCTTTATCCACTGAGCCATCTCCCACCCCTTGCACATCTATTTTTGGCCTGACACAAACACAGTTCTTTGGCACTATGAAGACAGATTAGTGCTCAGAAGTCAGCTGTGGGAGTCCAAACTCCTGAGGATGGAAGTTATGTTGTTTGGGTAGGTGTTTGAGACAGGGTCTCATATATCCCAGGCTGCCTTCATACTCGCTATGTAACTGAAACTGGCCTTTATTTCTGATCTTCCTGACTACATTTTCTGCATGCTGGAATGACAGGTATGCACCACAACACCCAGCTAGGATAGGAGGTGTGTAATCTAAAAAAATGGGCCCCCATATCCCAAGGTGACTGTGAGAGCCATGGAGATAATGTAACCATGGGTCATGGTGACATGCCCAAAAATCCTCAAAGAAGTGAGTTGCTATTATGGCCATTGGTCACTGGTTAACAAGGTCTGACTCGTGACTGACTCCATCCTCAGGAATGAGTTTCATTGTTGCAGTAAAGTTCACACTAGCAGCCAGTTTAAAAAGATGGGAGTGTGTTCTTCTCTCATCCAAGAGATCATCACAATTCACTCTGTAATTCACATCTGGAATTCACTCTGTAGTTTCAGGGTGGCCTCGAACTCACGGTGATCCTCCTACCTCTGCCTCCCAAGTGCTTGGATTAAAGGCATACACCATCACACCTGGCTTATTTTAATTTTTTTCATACCACTATCCCCATCTGGTTTTGTTCGTGATTCATTTTCCCTTACACAGTAGGGTCTCACTCTTGTTTTTGTTTTTAAAGCCAGGTCTCACTCTAGCCCAGGCTGACCTGGAACTCTGTAGCACAGACTAGCTTTGAACCCACAGCAATCCTCCCACCTCTGCCTCCCAGTGCTGAGATTAAAGGTGTGTGCCACCATGCCCAGATGGCTCAGGGTTTTAGAGACATCAGTCTTTGGTCAGTGAGCCATGCACTTTTCCTCCTGACAGGTAAGCAAATTGTGGCAGGAGGGCTGCAGAGGAGGCTGCTCCTTCATGGTGGCTAGGATGCAAAGAGAGGGCCAGGGTCCCAAGAACCCCTTCAAGGTCATGCTTTCCATGACCTCACTGCCTCCTCTAGGTCTCACCTCTGAATGACTCTAGCACCTCACAACTCTGCGGCGATGGGGCCAAGCCTTCAACACATGAGACTTTGGGGAACATTCAAGATTTCACTATAGGGCCAAGAAGATGGCTCAGTGGGTAAAGTGCTTGCTGTGCAAGCATGACGATCAACCCACATAAATGCCAGGCATTTATGGATTTTAAATAATCTAAGCACTGGGGTGGTGGAGACAGGAGGGTCCCTAGGACTCACTGACTAGTGAGTCTAGATGAACTGGTGAACTTCATGTTCAGTGAGAGACCCTGTCTCAAAAGGAGACAGGTGGACAGCACTTGAGGTTTCCTCTGGCTCCCATGTACACCGTGCTTGCGTGCACACCTTGTACACAAGCACACGCACAGAGGGATCCACACTCTAACTGGCTTATCCATAGTGCTGGTTGCTGACCAATTCTTTTCCTGTAGTCTTATAACCAGTGAGCCTTGCATTATGTAGATGATTTTTAAAAATTCAGGGGTCAGGGGCTAGAGAGATGGCTTAGCGGTTAAGGCACACGCCGCTGAAGCCTAAGAACCACGGTTCAATTCTCCAGGTCCCACATTAGCCAGATGCACAAGGGGGCGCACACATCTGGAGTTTGCTTGCAGTGGCTGGAGGCCCTGGCACGCTCATTCTCCCTCCTTTCCTCTCTCCCTCTCCCTCTTTCTGTCTCTAATTAATAAATAAATAAAAGTAAAATCTTAAAAAAAATTCCAGGGGTCAGCCAGGTGTGACAGAGCATGCCTTTAATCCCCTAGCACTCAGGAGGAAGAGGTAGGAGGATTGCCATGAGTTCAAGGCCACCCTGAGACTACATAGTGAATTCCAGGTCAGCCTGGACTAGAGTGAGACCCGATCTAAAAAAAAAAAAAAATCAAGAGTTACCAGTCATGGTGGTGCGTTTCTTTAGTCCTGGCACTTTGTGACTGAGGTAGGAGGATCGATGACTATGAGTCCAGCCTGGGACTGCAGAGTGAATGACAGGTCATCCTGGGCTCAGTGAGACCCTACCTTGAAAAAACCAACAAAAATCTAGGGGCTTGGGAGATGGCTCAATGGGTAAGAACACTCGCTGTTCAAGCATGAGGACCGCAGCACTGAGGTGGAGAAAGGAGGATTCCTGGGCTCCCATGTCAGCCAGAGCTCCTGGCTCAGTGAGAGAGCCTGCGCCAGGGACATCAGATAGAGGGACGAAAGATGCCTTACATCTTCCTCTGGCCTCCACTCACATATCTGCATGCACACTCACACACACACCACATGAGCACACACACATGTCCATGCACACACCACACATACACATACAAACTAAAATGCCAGAAAATGGGGTGGAGGAATCCAAGAAAAAAAAAATTAAGCATAAAAAGAAACATTGCTGGGCTGGAGAGATGGCTGAGCAGTTATGCGTTTGCCTGCAAAGCCTAAGGACCTATGTTGGACTCTCCAGATCCCACATTAGCCAGACATACATACGTGAGGCAAGTGCAAGGTTGCATATGACCACTAGGTGGCGAAAGCGTCTGGCCTTCAATGGCAGTGGCTGAGACCTTGATGCTCCAAAAAAAACCACATTGCTTCACTGTCTTCCATTGCTATAATGAAATACCCAAGGTTAGATACTATTAAAGTGTATTTATTTGCAAGGAGAGAGAGAGAGAGAGGGAGAAAAGAGAGACATATATAGAGAGAATGGGAGTACCAGGGCCTCCAGCTACAACAAACTAACTCCAGATGCATGCACCACTCTGCATCTGGCTCTGTGTGGGTGCTGGGGAATCAAGCCTTGATTGTTAGGCTTTGCAGGCAAATGCCTTAACTGCTGAGCCATCACTCCAGTCCAAGGTTAGATATTTTTTAAAAATATATATTTTTTATTTATTTGAGAGAGAGAGTGAGAGAATGGGTGTGCCAGGGCCTCCGGCGACTGCAAACAGACTCCAGATGCATGTGCCCCCTTGTGCATCTGGCTTCTGCAGGCCCTGAAGAATTGATCCGGCATCCTTTGGCTTTGCAGGCAAACACCTTAACCACTAAGCCATCTCTCCAGCCCCCAAGGTTAGATATGTTAAAAAGATGTTTATTCAGCTCACAACTCTGCTTGGCTCTGTGGAGGACTTCTTAGCAGGTGTATCACAATGGTGGGAGCATCTACAGGAAGGGGAACCATAAAGAGAAGCCATAGCTAGTCTCACTGGCTTGGACTTTTAAAACATTTGTTACTTGAGAGACTGAGAGGGAGAGAATGGGCACACCAGGGCCTCCTGCCACTTCAACTGAACTTTAGGCATGTGCACCATTTTGTGCATCTAGCTTCACATGGGTCCTAGAGAATCAAACCCAGGCGAGCAGGTGTGGCAAGCAAGCACTTTAACCCCTGAGCCATATCCCTAGCCCTTACTTGTTTTTTTTTTTTTTTTTTTTTTTTGTGTGTGTGTGTGTGTGTGTGCATATTCATATGGAAAACACATAAGCAAGTGGAAGCAGGTGTGGGCACATGCACGTGCAGGCCAGCAATCAATGCCAGGTCTCTTAGTCACTTCTCATTTATTTGAGAGTCAGAGAAGGGGTTGGGGAAATGGACGCACCAAGGCCTCCTGCCACTGCAAATGAATTCCAGACACATGGGCCACCTTGTGCATCCAGCTTTACATGGGTACTGGGGAATTGAACCCAGTCCTTAGGTTTGGCAGGAAAGTGGCTTAACTGCTGAGTCATCTCTCTAGCCCTAAATGTTTATTTATTTGTTTACTTATTACAAGCAGAGTGAGATATAAAGAAGAGAGAATGGGCCTCCAGCCATGGCACACAAATTCCACAAGCATCTGCCCGTTGTGTAGCTTTATGTGGGTACTAGGGAGCTGAGCTTGGGTGGTTGGGCTTTGTAGTCAAGTACCTTAAGCACTGAACCATCTCTCCAGTTCCACCTTATTTTTTAAAAATTTTTTGTTTATTTTTATTTATTTATTTGAAAGCAGAGATGGACAGAGAGAAAGAAAGAGGCAGAGAGAGAGAGAGAGAAAGAATGGGTGCTCTAGAGCCTCTGGCCACTGCAAACGAACTCCAGACGCGTGCACCCCCTTGTGCATCTGGCTAACGTGGGTCCTGGAGAATTGGGCCTTGAACCGGGGTGCTTAGGCTTCACAGGCAAGTGCTTAGCCACTAAGCAATCTCTCCAGTCCTCCCACCTTATTTTTTGAGACAATGTCTCTCTCTGAACCTAGAGCTCACCCTTTCCACTAGAGTGACTTAGCCATCGGGCACTCGGAAATCCTCCTGTCTCCACTCCCTAGTGCTGGGACTACAGGTGCACGGCAGCACACCCAGCATCTTGTGTGGGTTCTGGGGATCCGATCTCAGGTCCTCAAGCCTTCAGGGCAAGTGCTTTATCCACAGAATACCTCCCAGGCTTTCTTTTAAAAATTGTTTAAACCACCAGAAAGGGTTGGTTGTGGCTACCTTTGTACTGCTGGGATAAAGCACCCCTCCAAAACCAGCTGATGGGAGGAGAGTGGTTTTTGTTTTCTCCTTATTTTCATTTACAGCCTTGAGGGGAATCTTCATGTTAGGGGAGAGCATGGTATGAGCAGAGGCTGAACATCACCTCTGCTACAGCACAGCAGGGGTAGAATAGCAACAGGAGAGTGAGCCAAATCCTACACAGGGGAAGCTGCACTATGAGACTCCTAAGCTTAGTAACACACCTCCCCAGCAAGGCTCCACCTCCCAAATTGCTATCAAGGTGCATTCAGAACACATGAGCTCATGGGAACATCTGATCCAAACCACCACAGGGTTTTAAACAGTTTGCATTATCAATCTTCCCAGCACCAAATAATATCTGGAAACCATGACAGTATCAGCAGACATGTGAGCCCCACCAGGAGGCCATATGAGTTTTGGGCTCCAAGATCTTGTCTAAGAGAAGCTGGAGGCCAGCTCATTGCTAATGGGTCTCTGGAGGCCATGCCTTCCCTGCCAGCCACTTGCCTTTCCTCTCCTCCAGGCCCCTGAACTGGGGCACTGGAGCCCCAGTTCTGCCCAACTCTCAGAGGACTGGCATCTTGGAGCTACCTCACTGGTGGGTTGGGCATCCTCTGAGGTGACCGCTCTTGTCCCTCAAAATAGCCCCTGTGAGAGGTAGCAGGCCATGCCTCCTTCAGGGCCCTGCCTCATGGAATGCAGTGATGTCACAAGGGTTAGATGTAGAAAGGAATGTTCTGGAAACATTCAGGCCAGAGGCAGCTGGTCCTCCAGGGTTAGAGCAGAAGGTGACAGATCTGGAGGTCAGCAGTGCCATGCCCATGATGGAGCGGGTGGAAATGGTCCTGTGGGAGGAAGGGAGGGCTGAGGATCACAAATATCCCAACCCCTCCCAGGGTGAGTCCGCTGCAGAAGGTACAAGACAACCAACTTCTCCCTTCTCCCTTCTTCTTCCCTTCCATCTCCTTCCCTCTGTCCTCCTTTCTTCCTTTTCTCCTTCCCTCCTTCTCTTTCTCTGAGACAAGGACTCATGCGCTTCACACTGTCCTCAAAGTTGCCATGTAGCCATGGCCTTGAACTTCTGATCCCTCTCCTGCCTTCAATTGCCCCAGGAGTCCATCACCACACCCAATATTTTCCATGCTGGGAATGGAACACAGGGCTTCATGAATGCTAGGCAAGCATTCTTCCCACTTAGCCACAGCCTTATTGTTTTTTAATGTGCACTATTTATTCATCTTTGCAAGCAAAGAGAGATAGAAGAGATAAATGGGCACTCCAGGGCCTCCAGCTGGTGCAAATGGACTTCAGATGCCTGCACCACATTGTGCATCTGGCTTTATGTGGATACTGAGGAACTGAACTTGGGTCATTGGGCTTTGCAGGCAAGCGCCTTAACTGCAGAGCCACCTCTCCAAGCCTAGAAAAGTATTTTTTATGTTTACAAGGGAGAAGGGGGCTGAATCAATGACTCAGTGGTAAAAGGCACTTGCTTCAAAGCCTGCTGGCCCAGATTTGATTCCCTAGATCCTAAGTAAAGACAAATGCACAAAGTGGTTCCTGCATCTGGAGTTCATTTGCAATGTGTTTTTGCTACTTTGCTGCAAGTGGTCATCAGCTCTAAGAGCTTGCTGATGGAGTCTTTAGGGTCACTTACATATAGAATCACATTATCTGAAAATAATGATAATCTGACCTCTTCCTTTCCAATTTGTATACATTTTATTTGTGTCTCTTGTCTTATTGCTATAGCTAAGACTTCCAGTACTGTATGAAATAAAAGTGGGGACAGCAGCTAGGCATGATGGCACACACTTTTAATCCCAGCACTCAGGAGGCAGAAGTAGGAGGATCGCTGTGAGTTCAAGGTCAGCCTGAGACTACATAGTGAATTCAAGGTTAGCCTGGGCGAGAGCGAGACCCTACCTCGAAAAAAAAGTGTCTTATTCCTGATTTTAGTGGAAATACTTCAAGTTTTCTCCATGTAGTATGTTTGCTATAGGTATAAATAGCCTTTATTATGTTGAGTATGTCCCTTCTATTTCAAGTTTCTTTAGGGAGTTTTAAAATATTTATTTAGTGTGGTCCCGTGTGCCCCTCCTGGGCCTCCCTGCTTGTGGCATCCTGGCTGTCCTGGCCTCAGGATGGCTGGGCTTCTGCAAAGCGGGCTTCCCAGCCTGCCAACTCAAACAACACCATCTTTGGCATAAGGCCCTCTTGCTCTGAAATTATTTTGAGGCAAGAATTTTTGAAAGATGATTTCCATAGAAACTTTTTTTTTGTTTTGGTTTTTCAAGATAGGATCTCACTCTAGCTCAGGCTGACCTGGAATTGACTATGTAGTCTCAGGGTGGCCTCAAACTAACAGTAATCCTCCTACCTCTGCCTCCCAAGTGCTGGGATTAAAGGTGTGCGCCACCACACCCAGTTCCATAGAGACCTTTTACTAAAAGTGAAATTTGGAGGCTGAAGAGATGGCTTAGTGGCTAAGCGCTTGCCTATGACACTTAAGGACCCCAGTTGGAGGCTCAATTCCCTAGGTCCCACGTAAGCCAGATGCACAAGGGGTCACACGCATCTGGAGTTCAGTTGCAGTGGCTGAAGGCCCTGGTGTACCCATTCTCTATCTATCTGCCTCTTTCTCTCTCTGTCTTTCACTCTCAAATAAACAAATAAAAATAAACAAAAAAAGATGAAATTTGGAGAAAGCATTGAGGAGTTACAGACCTGTCGACTCTTAATTAAACATTACATCCCGACAGAACTTCTTGTGGACCCTGACGAGTTGGCTTCATTATGAGAGCAAAACTCATCAGAGGCAGCAATGTTTCCAGTAAGTTTTCATATAGAAGCCCCTAGCTCTTTGTCCAAGGAATCTGAAGTCTTAATTATGCCAGTCAGCATGCACAGTGCGTTGACTGTTTCCAAGCCTTTTTGCCTGTGCACTCTCGCTATCACCGGCCACACAGGAAGGATGGCGACACCCTTATTGTGGTTAGCAACCCAGATTTCTTCATGTACTATGACCAAGAGTTCCCAATTTTGAAGTGCTGGGCTCAGTCACAAGTGCCAGCTCCTTGTGCTTTGAGGAGTAAGGAGGTGTGCCAGTGGACAACGTGAAGTATAAATCAGTACTTAAGAATCCAACCCTGCAGCCTCTGGAGGGGCCGACTGTACATTCCTCTCCAGTGTGGTCCTACTAGTTATTTTCAAATACGGCCATTTTTGTCTATCAGTGTGACACAGTTGAGTTCTCTACACAGCTAATAAAGAAGACCTATATGTTAAAAAATATATTTATTTATTTGCAAGGAGAGATAAAAAAAAATGCACACCAGGGCCTCCTGCTGCTGCAAACTCCAGATGCATGTGCCACCTTGTGCATCTGGCTTTACATGGGTTCTGGGGAGTCGACCCAGGCTGTCAGGCTTTACAAACAAGTGCCCTAACTGCTGACCCATCTATCAAGCCCCTTTTTAGTACTTGTATCGTGGAGGTATGTTGGATTTTGTCAAATGCCTTTTCGGCATCTGTTGAGATCATGTGATTTTTCTCCTGCAGTCCATTTATATGGTGTATTACATTTATTGATTTGCATATGTTGAACCATCGCTGCATCTCTGGAATAAAGCCTACTTGGTTGGGGTGAATGATCTTTTTAATGTATTCTTGTATTCTGTTTGCCAGTATTGTGTTGAGAACTTTTGCATCTATGTTCATGAGGGAGATTGGTCTGTAATTTTCTTTCTCTGTTCTGCCTCTGGTTTTGGTATCAGGATGATGCTGGTTTTGTAGAAGGAGTTTGGTAGAATTCCTTTTCTATTTTATGGAAAAGTTTGAGAACTGTTGGTGTTAGTTCTTCAGTGAAGGTCCGATGAAATTCACCAGTGAATCTATATAGGCCTGGAACTTTTTTTTTCTTTTTTTAAGGTAGGGTTTCACTCGAGCCCAGGCTGACCTGGAATTCACTATGTAGTCTCAGGATGACCTCGAATTCATGGAAATCCTCCAACTTCTGTCTCCCAAGTGCTGGGATTAAAGGCATGTGCCACCACACCTGACCTGGACTATATATATATATATATATATATATATATATATATATATATATATATACCTGCTTTGATCTTAGTGCTTGCTATAAGTCTATTTAAATGGTTTATCTAATCTTACTTTAATTTTGGTAGGTCATATATATCTAGGAAGTCATTCATTTCTTTCAGATTTTCTTTCTTTCTTTCTTTTTGTTTGTTTTTGGAAGTAGGGTTTCACTGTAGTTCAGGCTGACCTGGAATTCACTACATAGTCTCAGGCTGGCCTTGAACTCATGGTAATCCTCCTACCTCTGCCTCCCAAGTGCTGGGATTAAAGGTGTGCGCCACCATGCCTGGCTCAGATTTTCAAAGTTAGTGGAGCATATGTTCTTAAAGTACGTCCTTATGATTTTCTGAATTTCACTGGTAACCGTGGTAGTTTGAATGTATGTCCCACATATACTCAGGTGTTTTATGAAAGCTTGTAACTTGGATCTCCAGCTGCCTGGCTAAAGGAGGTCTCACTGGAGGAGGATCCTGGAGTCTAGCCCTAAGTGTCACTGGGGGGGGGGGTGGATCTGAATTCTACTTCAAAGGTTTGTAGAGAGGTTTGAGCTCTGCCTGGACCCCTGCTTGCTGCAAGTTCATGCTGGATGCTTTTTGGTATGTGTGTGCGCACATGCAAGCACGTGCTGCAGTTTCTCTGTCCACTAGACTGAATGCAAGTAGCTTCTCCCGCCACTGGTGGAGCTTCCCTCCCCCGGGTCTGTGAGCTTGAAATGAACCCCTTCCTTCCATAACTGTGTGTGCTTTGATGTTCATCCCAGCAATGTGGAGTTGACTACAACAGTATCTGTTGTATTGGTACCTTTTTCATCTCTAATTTTATTAATTTGTGTTTCTTCTCTCTTTTTAAAAAATATTTTTTGAGCTGGGCGGGGTGGCACATGTCTTTAATCCCAGCACTTGGGAGGCAAAGGTAGGAAGATCTCTGAGAGTTTGAGGCCATCCTGAGTCTACATAGTGAATTCCAGGACAGCCTGAGCTAGAGTAAGGCCCTACCTCAAAAAACAAAACTAAAGTAAATAAATAAAAATATTTTTATTTATTTTTAAGCAGAGAAAGCAATAGACATAGAGAGACAGAGAGAATGGACAAGCCAGGGCCACTAGCCACTGAATTCCAGGTGCATGCACCACTTTGTACATCTGGCTTTACATAGGTATTGGGGTGGTTAGGCTTTGCAGGCAAGTACCTTAACTGCTGAGCCAGCTCTATAGCCCCTTTCTTCTCTCTCTCTTTTTTGGTCAGTTTTGTTAAGGGTTTATCAATCCTGTTTAGTCTTTATTTTTTTAATTTATTTATTTTTATGAGACAGAGAGAAAGGGAAAGAGGGAAGGGGGGAGAGAGAGGGAGAGGGAGAGAGACAAGGGGAGGGAGAGAGAGAATGGTTGATTCAGGGCCTCTAGCCATTACAAATGAACTTCAGACACATGTGCCACCTTGTGCATCTGGTTTACACGGGATCTGGAGAATCAAACCTGGGTCCTTACGCTTTGCAGGCAAGTGCCTTAACTGTTAAGCCATCTCTCCAGCCCTTATTTAGCCTTTCAAACCAACTCTTCATTTCATTGATTTTTTTTTTTTGTGTTGTATTTTTTGGGGATTCTATTTAATTAATTTCTATCCTAATCTGCATTATTTCTGTCTACTGATTTTTGGTTTGCTTTGTTCTTCTTTTTCCATTGCCTTCAAATGTAACCTTAAGTTGTTTACTCTTGGCCTCTCCAATTTCTTTTCTTTTTTTTTTTTTTAAATTTATTTATTTATTTATTTATTTATTTGAGAGCGACAGACACAGAGAGAAAGACAGATAGAGGGAGAGAGAGAGAACGGGCGCGCCAGGGCTTCCAGCCTCTGCAAACGAACTCCAGATGCGTGCGCCCCTGTGTGCATCTGGCTAACGTGGGACCTGGGGAACCGAGCCTCGAACCGGGGTCGTTAGGCTTCACAGGCAAGCGCTTAACCGCTAAGCCATCTCTCCAGCCCCTCTTTTCTTTTTTTAATGTTAGTTTATTTATTTGCAAATACAGAGAGAAAGGGAGACAGACAGACAGAGTGGGAGCACCAGGGCCTGTAGCCCCTGCAAACAAACTCCAGACACACACATCACTTTGTGCATCTAGCTTTACGTAGGTACTGGGGAATCAAACCCAGGCTGTCAGGCATTACAAGGAAGCGCCTTAGTGGCCGAGCCATCTCTCCAGCCCTCTAATTTCTTAACGTTGGCACTTAAAGCTATAAATTTCCTTCTTAGGACTGCTTTCATTGTATTTTATAGGTTTTGCTATGTTGTGTTTTAATTATCATTTGATTCTATGAAATTTTTGATTTCCTTCTAGATTTCTTCAATGACCCATTCATCATTCAGCTGTGGGTTATTTAGTTTCTGTGAGTTTGTGTGTGTACTACAGTTTTTCTTGTTGCTTTGTAGTTTAATCCCATTGTGACCAGATAAGAGTACAAGGAATTGCTTCAATTTTCTTGTATTTGTTAAGATTTGCTTTTGTGTCCTAATTTATGGCCTATTTTAAAGAATGTTCCATGTGCTGCTGAAAAGAATTGTGTATTCTGCAGCATTTGGATGGAATTTGCTGTAAATATCTGTTAGGTCCATTTGTTCTATAATGTCATTTAATCCACATGTTTCTCCGTTTGCTTTTTGCTAGGATGACCTGTCAATTGGTGACAGTGGAGTATTGAAGTCACTCACTGCAATTGTGCCTGATGTTACTGGTGACCTTAAGTCTAGCAGTGTTTGAGGAAATTGGGAGCACCCATGTTAGGTGTGTATATGTTTAGAATTATAATGTCGTCCTGCTGAATTATTCCCATAATCAATATAAAGTGACCTTATCTTTCCTAGCTAATGTTGGTTTGAAGCCTATCCTGCTAGATAGTAGGATGGCTACACCTGCTTGTCTTCTAGGCCCATTTGCTGGAAATACTGTTTTCCATCTTTTCACTTTACTTAGTGTCTATATTTTATGGAGAGGTGAGTTTCTTGGATGCAACAAACAGAAGGATCCTGCCTTTTAATCCACTCTGCAAGCCTGTGTCTTTCTTTGGTTGGGGCAGTGAGGCCACTGGTACTGAGTTATTATTGAAAGGTGTGGATTTATTCTCACCATTTTTTTTTATTCTCACCATGTTGTTTTGTAGTTCTTCCTGTTTTTCCTTTACAGTCTTGTATTAACTATTATTTGAGTTTTTTTTTTTTTCTGTTTTCTCATGTATGTGCTTTCCTTTCTCTTCAGTATGAAGTGTCCTTCAAGTATTTTCTGTAGAGTGAACTTAGTGGTCATATATTCTTCTAGCCTGTTTTTGTTATAGAAAGTTCTTATTTTTCCTTCAATTAGGACAGAGATCTTTGCTGAATATAGTAATCTTGGTTGACAGCTGTCTTTCAGGACTTGGAATACGTCACTCAAAGCCCTCTGGCTCTGACAGTTTATGTTGGTAGTCTGGTAGTCTGCAGTGACCTGATGGGTTTGTCCTTATGGGTGACTTCATGCTTTTCCTGATTTCAATGTTTTCTTTGCTCTGTTGTGCTTAGTGGTTTAATTATAATATGACAAGGAAAGGTTCTTTTCTCATTTTATCTCTTTGATATTCTAAATACCTCCTATATCTGTATTGGCATCTCTTTGTCTATTTTCTTCTACGATTTTGTTGAAAATACTATGCCTTTAGACTGGAATTCTTCTCCTTCTACTATACCATGAATTGTTTTGTTGTTGTTGTTGTTTGTTTTTCAAGATAGGGTCTCACTCTATCCCAGGCTGACCTGGATCTGGATCTGAATCTGTAGTCCCAGGCTGGCCTTGAGCTCATGGCACTCCTCTTACCTCTGCCTCCTGAGTGCTGAGATTAAAGGTGTACACCACCATGCCCAGCTAACATTCTTTGTTTCTTTGTTTGTTTATTTTTAAGTTTTTTTTTGAGGTAGAGTCTTGCTCTAACCCAGGCTGATTTGGAATAGACTATGTAGTCTCAGGATGGCCTTAAACTCATGGTGATCCTCCTACCTCTGCCTCCTAAGTGCTAGAATTAAAAGTGTGTGCTACCATACCCGGCTCTGAATTCTTTTTTTTTTTAAATAAATATTTTCGGGCTGGAGAGATGGCTTAGTGGTTAAGCGCTTGCCTATGAAGCCTAAGGACCCCGGTTCGAGGCTCGGTTCCCCAGGTCCCACGTTAGCCAGATGCACAAGGGGGCGCACGTGTCTGGAGTTTGTTTGCAGTGGCTGGAAGCCCTGGCGTGCCCATTCTCTCTCTCTCCCTCTATCTGTCTTTCTCTCTGGGTCTGTCGCTTTCAAATAAATAAAAAATAAAATAAAATAAAAATAAAAAATAAAAAAAGTTTAAATAAATATTTTCATTTTTATTTATTTGAGAAAGAGAAAGAGAATGGGAGCAACAGGTCATCTAGCCACTGCAAACAACTCCAGATACATCACCATGTGCATCTGGCTTACATGGGTCCTGGGGAACTGACCTGGATCCTTAGGCTTTATAGGCAAGTGTTTTAACCATTAAACCATCTCTAGCACACCTGAATTCTTAACTTTGATCTCTTCATAGTGTCCCAAGTGTCTTGAAAGTCCTACTTATACCTTCCTATTAGTTTGTCTTTCTCTTTGTTGGGATGTTCTAGCTAAGATATTATGTCCTTTATCCATTCTGTAGATGACACATTCTACAGAGCTTTTTTTAAAAATATTTTTCTCAAGCCAGGCGTGGTGGCGCACGTCTTTAATCCCAGCACTCGGGAGGCAGAGGTAGGAGGATCGCCGTGAGTTCAAGGCCACCCTGAGACTACAGAGTTAATTCCAGGTCAGCCTGGACCAGAGTGAGACCCTACCTCGAAAAACCAAAAAAAAAAAATATATATATATATTTTTTTTTTCCTCAATTTTTATTAACATTTTCCATGATTATAAAAAGTATCCCATGGTAATACCCTCCCTCCCCCTCCCCACTTTCCCCTTCGAAATTCCATTCTCCATCATATCCCCTCCCCATCTCAATCAGTCTCTCTTTTATTTGGATGTCATGATCTTTTCCTCCTATTACGATGGTCCTGTGCAGGTAGTTTCAGGCACTGTGAGGTCATGGATATCCAGGCCATTTTATGTCTAGAGGGAGCACATTTTAAGGAGTCCTACCCTTCGTTTGGCTCTTACATTCTTTCCGCCACCTCTTCTGCATTAGACACTGAGCCTTGGAAGGTGTGTTCGAGATGTTACTCAGTACTCCAGTCACTTCTTTCCAGCACTATGATACCTTCTGGGTCATCCCAAAGTCACTGCCATCTGAAAAGAGAAGATTCTCTACCCAAAGTGAGAGTAGCATTAATATAAGGGTATGAATATTTAGAGAAGTGCTTACTGGGCAGTTTGATAAGCATAGTATATACATTTTTCCAGACATCAGCAGAACTACAGAGCTTTTTATTTGACTTACTGTGCTTTTCATTTCTAGTATTTCTGGTTGATATTTCTTCAGTATTTCTACTTTCTTACTCATATCTTGTATCAACCTTCTTATTTCATTAAGTTGGTTTCCTGTGTTCTTCTTTAGGAGTTTGTTTTCTTCTTTGATTCCTTTGAAAAGACTTATAATCATTCTTTTGCATTCTCTGTCTGGCATTTCATCTAAATCAGTCTCACTGGAGGTCATTTCTGTTGGATTTACAATTTTTGGAGGGCTTATATTGCCTAGATTTTTTGTGTTTTTTATATTATAATGTGGATATTTTTACCACTTAAGTTAGTTCAATGCTTGGGTTTTTTAGATATCTGCTGGACTCATAGACATGTAAATCAGGAGTTTTATCTTCAGGGTAGGAGCTCACAGTGCCAGGTTTGGTTCCTATATTGCTCTCACCAAAACAGCAGGAGTGGCCCAAGCTGATGTGCAAATACTCTAGCATCAAATTAGCAATGTTTCTTTTGGTTTCAATAATTGCTAATGGGTAAAAGAACGCAGCTGGTAGAAATATACTAGTGTTTTAATTACTTAGAAATGGAACAGTGTAAAGTAAAAATTAGTGTGACATATTTACTTTGAAAAAGATGAAGTTGGGTATGGTGGCACATGCCTTTAATTCCAGCACTCAGAATGCAGAAATAGGAGGATTGCCACATGTTCGAGGCCAACCTGAGACTACATATTGAATTCCAGGTCATCCTGGGCTAGAGCAAAACCCCACCTTGGGGGGGGGGGACAACAAAAATGGGCGGCTTTCTGGAGAGATGGCTTAGTGGTTAAAGCACTTGCCTGTGAAGCCTGAGGACCCATGCTCTACTCTCCAGGTCCTACATAAGCCAGAAGCACAAAGTGATGCAAGTGCTCAAGGTCACACATGGATGCAAGGTGGCGCGTGCATCTGGAGTTCAACTTCAGTGGTTGGAGGCCCTGGCAAGCCACTCTCTCCTCTCTCCTCTCCTCGCTCTCTCTCTTACACACACACACACACACACACACACACACACACACACACAAAGGCCAGTCTGTTGGGCTCAAAAAAAGATGGAGGTGGCTCAGATGCATGTGGGAAAGGGAAGTTGGATACTATTAGTTTCCATAGATTTTAGATGTTGTTGAGTCTATTGAAGGTTGTACTAATGGAGAATAAGGAGGGGGAAAGGAGGAGATGATGTGGAGAAGAGATTGGAAACAGGAAAAGTAAACAAGTTGTGGGCAAGAAAAGTTGTGGAAATATTCCAATAGTAGGCTGAGTGGAGGAAATACGGAACAATTCTAAAATCCAACTGAGCAGTGCACACACACAAAGAAAACCAGCGTGAAGTTTTGTGCACAAATGGGGATTAAAAAAACAGGCAAATAACAAAGCCAAATGCCCTACACTACCTGGATGTGTTCACTCACACCCTTAATCCTGTATATTTGATTTATATAAAAATTTATCAATCAGATCTAATACATCAGTATTTTTGTCGTAGTGGGCTAGGTTTTGAATTATTTTCCTCTCTGGGATTCTTATTGAGCAACTTGCCCTCATATGGAAGGTGCAGTTAGCACTTCCAGTGCAGACCTATTTACCTGGCTTTGGGGCAGTTATTGCTCCAGTGTAAGGTGTCTCTGTTACCTGTTGGGGTGGTTTCCGGTCTCACCTAT
The DNA here is from genome assembly GCF_020740685.1 of Jaculus jaculus. Taxonomy (NCBI): domain Eukaryota; kingdom Metazoa; phylum Chordata; class Mammalia; order Rodentia; family Dipodidae; genus Jaculus; species Jaculus jaculus. The sequence goes on from NC_059116.1 coordinate 37,496,724, forward strand.
GCTGAGTGTCCACCTGGTTTCCTCTTTGTGGGACTGTGGCCTCGGGCTAGGCTGGTTAGTTCAGTAGATCTGCCCTTCAGATCAGCTATGCCCAATGCTTTGTGGGGAGAGGTGGCTCGGATCCCTTGGTGTCCCGAGCTCTCCAGTGGTCCCCAGTGCTGGCAGCTGGGTGAGGAGAGACTGGGGAGAGTGCCTGAAGTTGTTCCAGGTCTGCTTGGCTGCATTTGCTGTCCTTTCCTTCTGGTTGTTCTGATTTTTCTTTTTTATTATTTTTTTTGTTTATTTGCTTATTTGAGAGCGACAGACAGACAGAGACAGAGACACGAGAGAAAAAGAGAATGGGTGAACCAGGGCCTCCGCTGCAAACAAACTCCAGATGCATGCACCCCCTTGTGCATCTGGCTTACGTGGGTCCTGGGGAATCAAACCTGGGTCCTTTGGCTTTGCAGGCAAATGCCTTAACCACTAAGCCATCCCTCCAGGCCCCCCCTTTTTTTTGACTTTCAAAGCTGATGTGAGTGGGGAGTCCCCTAGCTCTTAGTTCCTCTCATGCTGGCTCAGGCAGGGCCAGGCAAGTAGCTCTTCCCCGAGGATCATGAGACCATGGTTGTAGTTGATTCTGGCTGATTATGTCCTTTCTTTCTTTTCTTTTAGAAGTAGGGTCTTGCTGTAAGCCAGGCTGACTTGGAATTCACTATGTAGTCTTAGGGTGGCATCAAACTCACAGGGATCCTCCTATCTCTGCCTCTGGGATTAAAGGCGTTTGCCACCACCCCATTTCTCTCTTGAGGCCCATCTCCCTGCTCCCTCTTCCTAGAACTTCCGATTCTGCCTGGGCAACAACCAGGTGTCTCACCAGGTAGTCATCCTGCGCCTTCCTGCTGGACACGCTGGCCCTCCCCACCTGTAACCTGGCGTGTATGACAGGATGCTTGGCTCCAGGGCACAGAATGCCTCTCGAGGCAGCAAGCCGGGAGCCAAAAACGTTCTGAACCCCATCACGAAGGGAAGGATAAAGAAGCCTCCAGCAGAAGGTGCCCGTCATGCGGTGAAGAAAAGTGAAGGCAGGAGCTCGAGGGGCCCAGGGAAGGGTGACAGGGACAAGGGTTGCTCAGTCCATATCAGAATCCCTGGGGTCCTCCCTGTCCCTTTCTGCCTGGGAGAGGGAAGAAGTGGGACATTGGACTTTGACCTGCATCATGTGGGGGGAAGGCAGAAAGTGCTACCTTCCTCAAAGAGGTCTGGGGACAGTGGATCTATAGCTGTGTTCTGCTGGCTAAGGTTCCCTCCAAACTCCTCTCTCGGCTTCCCAATACCTTGCTTCTCTCTGCCCCTATCAGTGCCCCCCACCCATGGATCTGAGACCCGCTCTCTCCATGATGGTACTGTGGAGCTGCGACCTGCCTATCCTTGTTCCCTGTCCACCTGTGGATGGTGACCTCTCTGGCCCCGCCTGCCCCCTGCCCTGTCCACCGGGAAGTGACCTCTGACACACCTGCCGCCTAGTCCTGTGCACATGGCAGGTGACCTTCACCCCCACTCCACAGACACTGGCTACTGGACGACCAAAATGGACGGCGAAGTGCAGCTGCGGCTGCAAAACAACTCTCAAGAGAATGAAGCGCCTTGCACGGTGCACGACATGATCATGGACACGGCCACCAAGTTCACCCACTACACCGCGCTCGGCTCCAAGTACAAGAAAGGCTGGCACCTGCTCAGCTACATCGAGTACTACGAGCTGTGCCGCCGGGCCGCCAAGGCCTTCCTCAAGGTAGGGAGCCGCGCATGCGCGGCGGGGGGCGGGGGGCGGGGGGCGGGGGAGCCACCTTCCGCCTTCAGCGCCTGCGCGGCTCTCCTTCGCGCCAGGCTCGCGTGCTGGTTCCCAGAGCCCAGCTGGCCTGGGTTTGAATCCCACCCTGCTGCTAGCAGTATGTCCTTAACTTTTTATTGACAGCTCAAATAGCTATAGACAATAAATCATGAAAATTCCCCTTCTTTCCCCACCTCCCCCCTCACAACTCCACTCTCCATCATATCCCCTCCCTCCCTCAGTCTCTCTCTTATTTTGATGTCATCATCGTTTCCTCCTACTATGAAGGTCAGATGTAGGAAATCTTGGGCACTGCGAGGTCCTGGATATATCCAGGCCATTTTGTGTCTGGAAGAGTGCACTATAAGCAGTCCTACCCTTCCTTTGGCTCTTATATTCTTTCTGCCACCTCTTCTGCAGTGAATCCTGAGCCTTGGAAGGTGAGATAGAGATGTCTCATGGCTGAACACTCCTCTCTCACTTCTTCTCAGCACTGTGGTGACTTTTAAGTCATCCCAGTGGTCACTGCCATCTGAAAAGAGAAGCTTCTCTAAACAAGAGTGACAGTAGCATTAATACATGGGTATGAACATTTTAAAAAATGCTTATGCTTACAGGGCAGTTTGGTGGGTAAACAGCAGGTGTTACTCCCTCAGGGCTCATGACCTCCCCAGCCATAGACTTTTGACTAGGTTTTCAATACCAGCCATATATTCCCTCCTGTACAGTGAGCCTCCAGTTCAGTTAGAAAGCAATTGATTTTCCCCATAGCAGACATGCCACTGGCTCATTTGGCCTGGCTGGCCAAAGTTAAGGCTTGCAGTATCCACTGCTGTTTACCACCATTGATGACCTCTAGCCCATAGAACCATGCTGCATGCAGCATAACTTTTTCCAGCTTTCTGACAGCTGGTGCACAGGGAGGAGATTTTCAGCTCAGCTCCAGCTTGATTTCTCAGTGACCTGCAGCCCAGGCATGTGGAATCTTCAGCAATAGGATCTTACCATGTAGTTCTGGTGGGAAAACAAGAGCCCTAGCAATGGCCTGTAATGTTTGGGGGTCATCAGGGACCTCCCTGGCCAACCACTCAGCAGTGTGTTCTTTAAAAAAAATTTTTTTGCCGGGCGTGGTGGCGCACGCCTTTAATCCCAGCACTAGGGAGGCAGAGGTAGGAGGATCACCATGAGTTCAAGGCCACCCTGAGACTACAGAGTTAATTCCAGGTCAGCCTGGACCAGAGTGAGACCCTACCTCGAAAAACCAAAAAAAAAAAAAAAAAAAAAAAATTTTGTTTATTTTTATTTGAGAGAGAAAGAGGAAGAGAGGGAGGGAGGGAGAGAGAGAGAGAAAGAGAGAGAGAATGGATGCACCAGGGCCTCCAGCCATTGCAAATGAACTCCAGGTGCCTGCACCACCTTGTGCATCTGGCTTACATGGATCCTGGGAAATTGAGCCTCAAATCGGGGTCCTTAGGCTTCACAGGCAAGTGCTTAACCACTAAGCCATCTCTCCGGCTGCCAGCAGTGTGTTCTTATGTAAGTTTCTGGGCCACTCTGTGCCTTAGTTTTCCCATATGTAAAAATAATTCTGCACATAAAATATACGTAATGTATAAATATATGTTTAAAATATAGTTATATATAATATTCTATGTATTAAACATACATAAACTGTTTTACATATGTTTTATATTTTACTTTTTAAAAATTTTTTTGAAAGAGAGAGAATGAGCATACCAGGACCTCTAGTCACTGCAAACAAAGTCCAGAAGCATGCACCACCTTGTGCATATGGCTTACATAGGTCCTGGGGAATCCAACCTGGGTCCGTAGGCCTCACAGGCAAGCACCTTAACTGCTAATTCATTTCTACAGCCCCATTTTAAGCACCTATATGTGTAGGTGTACACATATAGAAGACATCTACCATATGTTTTACTTATATGACGTATGGTTTAGATATATTTTCAATATATGTATGTAATATTTAGGGTATATCTAATCTGTAGATATGTATAAATATTTTAAACCTTTATATGTCCTATGAATTACATGTATAGAATATAGTTTGTTTTACATGTATGTTAATATATGCATATAATATTTAAAATATATCTAATATGTACAGTGTGTAAATATGTAAAACTTCATGCCTTGCATATGACATATATCTGTGTTGTATATTACACACATACACACATATATATATTTATACATATATATATGTAATATTTAAACATGGGCTGTAGATACAGCTCAGTAGTTGAAGGCACGTGCTTGGCTGGATTTGATTCCCCAATACCCACATAAAACCATTTGCACAAAGTGGCACACATGTCTGCAGTTTGTTTTTTTTTTTGTTTTTTTGTTTTTTTGTTTTGTTTTGTTTTTTTTTTGTTTTTTGTTTTTTTGAGGTAGAGTCTCACTCTAGCTCAGATGTCTGCAGTTTGTTTGCAGGGGCAGGAGGCCCTGGTGTGCCCATTCTATATCTCTCATTCTGTTTCTCTCTCAAATAATTTTAAAAATGTAATATTTAAACATGTCCAAGCCAGGTGTGGAGGCACATGCCTTTAGTCCCAGCGCTCAGAAAGCTGAGGTAGTAGTGCTGTGACTAGGATTACTGAGTAGGTTCCAGGTAAGCCTGGGCTAGAGTGACACCCTAATTTAAAAAACAAAAACAGGCTGGAGAGATGGCTTAGCAGTTAAGGTGCTTGTTTGCTAAGACAAAGGACCCAGGTTCAATTCCCCAGGACCCATGTTAGCCAGTTGCACTAGGTGGCACATATGTCTAGAGTTTGTTAGCAGTGGCTGGAGGCCCTGGCACGTCTATTCTCTCTCAATCTCTCTCTCTCTCCCTCTCTCTGTCAACTAAATAAGATAATTCTTTTTTTGGTTTTTTATTTTATTTAATTTTTATTAACATTTTCCATGATTATAAAAAAATATCCCATGGTAATACCCTCCTTCCCCCAACACACTTTCCCCTTTGAAATTCCATTCTCCATCATATTACCTCCCCATCTCAATCATTGTACTATAAAATAATTCTTAATAATTGTTTAAAAGAACAAGAAAAACATGTCCAGTGTGTGAATATTATGTATGTGGCTTATGTGTCATACACGTGTAAATACATGTGTTGCATACAGCTCCATGTTGCTGGGATGGACATGCAAACCAGACGCAGTTTATGGGAGAAAGGGTTGATTTCAGGCTTATAGGTCGGGGGAAGCTCCTCCACTGGTGGCAGCGCTGGCTCCCATTCATATCCACGCAGCAGCACCAGCAGCAGCACACACACCGCCCACCAGAGATCAGAATGTCTCTGCATATTTTGGGCTGGAATTTAGATCTGCCCTTAGTGGTGGGCACCCTGTAGCAGGAGTCTGCTTGCTAGGGGCTGATGCTGCAAACTCAATTTTTTTTTTGTTTTTGTTTTATGAGATAGGGTTTCACCCTAGCACAGGCTGACCTAGAATTCATTATGCACTGTCACTGTGGCCTCAACTCTCAGCGATCCTTGTACCTCGGCCTCTGGAGTGCTGGGATTAAAGATTAAAGGGATGTGACACCTTGCCCTCAGCCAAACTCAAATTTATTATTATTATTTTTTTTATGAACTCGAGTGAGAGCAAGAGACAGAGAGAGAGGAAGAGAGAATTGGCCTGCCAGGGCCTCTAGCCACTGTAACTGAATGCCAGACATGTGCACCATCTTGTGCGCATGTGTGACCTTGTGCTGCTGGTTTACGTGGGTTCTGGGGCGTCAAACCTGGGTCCTTAGGCTTTGCAAGCAAGTGCCTTAACCTTTAAGCCATTTCTCCAGCCCCCAAACTCAGTTTTAATAAAACATCTGAGTTTATAGGGCCATACATTCAAACTACCACAGCATATAATATTTAAAATATAATATGCAGATATGTGTGAATAAATAAAAACTTTGTTGTATTTATGTCATGTTTATTCAATAGTTTATGTGTCATAAATAAGTGATCATATGCACATTTAAAATATATCTAATATATTTACATATTAATTTGTACATTTGCATTTTATATTAAGCTTAATAAAAAGCACGTGTGCATATGGAAGACTGTGGACTGTAGCTCATAGGTTGGCCGCAGGCCTGGATGGACTCACACAGGACAGGACTCTGGGCCCAGCTCCTGGGGCAGAGGACATGGCCTGTGCAGACCCTGGGGCAGGATGAGCCTGGGGAAGGAGGAGCCAGTGTGTCTACAGAGGGAGGAGGGAGAAGGTGGCAGGACCTGGTAGCTGGTGGAGGACGTGGGCTCTGCCCCCCAAAAGGTGGGAGCTCTGGAGGGTTCATGACGCCCCCTGGCGGTAAGTGGAGGACAGATGTGAGTGGTGTGGATGCTGAGGGTGGAGGGACTGAGGGACTCAAGCTGAAAGATGTCGCGAGGCAAGGCAGTGTGGCTGGAAGGTTGGCTGCGGGGCAGGGTCTCTGCAGTAGAGGCCTGGGCTCCCTGGCTCCAGCTTCCAGGTCCCCCTCCCCCTAGGTGGGCCTGGAGCGCTTCCACGTGGTCGGCATCATGGGCTTCAATTCCGAAGAGTGGGCCATCGCTAACATCGGAGCCATCATGGCGGGGTAAGGTCACCTGCTCCCTCCCCAGGGCCGCCCCACCTGGAGCCAGAGGGTTCTGGAAGGTTCTGGAATAGAGTCCCCAGGGTGGGAGCTGACCCTGCTCTGGTAAGTGCTTCCTCAAGGACCCGTCTCCTAGCCTGCTCATGTCACCCCATCCTCTCCCCAGCGAACTCACACACACCCTGGGAAGCCCAACCGGTATGACCCACTTCTTTTGATTCCCCAGCACCAAGCCCTCCAGTACTCACCAGAGCACAGGGGACCCCTCAAACGGGATATGGGGGCTCCAAAGATCCCCACAACCCCCTGAAGCATGCATTGAGCAGGGTGTCAACTGGATTCTGCTTCCAGAGGCATTACCGTGGGAATCCTGACCACCACCTCTTCCAAAGCCTGCCAGGTTCTAGCAGAGAACTTGGAGATGGACGTCTTCGTGGTGGACAATGACAGACAGCTACAGAAACTCATCCAGGTCAGTGACACCAGCACAGGAACCGAGGTGCTTGGGGCTGGGGATCTAAACTGGGTCAGTTCTGCTCCCCTGGGTGAGCAGACACAAGATGCCACACAAGCGTGAGGACCTGAGTTCAATTCCCAGAACCTATATAAAGGCTGGGTGTGGTGGTGGGTGTCAAATCCCAGCACTGAGAAGCAGGCCATTGGGGGAATCTCTGGTACTCACTGGACCATCTGTCAGACAAAAAACAGGAGACTCCAGGTTCAGTGAGGCTTTTTGTCAGGGAAATAAGGAAAACGAGCCACAGAGCAGGGTACCCAGCATGCTCCTTTGGCCTCTGCACGTGTGCATGGGTGTGTGTCTATGAGTATGGGGGACAGGCTTATGTCCCCCTGTAAAGCAGAGTCCATCCCCTTCAGCCAGCTCCAAAGTCAACCTCCTGATGCCCAGGTGGTGCCAGCGGCAGGCCCCATTATCCTCCGAGGTGGTGTAATTTCTGAGGATGGCTGTTCCTTTATAATAGGGAGGCCTGGCATCTGAGCAGAACCAGCAGTCACCAGTGAGTTCAGGCCTAGTGTTATTTATCACTTGATAGGTGGCCCGGAGTAAGTCCCAAGGTCCAGATTGGGGCTGGGGCTCCTGACTTGGGGCAGGACTCCTGGATGGGATGTAATTCACCCAAGGCTTATTTGTTAGGTTGGGCCTTTCATTAGGCACGACCTCCTGCTCCTGTGGTGACATTTTAACGTGTGGCAGGACCGGATTGGGGCCTAGTGGTACTTCAGGCCCAAGATTTCCATGTGAGGGCCTTTCCAGCGTGGCTCGAGAGTCTTGTGATTGTGTCTCTTAATCCGTTTTTAACAAGTGACTGTGTTACCTGAGATATGAAGGCAGGTCCTTATCAGATCCCAACAATGAAGGAAGTCCATACCTGAAGATAATTTCTTCAAGAAGCCTCTTAGCCACTATGGTGGCAGTCTCTTTCTTGGTGGGGAATGCCTCCACCCAGCCTGAAAAGGTGTCTATAAGAACTAAAAGGTACTGGGCTGGAGAGATGGCTTAGTGGTTAAGCGCTTGCCTGTGAAGCCTAAGGACCCCGGTTGGAGGCTCGATTCCCCAGAACCCATGTTAGCCAGATGCACAAGGGGGCACACGTGTCTGGAGCTCGTTTGCAGTGGCTGGAGGCCCTGGTGTGCCCATTCTCTCTCTCTCCCTCTGCCTCTTTCTCTCTCTGTCACATAAATAAATAAATAAAAAGAACTAAAAGGTACTGGGCTGGAGAGATGGCTTAGTGGTTAGGCACTTGCCTGTGAAGCCTAAGGACCCCGGTTAGAGGCTGGATTCCCCAGGACCCACGTCAGCCAGATGCACAAGGTGGCACGTGAGTCTGGAATTTGTTTAAAAATGAAAAAGAAAAAGAAAAAGAAAAAAAAGAACTAAAAGGTACTTGTATCCATATAAACCCGGTTTAACTTCAGTGTAATCTATTTCCCAGTTTGTGCCTGGTCTGTCCATGTAGCTGGTTTCTTGGGGCCTTTTGTCCTATAGTCAAGGGATTTACTGCCTTACAGGTAGGGCAGTGGGAAATGATCTCCTTCACTAAGGGCCCTAGGTGAAAATTTTTGTAGTTAACATTTCTCAGCAACTCCTTAAGTTTTCTAAGACACAGATGGATATTTTGATGAGTCTGATGAATGAGCTGTTTATGAAGCCATACTTCTTTTCAAAAGAGCCCTTGGCATTTGGTTAGGTCCTCCTTATCTTTCGAGCTGTAATGGGAGGGGGTCAGAGGGAGCCCTGGTGGAACCATAGCCACCAAGGCTGTGGCTGTGGGGTCTAATGCAGCCTCTTTTGTGTCCTTATCAGCCAGTCTGTTTCTTTTGCTCTTTTATCTTCCCCTTTTTGATGGCCTGGGCAATAGACGGTGGCTATCTTGAGGGGCAGCCATATCACCTCTAATAGGGGTAGGGTTTCATCTTTATTTTTGCTGGTTTTTCCTTCCACTGAGAGCAGCCCCCTTTCCTTATAGATGAGCCCATGGACATGAGCCATAGCAAAGGCATACTGGCTGGCTGTGAAGATGTTTGCAATCTTGTCTTTGGCCTTTTTTTTTTTTTGGAGGTAGGGTCTCACTCTAGCTCAGGCTGACCTGGAATTCACTATGTAGTCTCAGGGTGGCCTGGAACTCATGGCAATCCTCCTCTGCCTCCCAAGTGCTGGGATTAAAGGCATGCACCACCACACCCGGTTATGTCTTTGGCCATTTTAAGGGCCTGAGTCAGGGCAATTACTTTGGCCCTCTGGGCAGACGTCCCAGGTGGTAGGGCAGAGGCCCATATCACAGAGGCAAGTGTTAGTACCGCAGCGCCCGCATACCCGACTCCATCTTACATGAAACTGCTCCCGTCTGTGAAGTAGTTCACCTCTGCATTTGGCCAGGGAATGTCTGTCAGGACCGGCCTCACGTTTTGGACTTGCTTCAACACTATTGAGCAGTCATGTATAAAGTCCTGGTCTGGGTCCAGCAGTAAAGTGGCCGGATTGAGGGCTGAGGTAGGGTGGTATCAGATGTAGGGCGAGTTCAGAAGCAGAGACTGGTAATGCACCAGTCGGTTATTAGAGATCCATTGATCTGGGGGATTCTTGAGAATCCCTTCAATGGCATGTGGGGCAATTATGATCAGTTCCTGTCCCATAGTAATCTTATCTGCGTCCTTAATCAGCGATGCAGTGGCCACCACGATGTGCAGGCAAGCTGGCCATCCTTGCGCTACTGGGTCCAGCTTTTTGGACAGACAAGCTACTGGTCTTTTTCAAGGGCCTAGAGTTTGAGTCAGCACCCTGTTAGCTATGTCTTTGTCCTCATCCACATACAGGTAGAAAGGCCTGTAGATGTTTGGTAGGGCCAGTGCTGGGACTTTAAGGAGGGAGTGCCTCCTTGAGTCAGTGGGAGGCTCTGACCATCTCTGGAGTCCAGTCCAAAACATTCTCCTGCCCCATAGAGAGGCCTCTATGTGGCCTCATAGGCTTAGCAATTTCTGTGAATCTTGGCACCCAGAGTCTACAGAACCCTGCTGAGCCCAAGAACTCATGAACTTGTCTTTGAGTTTTGGGTGTGGGGATAGTGAGGATCATTTTTTTCCAGGCCTGAGACAGCAAACGTTGGCCCCCCCTTGAGTATGTACCCTAGGTATGTTACTTTCCTTTGGCAGAGCTGTGCCTTTTTTGCAGACACTTGATATCCCATCTGGTCCAATTCTCTGAGCAAGGCACCAGTCACCAAACAACAGGTTTCTTCGTTTGGGGCACTTATAAGGAGGTCAACATACTGTAGGAGGGTTATTTGGGGGTGTGCCTGCCAGTACTCACCCAGGTCTTCATGGAGTGCCTTGTCAAAGATGGTGGTGAGTTCTTAAACCCTTGTGGTAGCTTAGTCCAGGTCAACTGTCCTTTGAAGCCATGCTCCGGGTCACTCCATTTAAAGGTGAACAAGGTTTGGTTAGCTGGAGCCAGTGACAAGCTGAAGAATGTGTCTTTAAGATCCAATACCACATAGACATCATGCTCAGGTGGCAAGCTGCTCAGCAGGGTGTATGGGTTGGGTACTGTGGGGTGAATGTCTTCTACTCTTTTATTAACTTCCCTTAAGTTCTGTACAGATCGGTAGTCATTGGAATGGGATTTTCTTACAGGCAGAAGTGGGTGTTCTAGGCAGACTGGCAAGGAACTAATATCCCTTGTTCCCAGAGTCGGTTTATGTGAGGTGTTACCCCCACTTGCTTCCCAAGACATGGAACACTGATGGACTTGGTCCAGACTAGCATCAGCTTTTAGTTGTACCAAAATTGGAACCCGATGTTTAGCTAGCCCCATCTGATTTCTTTTTGCCCATACTCCTGGAATTTCCTCCCATAATTTTTCCAAGTACGGTTCCTTGTTGGCAGTTGGAGGGGGCAGGGCATAGAGTTTGTATTCTTCCTCTAGAAACACAGTCAGAACGTGTATGGGGCCATTTTCGTTAAAGACCTGTACTCCCTTGGGGCTAAAATGGATTTGTGCCCCCATCTTGGTCTGGAGGTCTTATCTAGGAGTGGGTATGGGCACCCAGGGATGAACATAACTGAATGGGTTACCCATCCCATTCCAAAGTCCACCTTTCTTCAGGTAGTCCATGGATATTGGTTAGTTCCAGTGGCCCCCTGGACCCATATTTTCTTGTTAGACAAGGGCCCCATAGGTTGTTTTAGAATGGAGTGTTGTGCCCCTGTATCAACTAGGAACTCTACCAGTTTCCCCTCCACCTTTAGGGTTACCCAGGGCTCATGGAGGGGATGTGAGTCCTGATACCCTCAGTCACTCAGTTCTATCTCCAAAACTTTTGGTCCTTTCTCCCTCTGCTTTTTGGGGCAGTCATTCTTCCAGTGTCCTATTTCTTTGCAGTAAGCACACTGGTTTTTTTGGAGACAGGATCATCCCTCCTTTTTTTGAGGGGTTTATTTGTCTTTCCCCCTTCCATAGGTTATATCTTTAATTGTCAGGAACCAGATCTTTCTCTCCCTGTAGCCACCAGTAGTATTCTGGTGAGTCCTTTTGTTTGTCTATCTTTTGGAGTCTTCCTATTGCTGTATTGCTGTATTGCTCCCTTTTCTGCTATGGGTACGAGCTCTGCCATTTGCTTACCCATGAATTCATCCAGTCATTGGAGCTTTCTGAGGATGTATGGCACCACCCAGTTGACAAAAGCCATGTTCACAGCAGACTGATTTTCCTTTGCTTCAGAGTCAAGGGGTAAGTCCAGTAGACCTCCAACAGTCACTCTAGGAAGGCCCCTGGGCTTTCCTCCTTACCTTGTATGACCTGGACTATCTTAGACAAATTTGTAGGCCTTCTGGCGGCCTCCCAGAGAGCATCCACTAGAATCTAGTGGTAGATCTTCAGTCTCTCCTTACCTGCAGGCTCGTTAGGGCCCCAGTTCAGGCATTCCAAGGGAAAAGCCATGTCAATGTCAGTCTGAACTGCTGTGGGCTGGCCATTTGGCCATGGAACCAACTATTAGGCTGCAGATAGCACCTGTTCTCTTTCCTCAGTCGTGAAGAGCACCTACAAAAGCTGTTGGCAATCATCCCACATGGGTTGGTGGGTAATCATTACAGAGTCTAAGTCTAGCAGGGCAGAGGGTTTCTCTGAGAACTTGGGATTCTATATTTTTCAGTTATATAGGTCACTAGTAGCAAAAGGGATGTGGGCCATATACTGTTGGCCCTCTTGATACGGGGGGCCAGTTGCTCATAAAGGCAGCACAATCATAGTGGAGTCTGCCTGTCTTGCAGTCCAGGTCCACGCGTGGGGAGGACTCATCATATTCCCTCTGTCCTCCCCTGGGCCTGGATCGGCAGCAACTACCTACAGTATGGATTCTGGTGCGGGGATAGGTACATAGGGAGGTGGGTAGAGGTCCTCCTTGGGAACAGAGGGGTTCAGGACTGCCAGCTTGTGCGGTCCTTCAAAGGCCCCAACTCCTTAACTGAAAGGATCATTGGGGTAGGTGGCAAAAAGGGTCTCAGCGAAGAGGGGGTGCTCTCCAGCAGATATTGCCAAGCAGTGATTATGGGACCTGGTCAGGATGCCCAGGATTCCCATACACAATACCTGTAACTTGGTAAATGGTGGGAAAATGGAAGGTGCCTCCCTCTGGCCATCCCACATTGAAAGTCAGCCATTCATTCCTGCAAAAGATGGTTAGTTTTCCCAGCTATACTGTTAAACCCAGATTGTTCTCCAGGCATTGGAAATTCTTGAAGTGTGACTGGACTAGATCCAGTGGGGTGGAACTCACCACCTGTCCCATGGTGTCTCTCAAGAAAGTAGAAAAGGACGAACAAGACACAAACACACAAATGCAGAAAAAAATCTCCCAGGGAGTGAAAAAGAAACCAATACAATGCTGACAGCAGCCTATCCCATAAATGGCTCTGCCAGATGGGTGTGACCCATCAGCATTTATCAAAACAAGATTCAGACTGGAGCTCTCTGGCTCCAACAGATGGGGGTCCAGAGCATCCTCGGAACCCCCTGGCCTGGTGGTAATAATTGGTGCATCTGCCTGACCTTCGGGCCTCAGATTGTGTCCAGACACCCGATCTACTGGAAAAACAAGGAACAGAGCAGAACAAAGACACACAGTACAGAGGGGCACCCCAACTCAGCGATTGGTGGAGAACAAATTGCTCCCCTAGAAATGCTCCACTACTGAGTCTGGGGCGTCTTCAGTGATCCCAGGATGAGCCCCCAAATGTAAGGGTCTGAGAATTGCTGAAGAAAGACCCTGGACTCAAAATAGTATGTAAAAGCAAAGAGTGTTTATACTGCAGAATCAGCCAGCATGTGGGGGTCAACCATTCATACAAAATGGCGACTCTAAGAGGCACAGCTAAGGGAATTTTAGGAGGGGTAGGTCATCTTCTAATCTGATTGGCTAAGCAAGTAACAGTTACATTTGTACACCTTTGATTGGCTATGGCCCAGATTTTACCATTCTTGGACATGTTTAAACTTTGAAGGAACTCAGCTCTGGAGCCCACTATCTTGGGGAAGTCCTTTTTGGTCATAGTCCAGAGGTATAGCAGGAACTGACTCAGGCCCCTGGGCAGCTATCTTCCCTGGCCACATGTCAGGGGCGCTGTTGATTAACAGCCCTTTGTTCGTGTTTTTTCCCAGAAGTCTTGCCTGCCTCTCTGGGAACCAGAAACTTAGGCCTAGCTGTAAACTGGAGCAAATTTGATCCTCAGTGTGTGCTTGCACATGCACATGTCCTCACACACATATGCACCCACACATGCAGACACACATAGGCACAGACACACATGTGGGGCTGGGAGGATGTCTCAGCAAATAAAGCTGCTTGCTTATGTCATATACAGGCATGCATACGCACACACATGAAAAAATTAATGGTGGGCTGATAACAGTGAGAATCCATATGCATGCATGGAATGCCTATTGTTTACCAAAGTGCCACTCTGCATCATAGAGACAAAAGTGCTCCCAGGCCCATTGTCCAGTTGAGCCCACCAAGGATCTCCAGATGAAACTGTCCTCTCCAAATGCGGTCACAAAGCAGAGGCAGAGCTGAGATGTGCATCTGTCTGCTGTACAACATGCTGCCACAACCTACTCTAAAGAAAAATTGGCAAACAATGTACTATTGGGGCATTTCATGGGTCTGGGGTGTATGTGATGTATGTCTTAGCCATTTTTTGACAAGACGGTAGTGGCCTTAAGTACATTGTCCATGTTATGAAACCATAGCCTCTCCTTCATTCCAGAACATTCCATCATCCCAAAGGGCAGACCTCATTTCCATGAGCACTTAATCCACACCCCCCCCTCCTTGCCCCTGGCAAGAATGAATCCATTTCCTGTTTCCGTAACTTCGCCTGTTCTGGACTTTGTGTATGGTGTTCATGCAGGCGCGTATGTGTGTGGACAGGTGGGCGTGTGCAGGGTTCACACACAGTTTCATCCACTTCTGGAGGCCAGAAGTCTATGTCATTTGGGTGTCTTCCTCACTCACTCTCTCCACTTTTATTCTTTGAGATAGGGTCTCGCTGAGCCTGGAGCTCACCAGCTAGGCTAGACTGGCTGGCCAATGAGCTCAGGGAATCCTCCTCCCCCTCACTACCACTGGGATGACAGACGTACATTGTCATACCTGGCTTTTCTGTGGGTGCTAGAGATGGAACTCAGGTCCTCTTGCTTGTGTGGCAAGTGCCTGCCCCACTAAGTCATCTCCTCAGTTCTGTTCTGGGCTTTATGTCTAAATGGAGTCATAGTGGATTTCCTGTTGGGGAGTGCAGAGTCTGGGGTTGTTGGACTCCCCACCTTTCCCTGGGCTGATCCAGCACTGTCCTTCAGATCCAGGGTTACCTGAAGCATCTCAAAGCCATCATACAGTACAAGGAGGAGATCCAAGAGATGCGGCCGAATCTCTACTCTGTAGGTGTCAGCAGGGGGTGTGGGGGATGGGACGGCCATAGTCCCTAAGGGACTAAGGGCCAAGCCCAGCACAGGCAACCCTCAAGGGATGCTGGCGAGTGTGTCCTGATTCTGGCTCATATCACTGAGCAGCATGTCCTTGGGGCTCATCTGTGTTGGCGCACATATTACAATGGCTTTCTCTTTTCATGGCTGAGTAATATTCCCATGTGGCTGATGAGGGCCTCTGGGGTCTTTCCCTGGGCTGCCTCTCTGCAGTGGAAAGAATTCCTGGACCTTGCAGATGACATCACAGATGAAAGGCTGGACCAGGTCATTGACTCCCAGAAACCCAACCAGTGCTGTACTTTAATGTTCAACATAGAGGCCTCAGGAATCCCAAAAGTCATGATGCTCAGCCACGACAATGTGAGCCCCCTCCCGAGGGGGCTGCCTGGCTTTTACTTCAAGGGAACTGAGAACAGAGTCAATGCCTCCATGCCTTTCAGATCACATGGACCACAGCAGCCATTGTCCAGAGCCTGAGCTACAAGTATCCCCCTGAGGGACAGGAGGTCATCGTGAGCTACCTGCCACTTAACCACATGGGGCCCCAGATCTTTGACATATGGGTGACGATCTATGTGGCTGGGACTCTCTACTTTCCCCCGTCAGATGTGGGGAAGACCAGTGGGATAATGCAAGCCCCTGGCACAGTGAGTGTTGAAGGGGAGAGATGGGAGCTTAAGAGAAGGGAGGGCTTGGTCAAGGATGGGAGTCTGCCAAGCATTGCCCTGGTCATGTGGTCTTGGCTATGATGGAGATGGAACAGATACGTCATAGGGAACGGGAGGCACATGCCTCACCCATCAGGATGACAACATGACTAGAGGAAGCTACAGTGTCCCTGGCTGTATGGGTGGATGGCCACACACAGTGGGGTCCATCTACACAGTGAAATATTGTATAGCCATGAGAAGGAAGAGTCACCACAGGTGACTCTGGAGGATATGAGGCTCAGTAACATGAACCACAGAAACGACACATGGCAGGATTACACTGCCAGGGGTCCCTGGCCTCCTCAGATCCACACACAACAGGATCACACTGCCAGGGGTCCCTGGACTCCTCAGATCCACACACAACAGGATCACACTGCCAGGGGTCCCTGGCCTCCTCAGATCCACACACAACAGGATCACACTGCCACGGGGTCCCTGGACTCCTCAGATCCACACACAACAGGATCACACTGCCAGGGGTCCCTGGCCTCCTCAGATCCACACACAACAGGATCACACTGCCAGGGGTCCCTGGCCTCCTCAGAATCACACACAGCAGGGTCCCACTGCCACGGGGTCCCTGGACTCCTCAGATCCAGAGACAGGAAGTGGGATGTTGGAGTTACTGTTGAATGGGGAAGAACTTCAGTGTGGACAGATGGAGAGTTCTGGAGAGATGTGGTGAAATGGTTGTGCCACCATACTAATGTGCCTAGAATTTGCAATGGAGGGGCATGACTCTGCAGTACAATGCTGGTCTAGCAAAGATGTGACCGGTGTTCCTCTGACATACCGAATGAGAGTGGGAACAAAACAAGGACCTGAATGTTGGAATGCCATATCCTCTGATAATATTCTCAAAAAGTCTGGCTGGCCTACACCCATGGTGCTGGACATAGAACCCACGTCCACTGTGTGTGAGGCCAGCACTCACCACTAGGCCACATGTCAGCCTCTTCTGTCATTTAAAAAAAATTTTTTTTCCAAGGCAGAGCCTCACTCTAGCCCAGGCTGACTTGGAACTCACTCTGTAGCCCAGGCTGGTCTCAAACTCACAGCAACCCTCCTACCTCAGTCTCCCAAGTGCTAAGATTAAAGGCATATGCCACCACACCCAGCTTTGGCTCTGGCATTTTATTTTTTAAAAAAAATGAATGAGGTAGGCATGGTGGTGCAGCTTGTCATCTGGCACTGGTGAGACTGAGCAGGAGGATTCTTCCATCCATCCTGGATTAATATGTTGGCTGGAGGTTTTGTGAGCTCTTTCCTGATGACGGGAATGACGGGCAGGATCCCATCTCTACTTGCTCTCTCACTCCCCACCCCTTCTGTACCTCCCTCTCTTCCAGTCAAGGTTAGGGTCAGGGTGGGCATGAGCCCCAGACGCCCTCAGTGTAGCTTCACACCCCACTATCCCCTGGCGCCTGCCACATTCCCGTGTGGGACTGCATCAGCCCAGGCCCTGCAGCTCTGATTAGTGTCCCCAGCCTCATCCTGAACCCCCAGCCTGTGTCCCTGGCTCAGGCCGAGGGTATCCCACATGACCTGGAATGCATGAGAGGAGCCAAACATGCCCCAGCGTCCCATCGCATCACACTCAGGGTTTTCTGATGGACATGCTGCGAGAGGTGCAGCCCACAACGTTCTATGGCATCCCCTGGGTGTGGGACCACATGCTGGACAACCTGAAGGCCAGCCATCTGGACTCCACCGCCTTCCGGAGGAAGGTTCACAAGTGGGCCATGCAGCTGGGCCTGAAAGCCAACAAGAAGCGCATGCTGGGGTGAGGCGGCATCCCCCGGCAGGGCAGGGCCAGGGCTGGTGGACCCCTCCCCAGCCAGTGGGCCAGACAGGCCTCGTGGATCTCTTCCTCAAGGCTGACACATCTTCCACTCTGCTTCGGTATGGCCAAGATGCTGACCTTCGACCCTGCCAGGAAGTTTCTGGGCCTGAGTAAATGTGAGCAGTTCTTCAACATGGGCCAGGGCCTACCGGCCTCCATCCTGGACTTCTTCCTCAGCCTGGACATCACCATCTTCGAGGTCTATGGCCTAACCCAGTGCACAGGGATCCATTGTCTGTCCAGCCAGCAGGCCTTCCGGCTGCTCAGGTCAGTGTGGAGGATAGACAGCTGGAAGATGGCCCATGAGCTTCTGTCCTCACCCAGGGCCACTATAGGCTGTCCCTGTGGCGCAACTAGAATGCCCCCCAGATTTGTATCTTTGATGGGCCTAAAATTTTGGGATGGAACCCAGGATGCCCCAAATACTAAGTAAGCAAGGGCTCACCTCCCAACATGGCGGCCAGCCTCCCTCAGAACGTCCACTCAGGAGTCAGTGAGGCGGGGCTCTGAGGATGGGGCAGGCTGTGCCCGGCACTCCTTCCTACGCCTGAGCCTTTAATGTGTCTGGGTATTTTCTCTCTCTCTCTCTCTGTGTGTGTGTGTGTGTGTGTGTGATGTGCATATACACATGCATGCACCCTTGTGGAGCCCTATACGCTTGGTCTGCAGAGGCCAGAGTGGACTATTGTGTGAACCACTCCATTTCCTGGTCTTGATTGATTGTTTGTTTAAAATATTTATATGTGTGTGTGTGTGTGTGTGTGTGTGTGTGTGAGAGAGAGAGAGAGAGAGAGAGGGAAAGAAATAGGCAGATAGAAAGAGAGAGAGAGAGAATAGGCATGTCAGGGCTTCTAGCCATGGCAAATGAACTCCAGACATATGCAACACCTTGTGCATCTGACTTATGTGGGTCCTGGGGAATTGAACCAGGTCCTTAGGCTTTGCAGGCAAGTGCCTTAACCACTAAACAATCTCTCCAACCCTTGTTTTTTTATTTTTTTATTTTATTTTTTGAGGTAGGGGCTTGCTCTAGCCCAGGCTGACCTAGAATTCACTATCTAGCCTCAGGCTAGTGATCCTCCTTCCTCAGCCTCCTGAGTGCTGGGATTAAAAGTGTCCAAAGATTGCAGAGATCCAAAGATTTTTTTGGGTTCGCTACTCTTCTGTGGGACTGGGGTTCCAGGCACACACACGGCCAGACCCAGCTGTATAAACATGGGATCTGGAGATTTGAACTCTCTCAGTCTCAGGCCCCCTCAGGCTTACACAGCAAGTGTACCTAACCACTGACCTGTCTCTCCAGTTCTTTGTGTTTTGTGAGGTAGGGTTTTGCTATGTAGCCCAGGCTGGCCTCAGACTTGTAGCAATTCTCCTGCCTTGGCCTTACAAGTAGTGGGATGACAGGCATGCATCCCCACTCTCAACCTTGGGCTTCTGTGGGCCCAAGATTGGAAGTGCATTCTGAGTGGTTAGTCAGGGTACCCTACCATCCTGACCTCAGCGGTTCAAGTGTATGATGGGAGCAGCTTGTGGCTGAGCCCTGGGCAGGCCGTGTGTGACGAGATGGCAGTCTTCCCACTGGACTTGAGCCTTGGCCCCACTACTTGCTTTGGTATGTAGTGCGTGTGTAGTGCTCTGACCTGGGTGTTGTGAAGGATGGGGGCCAGGCGGGAAGTGTGTCCCGCTGTGTCTAGAAATCCCCCTCGGTGTCCCCAGCTCTGGAAAAAGCCTCCCCAACACCCGCACAAATGTGGAGGAGGAAAACAAGGAAGGAATCGGGAATATCAGCATCTGGGGCCGGAATGTCTTCATGGGATACCTCCATGACAAGGAGAGCAGCTCCAAGATGATAGACAACCAGGGCTGGCTGCACACGGAAGACCTGGGCTTCTTAGACAATGACAACTTCCTGTACGTCGTGGGCACTAGCAAAGGTGAGCGAGACAGGCAGTCGTGGATGGTGCCGCAGCTTGTGCACCACCGCAGGCCTCTACCAGGGTCTTTCGACAGGGCTTTCTAGATACCAGTGTTTCTCTTTCACCCACGCAGATATCATCACGCTCAGCTCCGGGGAGACCGTCAACCCCTGCCCCATCGAGGAGCGGGTGAAGATACTTATCCCCATTGTGCGCTACGCCATGGTGGTGGGCCAGGGTGCCCCGTACCTGTGCATACTCCTCACCATCAAGGTGCCTGAGGGGTGCCGTGGTGGGGTAGACAGCGGGGACATGGGTTGGTTAGATGAGAAATTCTGCCCTCAGTCTTTTCACCCATGCATGACTTCCTCATTGTTGTGGCCAAATACGTGATGAAACAACTTAGAGGAGAAAGGATGTACTGAGCATAGGGCTCACAGGGCAGCCATCCCTCATGGTGGCAGGAGCAGGAGACAGCTCACCACACTGCCCACAGTCAGAAAGCAGAGTGATGAATGCTGGTGCCTGGTTCACATTCTTTCTTTTTTTATTAACAACTTCCATGATTATAAAAAATACCCCATGGTAATATACTCCCTCCCCCCACTTACCCCTTTGAAACTCCATCATATCCCCTCCCCATCTCAATTAGCCTTCTTTATTATTATTATTATTATTATTATTATTATCATTATCATTATTTTGGTTTTTCAAGGTAGGGTCTCACACTAGTCCAGGCTGACCTGGAATTCACTATGTAGTCTCAGGGTGGCCTCAAACTCACGGCCATCCTCCTACCTCTGTCTTCCGAGTGCTGGGATTAAAGGTGTGCACTACGACATCCGGCTTATTATGATTATAATTTTTTTCTTTTGGTTTTTCGAGGTAGGGTCTCACTCTAGCCCAGGCTGACCTGGAACTCACTATGTATTCTCAGGGTGTCCTTGAACTCATGGCAATCCTCCTACCTCTGCCTCCCAAGTGCTGGGATTAAAGGCATGCGCCACCACACCCAGCTCTATTTTTTTTAAGAGAGAGAAAGAGAAAGGAGAGAGAGAATGGCTGCACCAGGGCCTCTAGCTTAGCCATTGCAAATGAACTCCAGACATGTGTGCCTCCTTGTGCATCTTGCTTACATGAGTCCTGGGAAATCAAACCCAGATCCTTTGGCTTTGCAGGCAAATGGCTTAACCTCTAAGCCACCCCTCTAGCCCGTAACAATTATTTTTAATTTTAATTTCTTAAATTTATTTTTAGGGGCTGGAGAGTTGGCTTAGCGGTTAAGCACTTGCCTGTGAAGCCTAAGGACCATGGTTTGAGGCTCGATTCCCCAGGACCCACGTAAGCCAGATGCACAAGGTGGCGCATGCATCTGGAGTTTGTTTTCAGTGGCTGGAGGCCCTGGTGCACCCATTCTCTCTCTATCTGTGTTTTTCTCTCTGTATATGTTGCACTCAACTGAATACATAAAAATAAACCAAAAAACTAAATAAATTTATTTTTATTTGAGACAGAGAAAGATAGAAAGAGAGAGAAAGAGAATGGACACTCCAGGGCATCTAGCCACTGCAAACAAACTCCAGACTCCTGTTCCACCTTGTGCATCTGGCTTATGTGGGACCTGGAGAATTGAACCTGGGTCCTTAGGCTTCACAGGCAAGTTCCTTAATTGCTAAGCCATCTCTCCAACCTTTAATGATTAAAAAAATTATTTATTTGAGAGAGAGAGAGAGAGAGAGGGAGGGAGGGAGAGAATGGGTGTGCCAGGGCCTCTAGCCACTACAAACAAACTCCAAATGCATTTGCCACCATGTGCATCTATCCTATGTGGATACTAGGGAATTGAACCTTGGTCCTTAGACGTGGCTCAACTTTTCTTTTCTGTGTAGTCCTGGACTACAGCCCATGGGATGATTCCACAAACACTGAGGGCAGGTCTTCCTTAGTTATATCTTTCTATAAACACCATAGGGGCTGGGTGATGGCTCCATGAGTAAAGTTCTTGCCTCAGAAGTATGAGGACCTGAATTCAATCCCCAGCATCTACATAAAATGCCAGGTGTGTAGCTAAGCTGGTAGTGCACACATTTAATCCCAACCCCCCTGGGGGGCAGAGGTGGTAGGGTCACTGTGAGTTTGAGGTCAGCTTGGGACGACATAGTAAATTCCAGGTCAGCCTGGGCTAGAGTGAGACCATACCTCAAAAAACCCCAAAACAAAGTGCCAAGTGTGATGACACACTCCTGCAATCCCAGTACTTGAGGAGGTAGAGATAGAATTATCCCTGGGACTTGCTGGGTAGCTAATTGTGGGAGTTTGAATGTATGTCTCCCATAGACTTGGATGTCTTATTAAAGCTTGTCTCCAGCCCCCTGGCTAGAGGAGGGGTCACTGTAGACAGATCCTGGGGTCCAGCCCTAAGGCATGTTGGAGGCGGATCTGAATTCCAGCCACTCTGCCGAGGTCTGAGCTCTGCCTGGGCCCCTGCTGGTTGCTGTGGGTTGTGTGCTTGCTGCTTTTGGTGTGTGCTGGCTGTTTAGTGGTCTCTCTCTACTTGAATGTATGGAAACAGCTTCTGCCACTGATGGAACTTCCCCTCCTGGATCTGTAGCCTTGAAATGAATCCCTTCCTCCCCCAAACAATGCCTGATTTGGAGGTTCATCTCAGCAATGTGAAGCTGACTACAACACTAGTCTACCCCAACTGGTGAGCTCTAGTGAGAAACCCTGTCTCAAAAACTAAGGTATAGGGCTGGAGGGATGGCTTAGCGGTTAAAGCACTTGCCTGAAAAGCCAAAGGACCCAGGTTTGATTCCCCAGGACCCACATTAGCCAGATGCACAGAGGCACATGCGTCTGGAGTTTGTTTGCAGTGGCTGGAGGCCCTGGAGCACTCATTCTCTCTTTCTCCCTCTTTCTTTGTCAAATAAATAAAAATAAAAAAAAATATATTTTAAAAAAAGGTATTGCCCGCAGTGATGGCACACACCTTTAATCCCAGCACTCCAGAGGCAGAGGTAGGTGAATTGCCATGAGTTTGGATCCACCCTGAGACTACATAGTGAATTCCAAGTCAGCCTGGGCTAGAGCAAGAACCTACCTTGAAAAGCCAAAATAATGATGATGATGTATAGGCTGAGCATGGTGGCACATGTCTTTAACCCCAGCATTCAGGAGGCAGAGGTAGGCACTGTAAGTTCAAGGCCAGCCTGGAACTACAGAGTGAATTCCAGGTTGGTCAGACTAGAGTGAGGCCCTACCTTGAAAAAACAAACAAAACATTACAGAAGGACTGAAGAAGACAATGAAATTGACCTCTGGTCTCCACATGCACATGTACACACCCCAACACACATATATAAATACGCATACACACACCATACATATAAACGCAAAGAAACAAAGATATGGCCATCTGCAAGTGTGGACGTAAGCTGTTGGTACCTAGGGTGCTAAACATCTTGAATGTACTCTGGCTGTGGAGCAGGGAGACTCTGGGGCCCCCATAGCATCCTTCCCTAAAGCAGAGTCACGGAGCTTCTGCTTTGCAAGGCTTCCTGATGTCTGGGGTCAGTGGCCAGTTGATACAGGGGAACACCCCCCACTTCCTGCTGGAAGCCATGATCTCAAACAGCAGTGTGAATGAACCAGTGTCAGAGAAAAGTATGACCCACCCCTCACCCTCCCAAGTGAGGCTAGCTGGTCATGTTTGCCCCCAATGTCAGGACAGTTTGAGGGGGCCGGCCATCCTGGGGTTGCCATGGGAACAGCGTGGGATGGATACAGAAGGTGGTCTGCAGAACATCCTGACGCCGCCCCTCTGTTCCCCTCCACAGTGCCAAATCAATATGGACACAGGAGAACCTCGGGGCACACTGACCAGCGAGGCCACAGCTTTCTGTAGGACTCTCCACAGCTCGGCCACCAGGCTTGTCGATGTCCTGGATGGCCGTGACCATGTAATCACTGAGTTTATCAACAAGGCCATTGAGGCGGCTAACAGCGAGGTGTCCTCAGAGACAGAAAAGATAGTCAAGTGGATCATTCTGGACAACGACTTCTCTGTGAACAATGGGGAGCTGGGTGAGTGGTGGCGGGATGAGCCATGACTCGGACATGGGCACAGGAGGAGGTCCCAGCTGACACCTTTCTTCTTGCAAGCTCCGGGCTGAAGGCAGGTGTGGGCTTGTGGCCGATTCTATAGCAAAACACATGCCAACCAGCTGTAGTGGCTCACCTCTGTCATCCCAGCACTTGGGTTGAGGCAGGAGGATTGTAAGTTCAAGGCATCCTGAGCTACATCAGCTTCTGTCTCAAAAACATAACCTCCACATTTAAGTTCCACCTTGTGCATGCCATACAGAGATCCCTCACATCCTCTTCTGTCCCCAGACCTGACCCCTGGGTTTGTGGGGACAGAGCCTCCTGCCAACCGGACAGTGTTAAACTTCATCTTCAGAGAACAGCCTGAGTCTGTCTGTACCCTGGGCCCTTCTGTGCTGGTAGAGATGCCCCAGTCCTCTGGAAAGGGGGTCCCCAGCTGTGCTTTAACCATTGTACAGTGAAGGCTGCTGTGCCACAGGGGTGGCTGTGGGCCTCGTAGGGATGCTCTGTGACAGACTTCTGCCCCTAATTCTTTCTGCTGGCTGCCCTGACTTCCCCCCTTTTGTGCAGCCTTGATCGGGATCGGGAAGCTCCACACTGCTGCATGGGGTACTGTGGTGGGAGGGAATAGAGTGCCCACCTCTGGCTTGCTTCTGTCACAGGGGCCATGACGAGGATGAGGAGGACAGTTGTGGCAAAGATGTACCAGGAGGAAATTCAGAAGCTCTATGAGGAAAAGCAGAGTGTGCTTTAGACATGCACCCCGTCCTTGGTTCATGGGCCTGTGGAACCCCCTCCTTGTTCCTGCCACAAAGGGACTATTTCTACAGGAAGGGCTCCTGAGGGGGGCTGGAACTTTGACTTAAACTGCAAACGAATAATAAAATCTCCCCACTAAGAAAAGAAAAGATTCATTAAAGGGATTCACCCAGAAGTGATTCTACTCCCAGAGAATACTGGGCCATTTCTGGGGACACATGTGAGTTGTGAGTGGGGAGTCTGGTCATGGCGTGGGTGGAGAGTGGTGACACTACAAAGCACCCTACAGACCCAGGATGCCCTGCCAGGAGGCAAGCCAGCACCAGTGTCCACAGTGAAAACGTGGATTATGTGGGGAGACATCCTTGGCTCCTCCCACAAATCTGAAAAACTGTGGAGTAGACAGTGTCTCACATGGGACTTCATCATCTGGGGCCAACCTTCTCTGGCCCCCCAATTTGTGGGCCCTGTCCTTGGGTTTGAGCAGGACAAGTGGCCATGACATGCTCTGAGGGATTACTTGACCCAGGGAAGGAGAGTGCCTCCAAGGGTCCATGGCCATGTCTTGAGATGTGTTTGACTATCATGCTCCAGCCTCTCACTGTGGATCCCCCAGCCCTCACTGTGGGTTCTAAGCTGTCACTCTACCTCTGACCACGCCCCCAGCCCTCACTGTGGGTTCCAGGCTGTCACTCTACCTCTAACCACACCCCCAGCCCTCACTGTGGGTTCTAAGCTCTTTCTCCCACTGACCACGCCCCTAGCCCTCACTGTGGATTCTAGGCTGTTACTTGCACAAAACTCTGGGTACTATCCCCAGCACAAAACCTGTAAAACATACCTTTGATCCTCAGCATTTGTACAATGGAGGCAGAAGGATTAAGAGTTCAAGGTTATCCTCAGATACATAGTAAATTGGAAGCAAGTGTAAATTACATTAAAAACAATAAAACAAAGTTAGGCGTGGTGGCACATGCCTTTAATCCCACAATTTGGGAGGCAGAGGTAGGAGGATCGCCATGAGTTTGAGGCCACCCTGAGAGTACATAGTGAATTCCAGGTCAGTCTGGTCAAAATACACACATATCAAAAAATAAAACAGGAGCTGGAGAGATGGCTTAGTGGTTAAGGTGCTTGCCTGCAAAGCTAAAGGACCCAGGTTCAAATCCATAGTAACCACATAAAGTCAGATACACAAGGTGGCATGTGTCTGGAGTTCATTTGGAACAGCGAGAGGCCCTGGTGTGTTCATTCTTTCTCTGTGCCTCTTTCTCAAATATATAAAAATAGGGCTAGGGGAATGGCTTAGTGGTTAAGGTTCTTGCCTGTGAAGCCTAAGAACTCATGTTTGAATCTCCAGGTCCCACATAAGCCAGATGGACAGTGACACAAGCATGCAATGTTGCACATGCACACAAGGGGCACACACATCTGGAGTTTGTTTGCAGTGGCTGAAGGCCCTGGAGTGCCCACTCTTTCTCTCTCTCTCTCAAATATATTGGGCTGGAGAGATGGCTTAGCAGTTACAGTGCTTGCCTGAAAAGCCTTCTATGTCAGTAGGAATAAAACTCAGTAGCAGAGGCCAGTAAGCTAGAAAGGAGATATAAAGGGAAGGGGGGTCACTTAGTAGGATGGTATTGTATATATGTAAGTACAAGAACAGATTAATGGGGGTGAAAAGGCCTAAGTGAGGTCAGCAGAAGAGATTGAGTAAAGGAAAGGTGGAGAGAGGGCTAATCAAAATCCAAGAGGATATAAATAAGCCATATGGAAACCTGCTCTTTTGGATAATGGAACACTCAGAGGTGTGAGTGGAAAATCCACTCACCTGGCTTTTCCTGTGGTTCAAGCCAAGCCTGGCAGCTGTGGCCCCTGGAACTGGTGCCGTTGCTGCAGCCACTTCTGCCTGTTATGTTGGCTCTAGATGCTCTGGATCCTTTTCTGCTGCCATTGGTAACTTCTTATACACCTCACTTTTTAGTATAAGAGTGTATTTTGCTGGGTTTTTTTTTGGGGGGGGGCTTTTCCCCCTAGGCTGCTTTGCTGTGGCTCCTATGCCGCCATCTTAACCGGAAGTCCCCTGGTGGGAACTTTGGGAGGTTGAGCCTTGCTGGAGGTGGGGTGGAGGTTACTGGGAGTGGGCCTCAGGGTATTATGAATGACCCCGCCCCACTTGCCACACTCAGCCCTCCTCCCTCCCTGCTGGAGATGTGATGCCCGGCTGTGTTCTGCCATGATTCCTCTGCCATAATGAAACTCCCTCTTGAAACCAGAAATAAGCCCTCTGCCTCCATAAGCTGCTTCTGGCCAGTAATTTTGTTCCAGTAATGAAAAGGTAACTGCTACAGTCACCCAGCCTCAAGTATTTTGTTAGGAAAACAAAGATTACTACAGTATTGCTGGGTGAGCCAAGTTCATATTGGAAGTCTGTACTTAGTGAATTCTGACTTGTTTCGTAAGAACTGGGGAGACAGCTCAGTGGGTAAGAGAACCTGGGTTGAATCCCCACAACCCACATTTTCACACCATGCACACCTGTCACTATGGTGGGTGGAGGCAGGAGGACCTCCAAGGCTGGCTGGTGCTGCCTTGGAAGGGGAAGCCACGTCCTGCCGAAGCCCCAGCTGCCACCTGCTCACGTGATGGGTCTTCAGCACTAGCTACTCCCACGCACTGTGGCCGACCGAGGGGGTTGGGCTGAGCTGTGACTAAGGAATGCCACTCCAGTCCATTCCAGTGCCACGTGGGGTGGGCGCTGGATGCCAAGTGGATTCATCTACAGAAATGGGGCCAGCCATTGTTCTGCTGGAGGGGGTTCATCAGCTCAGCTGGGTCCAAAGCTAGATCTGTCATGTGACTGGCTAATGGCCAACAGAAGTCTGGCAAGAGATGCCTCCTCCATCCACATTTGCCCTTCTGTCTACCTGCCACCCAACACTCACCCTTGATCCATTCAGTGATCTGTGCAACCACCTGCCCATCATCCAAGCCCCTCCCTGCCCATCCTCCTGCTCAACCACCCACCCACCCACTCACCCTCCATCCCAGCCATGGACCCACCCAACCAAGCTCAGGTCTGCTTGGCATGGGGACCTCGGCCCTCCTTCCAAGGTAGCACAGTACCCTCTGCAGCCCCAAACCTCAGTTCCTAGGTGGTGTGGGCACATTTCTCTACAGCACCCTTTGCTGGCTTGGTACTGAGGCAGCAGCACGAGTCTGCTTTCCATCCAACTTTATTTCAACTTTTCTAGAAAACACCTCCGTAATTTCACAATTAAACAACAAAAAAAGGTTTAAAATCCAGGACAGAAGTGATCCTGTAATTGGTTACAAACACAAATCTCCTTATTCCTTTTATCCAGGGTTTGGTCTGGGGCCAAGGATGTGTCCTTCCTAGAGACACATGCTAGGTAAAAACCCTGGGGGCGGGGCAGGTATCCCATACCTTTGCCCCCGGAGGGAGACCACGGAGCAGAGGGATTTCAGGGGGTGGCTCAACAGACGAGGGCTGTCACACGATGCCACCCCTTCCTATGCAAGTATCCCCAGAGCACTTGAGGCTCTGCTGCCCTGTACCCACTGGGTGGTCACTTGGCCAGTCTGGGACCCAGAGCAGCTCTGGAGGACAGCATGACCTTCCGGCCAGTGGAGGTAACTGAGATATGGTCGGTGCTTTGAGACCTTGGGAACCCTTAGAAGGGCTGGACACTGGCCCAGGGAAGCAGGTGGGCTGGGTGTTCCCGGTGATGCTCGGGAAGGAAGACGGGGCCCCCTGGGCTGGGGCTGAGGCTCTGCTTAGGACACCGAGACTGCATGCCACCGGTGCTTCTGTCCCGTGTCTTGGAGTTTGCAGAGGTGAGGCTGCAGCTGTAGAGTATTGTTGGCCTGCCTGGGGAAGGGGCATAGGGCCACCGAAGGGCACGGGACACCTGCTTCCTCTCAGCTGGAGGCAGTGAGCCAGGAGCAATGGCAGGATGACAGCCATGGGCTGGGCTTGCTCCTTTCCAAGGGACTGAGGGAAAGACTTGGAGACAGGGGTCCCCCGAGAGGGTTCAGGGTCTTTTGGACAGACGGACTGGAGCAGGGATGGGGTGAGGGACCTGGAGAAGAAAGGCCAGGCCTCCCAAGTGTGAACTCACATACTGGGAGCAAGCGACAGAGAAAGGTGGTCACAGCGGTCCTCTCTCACACCTTGGTCAGGGCACGAGCACAAGACAACAGAGTAGGGTGGGGCAGGGCTGGTGGGGCCCACGGTGGGCACACTGGGCCTCAGGCCTGGAAGGTGGGCTGAGTGGAGGAGGGCGAACCCTGCCCTGGGCAGTCAGGACCCAGAGTGGAGGCGAAGGCCATGGCCAAGAAGAGAAGGCAGCCTGGGGCAGGGTGGGGCCAGGCCACACACATCTTGGGCACCATGTCCTCTGAGCACAAACCATCCCATTGTATTTGGCAAAAGCTCATTTTTTCCAAAGTTCAAAGAGTTGATCAAGAAAAGGAGAGGAAGGTTCCATGGGAGGTGGCAGCCAGGGGCAATGGTGCAGCTCTGGAAGTGTTGGTGCTGACTGAGGAGAGCAACCCGAGGACTGGACTTGGCCCACAGGAGATGGCTGGGTTCTGGGATTCAGATACCCTCTGAGCCATAAGAGCGTGGAGACATCTTAACCCCTGAGCACAGGCCGTGAAGGACCACACCCAGTGCATACATACATACAACACACGGAGCTGTACAGCAGGGCAGCCTGGCCAGGGGCCTCCAGGACACAGACGGTAAGCCCAGAGGACGGCAGCTGTGTCCACATGTGGGCGTGGACACCCAGCTGAAGCCTCCTAAGGTCTAGGCTGCTCAGAGAGATCCAGGCATTGGCCCCATGCCACACAGCCCCAAACAGGGTGCAGGACTGGAGTGAGGTGGCGAGGGGCCCTGAGAGCCCTCCAGCAGAGCGTGGCTGACCCTCCACCCTGGACCCCTGCCTGCACTCCCAGCCCTGGAAAGTGCAGTGGGCTGAGGCCGGGGTGGGTGCTGTGGACAGAGCGGAGATGCGGCCTCCCCGGCGGGCACCAGCGCACGGTCATGTGGCCACAGCCTCCAAGTAGCTCTGCAGCTTGCGCACAGTGCTCTCGTCCAGGGAGAAGAGGTCAAAGTCAAAGGTGGTGTTGGTGACATTGAAGTGGCCGGTCTCCTCAATCAGGTTGACAATCTGCAAGGTGGGCAGTGGGTCAGGACAGAGGTAGGTGAGTTCTTGCCCACAGCCCAAAGAGGAAGGAGGGGCAGAAAGGGAAGAGGGTGTACCTGCTGCAGCACATTGCGCTCCCGCAGTGCCATCAGCCTCCGGTGTAGCTCCACCAACTCATCCGTGTAAGCCTGGGGTGGGCAGTGGGGTGGAGGGGGTGGGAGCATGAGCAGTTACTGAGCAGGCCTAGGAGGCCCCAAGCCTGCTCCTCAGCCCACCCCTGTACCTTAGGCCCACCCACATGGCAGCAGCCCCACCTTGTCATAGGCACCCTTCTTCAGCATCTTGTCGGGTTTCCCGCAGGGCTCAGGGCTCCTCCGGCCAGACACCTGCAGGGACCAGAGCCAGCCTGAGCTGTGAGCTCCTACCCTCCACGGCCTTCTCCGGCTGCTCACCTATGCCCGCACTCACCTTGCTGTTGGGAGGGGGGGGCTTCTGGGGAGGTGGAGGCTCACGACCTGGTAGGCAGGAGTCAGCACTGTTGTCACTTTCACTGTCGCTGAAGCTCAGCCTAAACGCCAGACATCAGGGTCAGCGGTGGCCTACCCAGACGCCCTTGCCATGTGCCTGGTCAGCAGAGGACAGTGGCCCAGGACACTCCTCCTGAGGGAGGGCTTATGTGCCAACCCTCCCTGGTTGACTCTGAGAGCTCTAGATACTAAGTCCAATCCCACCAGAGATGTCTGCTGGTGGCCTGAGCATAACTGAAAGCAGGCTACGTGAGGATGGATCATGGCCGCAGCTTGTGTCACACAACCACCCCACAGCCCCACTGGGCTCAGCTGCGAGGCATCTTTCCACCATGTCAGAGACTCTGAGGGTTGTGCAGGGGCCCCTCTGCACCTCAGAGCTGGACACAGAGCCCTGGCCATCTCCCAGAACATCTGGGGTCTGTGGTAGCTTGAATACATGTTTCCCATAGACTCAGGTGCTTATAAACCCCTTCTTGCCCTAAACTGTGCCTGGTTTGGATATTCATCCCAGCAACGCAGAACTGATTACAAGGCCTGACCTGGTAAGTAGAGCCGACATCTGCCCCCTTCATACATTTTTCCACTTTTCCCTGTCTCTAACAGGCCACATGAAGTGCCAGGATGTACCCCAACCTATAGCCACCCCACTGTGGGGCTGGAGCTAGGTAGTGAGAACACTCTTCTTACTCCCAGGAGAGCCCACCCTGCCCACACCAGGGGACTTGGTCCAGGTCAGACTGGTTGCTAGGCAACAACAGCCTCTCTAATTCCAGGGTCCAAGAGGTAGGGCCACTGCAGACCCTAGGCCTCGTAAGCATGGGGACTTGCCAGTGCCTCCACCTGTGTGGCATTTCTGTGACAACATGGGGATATGGATATAACTTTGTCAGTCCAGGAGCTCTACCCAGAATCTCCTATAAAAGTCCCAGAGAGGGGCTGAAGAGATGGCTTAGTGATTAGGACCCAGGTCCAATTCCCCAGGACCTATGTAAGCCAGATGCACAAGGTGGTACATGTATCTGGAGTTCATTTACAGTGGCTGAAGGCCCCTGAAGCACCCATTCTTTTGTTTTTATTTAATATTTTGCTTTTATTTATTTGAGAGAAACAGAGAGAGAATGGGTGCACCAGGGCATCCAGCCCCTGCAAACGAACTCCAGATACATGTGCCACCTTGTGCATCTGGCTTATGTGGGTCCTAGGGAATTGAACCAAGGTCCTTTGGCTTTGCAGGCAAGTGCCTTAATTGCTAAGCCCTCTCTCCAGCCCTGGAGCACCCACTCTTTCTCTAATTAATAAAATAAAATAATTTTTTTAAAAAGAGGGGCTGGATTTGCAAAGGACCCAGGTTCGATTTCCCCAGGACCCATGTAAGCCAGAAGCACAAGCCAGTGCAGGCTTCTGGAGTTTGTTTGCAGTGGCTACAGGCCCTGGCATGCCCATTCTCTTTCTCTGCCTGGCAAATAAATAAAAATAAAATATTAAAATAAAGAAATCCCAGAGAGGAGATGGAAAGGCCTTTGCCTCAGTCCCCACAAGGGTTCCCACCATGCCTGCCGATCTCTTTAGGCTCACAGAAGCCAGTTACCAAGCCATATTGAAGCCAATTTCCCTGTCCTCCCTGTGGCCAGAAAACAAGTCCTTGTGGGCCAGCTAGGACCTCAATAAGCTGCCCCTCACTATTCCCCTGTGCAGGGACAGTACACTGAGGGCAGCTGAAGACTGTAGCAGTCCTGGCTCTCAGGTCCTGTGGGAGCTGAATGATGGGCGCCCCACCCTTCCTGACTCTCACATGCTGACCCTGGCATGCCCGACATGCCCAGCCTTCCCATGTGCAATACAAATACAGCCTGCAGACGAATGCTGCAACGGTGGAAGACAAGCCCAGGGGAGGACAGCTAGTCCACCCAGTGTCCACATGGTCAGCTGCCCAGAGGCCAAGACCCGGCTCAAGAGTTCCCTTGACCCTGACTTGGCCCACAGAGGCCCCAACACTCAGAGCCCCCTCCAGCCTGTTGGGCTCTGCCAGCCCCAGGCCCTACTACCGCATGGCCTGTCACCCATGCCCACTTGTTCATGTGACCCAGTCACCTGGACTCCCGGCCTGGATTGGCCTTGAGGGGGGCCTCCTCTCCCGACGACGAGTCATCCTCATCCGACTCTTCCGACTGCAGGTCCTCCACCATGGAGCGCAGGGGGCCTGGGGCGAGGGGGGTTGTTGGCTGAGCCTCCAGGGCTGACTCCCCTAGGGCTCCTCCCAAACACCCACAGCCCTGCAAGCAGGGCCTCCTTGTCTCCCCGCCTCTACCTTCTTGGCCCTCCTCACAGGCCTCAGGACGCTGGCCTGCCACCAGCCCACAGGGACCCTCCATCACAGCGGCAAAAGATCAAGCCCAGGCCGGCCTGCCCTTGCTGGTGCAAGGCCTGCAGCGGAGCCTGCACCCTGTAACCCTGCGTGCTGCTCCAGCCACTGTCAGCCCTTCCTCAGAGGTCCATTTCAGTCCCCTCCAGACGGCATCTTGGTTTAGATTCCTGTTGCCAAGGCAACAGAGGGACACAAAGCCCTCAATTACCTTGGTCACATGATGGTGCTTCAGTCGGTTCCCTCCCTAGCCAGCCTATAAGACCTTGGAGAATATGGGCTTCAATGACCCCATCCCCCAACCAGCCCCAGGCTGCCCCCCAATGGAGGTCACTGTGGGGAAGCAGGTTCACTGAAGCTGGAGCTGTGGTAGGTCAGGCCATGCTCAAGACCCCCTGAAGGCTGTCCAGGACCCTCTAAGGCAGGAGACAGCAGACAACCTGGCCTTCAGCCTCCTCCCAGGAAAGCCTTGAGGTGGCCCTGGGCTTAATGTGGAATGGGACAGGACACACCAGGGCAGAGAAGCCAACATGTTCTTGCAGCAGCTAGCAGGCCCCAGAGCTTGTGGCTCCAGGCTACGGAATCCAGGGACTGCCACTGAGGCCCAGCAGAAGGAAGACTACATTCCCAACATTCAGGCCTCCTGCTTCCCTTTAAATACTGTATAGTGGGTATGGAAGTTCACACCTGTGATCCCAGCACTGGGGAGCCTGAGACAGGAGGGTCACAGAAAGTCTGAGGTCAGCCTGGGCTGGAGTGAAAATGAGACCATGCCGCCCCCACCTCCTGGTGGACACACCTTGGCTGTGGTTCTGCGAAGGCTCAAAATCCGAGTCAGAGCTGGAGTCAGAGCTGGAGCTGCAGTTGGACGGGCTGGACTGGGCAGACTTCACCCGTAGTAGGGAGTGGGCAAGGGGAGAGAAGGCACTGTCATCTTTCAGGCTGGAGACGACAGGGATGCCACTTCAAAGACTACAGGAAGCAGCCGCCTTTCCGCCTGCTCCTGGACCCAGAGCCCAGGGTATCATTCACTGGAAGCTTCCCTTCCAACCCAGTAATTTTCCTACATGTCTAGTGGCAGAAGGGGACAAGACTCCAGAGACTTCCCCTTCAGACCCACACATCTTCCCAGAGCCCAGACCCCACCTGCCCAGAGGTAGTGGGTGTGTATATGACTGTACAACAGACACACTTAAGAACAGGGCCTTGGGCTGGAGAGAGATGGCTTAGTGGTTAAGGTGCTTGCCTAGGAAGCCTAATGACCCAGGTTTGATTTCCCAGTACCCCCAGATGCACAATGTGGTGGCACATGAGTCTGGAGTTTGTTTGCAGTGGCTGGAGACCCTGGCACACTCATTCTCTTTCTGCCTCTTTCAAACAAACAAATTTAAAAAAAATTTTAAAAACAGGGCTTGTTTTTCCTCTCTGCGGCTGTGCCTCAACTCTGCCACAAGGGGGCAGCAAAAGCCAAAACAAGAGCAGAGGCCAAATGCAAGTAAAAGTGAGAACCTTCCCCCCATGTTGGGTGAGTGTGGGGGTCTGTGTGGAATGATATGCTACATGTGGTTTGTCTGGTTGGTGTGCAGTTATGGCATGGTGTGTGGGCATGTGCAGGGTATGCGGTGAGCATGGTATGTAACGTGTGGTGTGAAGGTGGTATATGGTGTGTAGCATATGCTGTGTGATTCAGCCTGCTGCATTTATGGGTAAGGACAGTACCTGCCCCAGGCCTGGGCTTCTGCCACCAGACTGCCTAAAGGTGTGGGCAACCAAGGAGCAGCAGCACATTCTCAAGGGTCTAGGCCCTGGGGAGAGCTCTCAGACCTGTCAAGCTGCCCCTCACCTGGGGGTATGGAACGAACCTAACCCCCTGGTCAGAAGGGGGGAAAGGAGAGGGGAGGGGTGGATGGCAAGAGGGTACCCTGAGCCCAGCAGCTTCCAGGCCCTGCCCACTCAGTAGCTTGAAAGAAGTCAGTGTGCTTGGCGACGGGGCATTCTCGACTGAGTGAAATCGTCTCTGTAGGGCTCACTGTCCCATCCTCACCTTCCCACTGGCGAGCACTGTTCCCTGGGGACCCACCTGGGGCTATTCTGCTGAGGTGACAGGACAACTGGTTCTGCACGACCAGCCCCGGTCCCACCAGCCCACTGCCCTCACGACAGCCCTAACAGTGGTCTGGGCAGACAAAAGGAGAAAACTATAAAGATGGCTGCCGCCTTGGGGTCCCGTGTACACCTCAACTTTCTCTTCTTGCTCTGTAGGCCAGGACAGGCCCCACTTTTAATGAAGCTGCAGTTTCCCCATCTGCTAGGAGCTGGTATTTGCTGGTGGGGCCATGCTGGGAGCGGGGGCTGAAGGCAGGAAGAGCCCAGAACAGCAGCAGAGCTGCAGCACTGCTGCCACGCCTAACGCCTCTCTTCAAGCAGACTCAGGGGACAGGGACTCAAGGAACCTTAAGGCTTCCAGCAAGAAAGGCCAGATACACCACAGAGGGCAGACAGCTTAGCTATTGGCTGCCCCACTCCGTGTGTAGGCCCTAAGTGGAGGGGCTGACTGTCTGAGGAACCCCAAGGGCCACCACCCCAAAGTATCCACCGGAGGGTGGGGGCAGGGGGGGATAAGCTCCATCTCTGTCCCAAGTGCCAAGTCCTAGCTGAGGTACAGAGATGATTCTGGGGAGGGCCTGGCTCTAGGCAGTTGGGTTTCCCGGGGCCATACACAGGCAGAGGCGGCTGCAGAGCAGGTACTGAGGTGGCACCATAGAGCTTGCAGGCTAGGAGGGCACGAGGTAGCCCAGGGCTTTGGTAAGGAGGTGCAGAGCCCAGCACCTGGCCTCCCAGCAGGCATCTCCTCCAGTAAGGAGTCCAGTGACCCCATCCCTAGAAAGTGCTGCTGACAGAAGCCTCACCCAGCTTGCTCAGAGCCCCCAGCTGGCCCTGAAGGCAGGCTGCTGTGAGGCTGGCACAAGCAACTATGTGAGGGACGGATGCCAGGTGCCTGATGGAATGCAGATGCTCAGGGTCCACAATGCTGGGGAGCCTCACAGCCGGAGTGGACGCCTAGCTCTGGTTGGAGACTCCCGAGTCTCCAGTCACCAGGGCACAGTGCTCAGAGGCAACTCTCAGTCCCTCCCAGAGACAGGCTGCTCTCCACACTCATGGGTGGGGCTATGATGATGTCCCTGAGCTATGGGCCACCTGGGGAGGGATCTGGGAATGACTCAGATGGAGAAGGCATGAACCTCATGGGATGCCAGACTGGCAGAAATGCTGGGAGGGATGGTGCAAGGGTGGGCACAACACTAGCTCCTGTGTGGTGACTGAGGCTGTGCCCTATGCAGGGGCTCAGGGCTGCAATGACCCTTTACCAGAGCCACCCCCCGCCACACACACACAGCCCAGGAGGGAACCTGCACAGAGGCAGCCTCCAAGGAGGCTTGCACACCAGGCAGGCAGGAAACAGGCTGGACGAGTGTGGAGGGCTGGCCAGCACGCGTGGGCATCAGGGGGCGGGGAGAGCACTGCATGCTGCTGTGAGAAGGGCGGGACACGCGCTCACCTCAGACTTGAAGGAGGCCTCATCCTCTGAGTTGGAGTCCTCAGCCTCCAGGGCCTTCTTGGTCTCTCGCGGCTCACTCTCGGCCTTCACCTTCTCCCCTTTGCCACTGCTTTTGTCCTTGGCTGGCTTCTTTTCGGGGAAGGATGAGGTGCGGGGCGAGGTGCCAGGAGCACCCCGTGACCCCTTCGAGCTGCTCTTCTTTTGCTTTTTGGCGCTTGGCTTCGGTGAGTCCGTGGCAGCTGGCCGCTTGCTGGAAGCCTTGGGCAGGGTGGAGGGCTGGGGCGCCCCCTTGGGGGACATGCTATCCAGCCTGGTTTCCTTCAGGGCCATCTTGGGCTCTTTGAATGCAGCCTTGGGTGGTGGGGCCTTCTCCTCCTTGGGCGGCCGGCCCTCGCCCAGCTTGCGAGCAGTGTCCTTGGAGCTCTTGGCCTGCTCCCGTTCCAGCTCCTTAGAGGAGCTCTTGCTCTCTGAGTCCTTGCGGGGGCGCTCACGGTGCTCCTTGGTCACCTTGTGTGGCTTGGAGGACTTGCTGCTTTCCTTGTTGGCATCCTGCAAGGCAGAGGGGCAGGGAAGGGAGGGGGGGAGATACATGTCAGACCTGCATCTACAGGCTGTGCGGCTCTGCCACCCTGTCCCTGTAGTTTGATCTGCCTTAATGAGACTCTAGGAAGTGTTCCGAGTGAAAATGGGAGACAGCAAGTGAGAGACATACAGAGCTGTCTCTCCAGCTCTGTCCATGCTGGGGAGGTCAGGTCAGACCCTGCCCTTCTCCCCTCCTCTAGGCCCCAGGACAGGACTTCAGTGATGGACACGGGCCCTGCCCACCTCTTCTACTCCTCTAGGTCCTGGCATAGGACCTAATGCTTCCAGCCTTCCTCTAAGGACCTCTCTAGCCCATCCTTGGTCTGGTCTGGGCTAGTCCTGGGCCTCTGCCCTAGAAGTTCAGAGGGCTTAGGGGTTGGCCTGTGACACTTTCACGGGGGACAGAAGAACAGCACAGATCCCACGCAGGTGACTCCCATCTGCCTACACCAGTGTTTCTTCCGAGTGAGGGTAAGAGCACCTACCTCACAAGGTGGAGACCATCACAGGGGCACGCGGCAGGGCCGCAGCCTAAGTTCTTCTTGTATTGTCTCCTGTCCCCAACTGTCCCAGGGCCCCTCCCCAAGACAGCACCCCCTGCATATGGGTGTCAGCTTCCCTGTCAACACCCCACAGTTGCTCCAAGCATTCTGAGGTGTGGACCCACACCTCTGCTACAAACAGCTGTGGGGCATGCAACCAGAAGCCAGGCGCCTGCAGCTCAGCCCTCCAGAAAAGGATCCTCCCTCCTGGGCAGGCGACTCAAGAGTGATCAAAGCCCTAGGTGACCTCAGAACTAGCCAAGAGCAGCAGAGGGCATGGGCGGGCCAAGCTGACCCTGGAAGCAGAAGGGGCCTCACTGTGCTGCCTGAGGATCCAGAGACAGACCTCTGATCTGCAGTCACCATCTTCCTTCAAACCTGCCACCCACGTCAGTACCCAGAGGTCAGGAACAGCTTCCCAGAAGGGCGGGCTGTGTGTCAGCCTGGCTCTGACAGCCCTGGGCTGTGGGAAGAGGATACCCAAGAGGGTCCACATGTGGAACAGCACAAGAACCGCACTCTCCTGCAAGCTGTGGCGAAGAAGGGGCCACCATTCAACAGAAAGCTGTGACAGAAGGCGCCACACTCTCTAACAAGCTGCAACACAGCAAGGGCCACACTCTCCAGCAAGCTGTGAGGAAGTAGGAAGAAGCCCTTTGAGGTTCCCACCCCTTCTTGCAGTAGACAAGCCTGCCAGAAGCTAGTCAGTATCACAGTCACAAGGAACAGAAGATGAGTGTTCAGGGGCATATCCATGGCCACTGGGGTTATTTCTCAGCAGAAGACCTTCCTGAAGGTACCTGGAGCCCCCAGGCTCTCTGAAATCCATATAGAGGTAAGGACAAAGATCATATGACACTCAAAACAACTAAAAAAATCATGTCCCAAAACAACTAAAACCTGAGCTTTGAGGATCCATAAGGCTGACGACTTGGATCCTGCTGGGGCAACACAGCCCTAAGGTGGACTCAGTGGGCAGCGACCCCATGTGGGCAGAGCCACCAGAGCATCCATGGCTATGGCAGCTTGTGGCCAGCCAAAGCAGCTTCTCAGAGAGCTGTCCAGAGAGGAGAACCTTGGCGGGATCCCATGCTGCTGTTTGGGATCCCCAGGCAGCCACCTTCAATGACCCCAGAGGTGGCATCCTTGCCACCAGGGAGGCATGTATTCCCAGGCTCAAGATGACCATCATAGCACTTGTGCTACGTCCCATGGACCTCCAGGGAATGGCAGCAGCTGGGGAGAAGCCCTGAGGTCCCCAGTGAGGATGAATCTGACCTCCAAACTCCCAGAGGCCAGCACAAGTGACAAAGATGTCGATCCACCCCGAGGATATCATGGACCTACTTGCCTTGGGGAAAGAAACAGAACAACCTGGCCTGAGTGAGCCCCATAGGTAAGATGGCCTGAGACCCCAACTTGACCTATGGGGGGTGCCCAAGCCAACAACACCCCAAGGGCAGAGAAGCAAGAATGAGAATATGAGGAAGGGCAGGTGCATGAGATAGCCCACTGCCCTAAGAGTTCCCAAGAAGGCCAAGGCTGGCAAGTGGCCAAAGAGAGACAGGCCATAGTTTCATGGGCTTAGATGTTCTGTGACACCACCCACTGGAGCCTTCAAAAAGGCCAAGCAAAATGACCAAATGCCTATGTCTCAACAGGTCAGCAAGATTACCTACATGCTACCCCTGCCCTCCCTGAGGCCAGCTCTCCTCTGTGCCACTCAGAAAGGCAGGAATAGCTAATAGCAAGCAGCAGGGGCCTTGCCAGGAGCCCAGAGGGTGGGTGCCTAGCTGCAAAGGAGACACTCCATCCAGCAATAGTCCAAGGCTACACAGGAAAAGGACCTGGGCAGGATCTCTGGCCTCAAGAGGAACGGGGATGGGGTACAAAGCAGATCACAAGCCCTAATCCTGCGATGCTAGGGAAGCGACCGAGGCGGGCGGCAGGCAAGCAGAGCGCTCAAGAGAGATGACAGGACAAAGGCAGCGCCGCAGCTGGGCCCGGCCCACGCTCGCTCTTCCTCTTCAGAGCTGGCCTTCCGCCTCACTAACCTTGGAGCCGTGGGATGGTTTGGTCTTCTTGGGGTCAGAGAAGGCAGAGAGTGGAATTGTGGGTAACATAGGGTAGTCGGGGCTGGGCCTGGACACCGTGTCTGCTCCTTCGGGCATTACCATCACCTAGTGACAAAGAAGAGACAACGTTATCCAGGGCAGCAGGAGGCAGGGCGGGGCCGTGGAGCTGGCTTCCCAGAGGAGGTAGAAGGGGAGCCGGAGGCCGGCTCCAAGAGCTGCAAGCATGTGTCCATGGGGGTGGGCAAGTGCTGGGAGTAAAGCAGGCTGAGGAGTGGCAGGATCTCCATCACAGCCCCACAGATATGCCAGACCAGGCCAAGAAGACTCAGGCAAAGCTAGAGATGGCAGCTGGGACCCCAGCCAAGCAGACCACCAAGGAGAAGCCAGAGAGAGGCACAGCTGGGAGAAGCAGAAGGTGGCCTGACTGAGCAGCTTCCAAGAGGCTGTACAGATGCAACATGCCTCCAGGTCCAGCAGGCTGGAGCTGCACAGACAGCAGCAAGGCAAGCCCAAGATCAAGGACAATGTGGAAGCCAAGAGGGAGGCGGAAGACCTTCCCAGAGTGGAACGATTAGGAGGGGACACCAGCTCTGCTCTGGTCACAAGGCTGCAATGAGGAAGGGCCTCAGGTCCTTCTTGGAAACACCTGTCTCCTGCAAGCAGCTCCCAGGTCACAAGTTTGGGACATGTCCTCCAAATATGACTTCACTCGGCAGGTGGGACAGCTACTGGGACTCTGAAC
This sequence comes from Jaculus jaculus, assembly GCF_020740685.1. NCBI lineage: Eukaryota > Metazoa > Chordata > Mammalia > Rodentia > Dipodidae > Jaculus > Jaculus jaculus. The sequence goes on from NC_059116.1 coordinate 37,536,540, forward strand.
ATGGTCCACATGGCAGCCATCCGAGCAAAAGAAAGGCATTTAAAGGAAAGGGCAACTGGCAGAAGAGGTGTCCCTCGTAGCCCTTTGTGACCAGCCAATTCTTTCATCTGAGGACACTGATGTCCTGTGGTCACGCAACACAGGTTGAAAGAGGGCAGAGACTCAGGACTATCCTGACCATGACATGCTCACCAGAGCCTGACTACAACACAGAGGCATGTCACCAAGGCCATATCTTTCCCAGCCAGGCCTGACTGATGTGCAACAGCCAGTTCCTAACCCCCAAAGCCCCGCCCCCGAGATCTGCACTACACATATACACACAGCATGCACGCACACCCACCCACCCACCGAGGCCACATCCTCCTCAGCCGGGCCTGATATGCACCAGCCAGCCAGTTCCTAAAACATAACCCCTCCCCTGAAATGGGCAACACACACACACACACACACACACACACACTCCATAAAATCTACACTTCAGGGCTGGGAACACACACTTATACACCACCGAGAACACATTTTCCCCAGCTGGGCCTGATGTGCACCAGTTCCTAAAACCACCCCTTGAGATCTGCACTTCAGACACATACCCACCCTTCCAAGAGCAGGATAAATGCCCAGCCTGGGGCCTTTGCTGAGGCTCACTTTCCTCCCATTCCCTAGCCAACCCAGGGCCCTGAAAGGCAAGCAGCCTCCGGTCTCTACAAAGACACCTAAGTACCGACACAGCTTCTGTGGGACCCAGGCTCCCTGGCCATCAAGCAGAAGACAAGAAACCCCCTGGACGCTGGCTGACGGTTGAGGACAGTGGAAACCATCTCATCACTGCTAAGGATAAGCACACTCCAAAACTCTGGAACCTCAGCAGTGACACAGGTCAGGTGGGAGTGCTCAGGGTCATCTTGGTACCACCTCCACTGCACAGTCTCTCAGCGCAGGGCTAGGAACAGGCACTGTGTGTACCTGGAAAACTATCCTTGAGATGCTCATGGTCCAGAGAGCCATACAAAGACAGTTACCTGATCCTGGGAGTCACTGACAGCCACCAGGCTTCTCTAATGGAAACCACCTGCGGGCCTCTCCATGGTCTCCTTTTCAGACTGGTCCTGAAAAGGCAGGCTGAGAGGGACTGGCCCTCCCTGCTCCTCTGCTGGATTTATACATCTTGGAGATGCCCTCAGGGCCTCATCTCCAAAGCGTGGGCACCATCTCACCCAGGAGGCTGTGAGGCACTCAGAGAGGCAAGGGCACACTGGCACTCCTTAAGGAAGCTGATCTGGGACCCTAGGGGACGCCCACACATAAAAGTGGGGAGTGGAGTGGGGAAGCCTCTGCCACAGCCCAGACTTCAGGGCAAAACAGTTCCCAGTCTGCACACATCCAGCACAGGCCACTGCTTCTCAGTCAACCTCATAGCCCACATTGGCTAGGCAGTCACAAGCAACACTTTAGTAAGAAACATGCAGGACTGATCCAACTGTCATTTCACCAATACCACCATGTGAGTTTACAAGCAGAGTTCCAGAAAGACCCAGCTATAGGAACTAAGAGGAAGGGGATGCTTCTGACTCCAAAAACATCATAGCTACCTGTTGCTGAGGCAGGGCCTGCCCAACACCACCAGTGCATACTCCACACAGCACACATCACAAATCCCCCACACCTGCCCAACACCACCATCAGATCACACACAGCACACGTCAGATCCCCCTACACCACCAGCTCACACACTCACACAGCACACTTAACAGGCCCAGCATACCACCAGCTTACACTCACACATGTCACAGATCCCCACCTGTCCCACACCAGCTCACTCACAATACATCACAGATCCACACACACCTGCCCCACAACATCAGCTCACACTCAACACACATCACAGATCCCTGCACACCTGTCCCACACCACCAGCTCACACTCACACAGCATACTTCACAGGTCCAGCATGCCACCAGCTCACATTCACAGAGCACACGTCACAGATCCTCGCATACCTGCCCCACAATACCAGCTCACTCACACAACACACATCAGATTCCCCCACATACTCCACACCTCTCTCACATACATCGATACCACAAACCCAACACATACAGACCTCATAAATAACCTTACCACATATTCCTATAAATAAATGCCACCCATACAGCACAACTTCACAGACACCCCATACAAGTACCACATAACCACCCCTCACAGCACATGCATACTTACAAATAACCACACCACGTACTCCCCCACATAAATACCACATATCCTCCCACACAGCTACAGTGCACATATACCACATAAAAATCCCCACAACATGTGCTGGGCATGGTGGCACACACCTTTAATCCCAGCACTAGGGAGGCAGAGGTAGGAGGATCACCGTGAGTTTGAGGCCACCCTGAGACTACATAGTGAATTCCAGGTCAGCCTGAGCTAGAGTGAGACCCTACCTCGGGAAAGAAAAAAGTGAAAAATCCCCACAACACACACACACAACACAAATAACACTATCACACTACCCTATGCAAATACCACACACATCCCCACTCACACAGACATTATGCACATCCCCCATGTATCTCCACACCTCACACACATATACCACACAAGCAACATGCAACAGAGACTCTTAGCAAGTAACACTGCCACACACACCTCTACCACATACATACCATGCATATAATTCCTCCAGGTGAAACAGACACTCTACCCTTTTCACATACCTCAGTACTTCAGACACACACCCCTTCACACCACACATACACACAATAATGCAACTATATACTGCCTTACATAAACAGCATGCATATCCCCCAGCACACACTGACATCACATATAAGTATACCACACAAACACTACTACATACTCTCTTATATAAATACCAGACATCCCCCCCTCAGACACCATATGCATACATATATCACACAAACACCCCACACATCCACACACATGCAGCTCACAAGTAACAAAATACTTCACCATATAGATACATATGCATCTCCATACCAGACACCATACACATTGTCACAAACACCTGTACTATACATACACATCTCAAACAATACCTCCAGATACCACATACGCATACCCCCTTTCTACATTTAAAGACACTATGCAAATGTATCAAATACCCACATACACTATCACCCAACCTTCACCAATAATACCACCACACTTCTCACTCACCCACCCCACATACACAACTCACAGACAACAAGCACACATACCACACACACCTCAAATAACCTCAACACATTCTCCCGCAGATACCTCACATATCTCTACACCTCAGACATAACAAATACCAAACAAAACACATCCCCCCACAACACATGCACACCTCACCCCATGCAGATACACATGTACCTCATACCATTTATACATGTCTCGCACAGACCTACCCCACGCCTTAAGCCAGACATTATACATATCTCCCACAGTACATAAACACCTTAGATTAACACCAACACACACTCCTCATATAGACACCACACAGATTTCCATACCTGACACACAGAAGCACCACACACCTCACCACACACGTAACACCAACACTCCCACATAACACATACACACCTCTCAAATAACACAACATACACCCCTGACAGACATCCCACATATGTCCTCCATACCACAAAGCTCCTGCTCTCACATACACAGACACTACACATACCACAAACCTTAAAAGAACACATTCCCCTTACAAATAACAACAGCCTGGCCCAGTGTGGTGGCACACACCTTTAATCCCAGCACTTGGGAGACAGGGGTAGGAGGATCACTGTGAGTTTGAGGCCAGCTTGAGACTACAAAATTATAATAATAATAACAACAACAGCAAGAACAGCAACAATGCACCACCCTCCCACTACACACTTAACCCCCATACCATACATACTACACAACCCAAAGCACACACTATATGCCTCCCACAGCACAACCAAACACACTACGCACTGTATATACTCCATACATACACATCACAACAAACATGCACCACATACTCCACTACCAGTATACATCTCCCCTCCCCCACACCACTTCACACTGCATGCATACGGCACACAATACAAACAGGACAGCCCTGGCGGGACTACAGCAGGCATCCAGATGCATCTAGACATGCCTGGTGTCCCTATGTGGCTTTGTCCTCCTGTGACCAGCCTCAGCCTGCAGGTCCCTTGGCAGACTGTGTGATCAGCAGCTGCACTAGCCTTGTCCACACTGACAAGTACCTGTGCCCACCCATCTCCAGCATGGCTATCAGTCTGTACTCAAGCCAGCTTGTGCAAACCTGTCCTGAGAGGCCAGGCAGGAGCATGGCATCAGGGGATCTGCAAAAAAGAGCCCCTGGCCCCACCCACATGGTTGGATGCCCAGAAGCAGGCCTGCCGCACCTGCTGAGTGCTGCCCAGGGTTGGCCATGAGGACAGACCAGCCTGGCACCTATCCTTCCTGGCTGTGTGTAGGAAGAAGCCAGTCACCCAGAGCCAGTGCTTGGCACCTCAGCTGCCCAGGCTGGGGTTGGGCTGCCTCGGTATGCACTCACCCCACCGGCCATGAGCAACTTGTAGCGGAACTCGGTGGTGGGGTTGTTGAAGGTGAGCTTCTCGCAGCGCAGGTGGTTCACGGGTGGGTTGCCCTCCAGGTTCAGGAACAGGTCGTAGGTGAAGCACACCTTCCGGGGCTCCTCCTGGCACACAGGAAACAAGGAACAGTCTACGTCAGGCATGGGTGGGAAGCCACTGTGAGGGACAGGACAGCTGCCACCTGCCCACAGATGACGCTCTGCTCTCAGGCCCCTGGCTGCTTCTCTCCTCCTGTCGACCAACACCTTCACACATTACTTGAAGCAGGCAGGGTAGGCGCCCTCCACAGAACAGAGACCACTGCTGAAAGAGGGCCACGCTCCTGAAACCAGCCCTGCCCCTGAGTGGACAGCCTCACAGGAAGTACCACTGACACATGGGGAAACTGAGCCTCAACCTGCAGTGACTGGCATTTTCCTCATCTTTTTATTACAATCCTGTGCACCCCAAGTTATATAAGCCACAGATCTGCCCCTGCAGGGTGTGGCTATAAGCAGCACAGGAGAGGAAGGAGCACAGAATCCCATGGTGAAAAATTTCAAGTTCTTTACCACAGGAGGCCCTCGGGACCAATGGGGGAGGGGTCCCAGGACACATGGGGTCCAGGCCTATGGAGGTGCCAATGCCTTCTATGCAATATTACAGAATCTGGGTGGAGCTTGGACGTGACCTCCTGTAGAATCTGTCATCTCTATGTGATCTGGAATATCTACTGTCGTGTAATGCTATGTAAACAGACATGACATACTGAACTGCTCTGAGTATGACACACACGTAAGTGTGCACAAGTTCAGTACAGACCCATTTTCCTCTTAGTGTTTTTGTCCAAGGTCAGGTGAATCCACAGTTTCAGAACCCAGAGACACAGAGCACCAGCCTCATGTACACACCTGGCTTTTGACAAGGAAGCCAGGCAATTCCAGAAGTCTCTTCAACAGTCACATGCAAAAGAATGAAACTGAACTCCTGTGTCACACCACATATAAAACAATTCAAACCAGAGCAGGCACCCGGCATGGTGGCACACACCTTTAATCCCAGCACTCCTCCGGAAGTCAAGGTAGGAGGATACTTTTGAGTTCAAGTCCAGACTGGGACTACATAGTGAATTCTTTAGGACAGCCTAAGCTAGAGCGAGACCATACCTCGAAACAAAACAAAACAAAAAGTCTACATGTGGCTTGGGGAGTGACTTAGCAATTAAGGTATTTGTGTGAGAAGCCAAAGGACACCGAAGGACACCGGTTCGATTCCCCAGGACTCACGTAAGCCAGATGCACAAGGGTGTGCATGCATCTGGAGTTCATTTTCAATGGCTGGAGGCCCTGGCATGCCCATTCTCCCCCCCCCCTCTCATAAATTAAAAAAAGCCTACATGTCATAGCAAATATTATAAAACTCTCAAAAGAAAATCACAGTGTGACTGTGACCTACCAGTCACTCATTGAAGGACTTAGGATCCAGAACATACAAAAGGTCTTACAGAGCAACAATAAAGACAAGTAACACAGAGATCATGTGGCCAGATCACTCCAAAGTTCACAGGCACAGAAACGAAAACATGCTCACACTCACAGTTGTGGAAATGTAGAACCAACCCAGTCATCAACAGAGGCCCAGCTCCATGAAGGCCTAACTCTCAGCCATGAGAAGGGCGAGGCTGACACATGTTATAGCTGGGCCTCAAGGACCAAGTGTCAGCAGAGAAGCCAGGCAAGGGACAGACAAGAAGTGTATCTGTGGTACCAGGGACTTGGGGGATTGGAGAGACTATGAGTGGGGACTAGGCTTCCTTTCACACTGATGAGAATATTCTGGAATTAAAAACTATTTTGATTAGCACTAGCACATCTGTTAACCCAGCACATGGAAGGTAGAGACAGTAGGATCATGAGTTTCAAGGCCAGCCTGGGATACCTGAGACCCTTTTTATAAATAAAACAAACAAACAAATAAAACCAAGGAGGCTAGGATGACTGCATAGTTTGTGAACTTGAGACACCACAGACACTGCACCTTTACAGGGGGCACTGGCATGTGGCCACACTCAGCCACAGAAGACCTGCATGGCCTCCTGGTGTCCTGTTGGGCTTTTCTATCCTTTATCATCAGGAGTGGCTGAGCTTGTAACAGTGGAGGCCACTACTATAGCACCTCCCACAAAGGCAGCCGAAGAGTGGCAGAGGGCGGCAGTGGCAGTGGCAAGGTGGCCATGGAAGGAAGGAAGCCAAGGCTGAAAAATGGAAGTCCTCAAAGAGCCAAGATAAGAAACTGGGCCCTGGAGTTAGGGAGCCTTGAAGGCTGATGGCCACAAAGACCTTGGCCCTACAGCTGACACTAGCCAAGATGCTGGGTTCCCAATGGCCAGGGGCCACAGTTTGTAAGCAGAAGCCAGCTCTGCAAGTTCTGGAGTCCCAGTGGTGTCTGAAAGTAGAGGCCTGGCCAGCACTGTGACATCCCAACATGAGCAGAGTGACTATCTGATGGCAAACCTGGGAAGTAGGAGAGAGCAGGCAGGCAAAGGTAGCCTACAAAATTTCAAGATTATATCCTATGGTCTTATGAAAGAAACAAGACTGAGCGCGACTCCCTGAGGGTCAGGGAGCCCTGCCAACAACCTCATCAGCCATAGGCCATCACTTAGAGGACTGAGGTTCCTTAAGTTGTAGTCACTGTGCGCTGCTGACTACCTAGTCCTCAACGCTCATCCCTAGACCTGTGACCAGGACCAAGGTGGGGTGCCTGGCCTTCACAAAAGGGCAGGCAGGAAGGCACATGCTTGGATGGGTGGTCAGTGGCTCTGGGTTCCCTTTAGGATTCAAAGCTGCCCAGCCCCAAACAGGTGTCTGAGTGTCACCATTCCACAGACAACAAAAGCAGGCAGAACTAGTCCAGGCCTGTGGGGCCAGTTTGAATGTGAAATGTCCCCATAGCTTCATGTGTTCATGATTAGGCCACATACTCAATGCCCAGCTGCTGGAAATTTGGGAAGTGGAATCTTGCTGAAGGTGTGTCACTTGGGGAAGGTCCACGGTGTTATAGCCCAAGCTCTCCTTGCCAGAGCTCACTCACTCTTGCTGCAACCTCCCAAAGGCTGAGGCAACATGACACGCCCAGCCTCTGCTCTGCCATGCCATGATGAATTGTCCTTTCAAGACTGTAAGCCAAAATAAAATAAACCCTTTCCTTCCATAAATGTCTTCCAGTTTGGATGTTGTGTCCCTGAATGAGAAGGTTCTGGAGAGTCCCTGGTCTCTGGAGAGAATCCTCAGGTCCACAGAAACCCACTGGGCCCAGCAGTTCTTTTCAGAGAAAGTAGTGCTGGACTCGCCGCCATTGGAGCTATCAGCACAAATGGGGGCCAGAGGGGCTGCCACGGGGCTTCCCACAGGCTGACATACCCACACTCTAGGCCTCAAGGCTGACAACAGGATCTGAAAGCACAGGCCAAAGGTGGCCAGCCAGCCAGGGAGCCCCAGGGTGTGGTCCTTGATCACTACAGCCGGTCCCCAGTCTACCCTCACTCCAAGCAGCAGCAGTCACCTGTAGGCTTCCCATGTTCTCTGGCCAGATTAACACAGCCACCCACACCCAGACCATGGGCCCCAAGCCAGTGTCTGTCCCTCCACACTCAGCAGACTACAATGCCACCGAACCAGCCTAACCATTGCTAGTGCCAAAGGCTTCAGCTCACCTGTGCAAAGCCCTCAGATGTGGCTGGAGTCCAGGCTGGCCCTGGTCTATGGCCTGGACTAGCTGACCTGCAATCCTCACATGCACCACAATGGTACCCTGCTGGAAACATTCCCATCCTCGGTGCCGGAGAACAGTAGTGGCCTCCTGGCTCCCATCCACCTCCATCCTGCCCACATGTACCTAAGGAACCGAAATGTGACCGTGGCCCCAGGTCTAAATGCAAGTTCACACAAGACCTTGCCTCAGGACTACCCTCAGGATTGTTCCTACAGACAAGCTACAGCTTCTCACAATACTGTATGAGGGAAGAGTTAAGAGGCCTCAGACACCCAGCCATCAAAAGCCAGATCCTGATCAAAAGCAATCATTTAAGAAAAACTAGTGCTGGGGAGATGGAAAGGCAGGGAAAGACACGCACTGCACAAGCATGAGGACCTGAGTTCCATTCCCAGCACCCATGTACAAAGCCGTACAGCCTGTGACCCGAGTGCAGGGGAGAGTGAGGCAGGAGGATCACGGGTCAGCTTGCCTGACTGAAAAATGGGGAGTTTCAGGTTCAGTGAGAAACTGTGATTCAGAGAAATAAGGTCAGCCTGGGCTAGAGCAAGACCCTGCCTCATAAAACAAAAAAAAAAAAGAAAAAAACCTTTTTTTTTTATGCAGGGTAGAGCACACCTTTAATCCCAGTACTTGGGAGGTAGAGGTAGGAGGATTACAGTGAGTTCAAGGCCACCTTGAGAGTACATAACGAATTCCAGGTCAGCCTGGGCCAGTGTGAGATCCCACCTAAAAAAATAAATAAATAAAATAAAAATAAAAACAAATATATATATATATTTATTTATACATACATATGAATTTACTTGCAAGCAGAGAGATATAGGAGAATCTAGGGCCCCGGCTGCTGCAAACGGACTCCAGATGCATGTGCCACTTTGTGCATCTGGCTTTAATGTAGGTACTGGGGAACTGCACTCAGGTTGTTAGGCTTTGCAGGTAAGTGCCTTGTTGAGCCAGCCCTCTAGCCCTAGAATTTTTTTTTCTTTCGAGGTAGTTTCACTCTAGCTCAGGCTGACCTGGAATTCACTATGTAGTCTCAGGGTGGCCTCCAACTTATGGCAATCCCCATACCTCTGCCTCCCAAGTGCATGTGCCACCACGGCCAGCTCCACAGTCTGAGAGAGAGAGAAGGAAGAGGGAGAAGAGGGAAAGAGAGAAATTGACAGTGAGTAAGCATGACCACAGCAGGACCTCTTACCACTATAAATGATCTCCAGACACATGCACCACTTTGTGCATCTAGCTTTACATGGATACTGGGGAATCAAACCCAGACCAGTAGGCTTTGCAAGCAGACACTTTTAACTACTGAGTCATCTCCCCATCCCTCTATACACAGAGAAAGAGGCAGATAGAGAATGGGCACACCAGGGCCTCCAGACACTGCAAATGAACTCCAAGATGCATGTGCCACCTTGTGCATCTGACTTTACATGGGTACTGGGGAAATTGAACCTGGGTTCTTAGGCTTTCCAGGTAAAATGTCTTAATCACTGAGCCATCTCTTCAGCCCTCTCTCTACATAGATTTTTTTAAGTGCTTTATATTAAAGTGTTAATTGAATACTTTTGGCTCCACATCAACCCTCCTTATAGCTCTGAGCTCCATTCTGCACTCTCCATGTCCCCATCTTGGTGCTAGGTGCAGGTGGACAGTGGGTCACAAGGCTGGCCTCTCAAAACCCAGACCCAGCCAGACAGACTTCTCCACCTGTCCACTCTCTCCAGGGATCTCTCGGGCCACCCAGTGAGCGGCTAGTTCTCTGCTTCAATGGCACAAATACTCAAGAGTCCCTGTTCTTAGACTAGCAGCAGAGGGAGCTGAGGGTTGGTGGTACTGGACCATGTGCCTTTGGCACAGGGATCTCAAGTCCTGGTCCCCAGCAACATGGACATAGGGAGCTGGTCACTGCTCAAAGTCATGTCACAGCAGTGGCCAGAGAGGATTTCGGTTCCTACAACCCAAACATCATCTTTGTAACTAGAAGAAAACCTGAGGAGATGGCTCAGTGGTTAAAGGTGCTTACTTGCAAAGCCTGCTGGCCTGGGTTTGACTTCCTAGTACCCATGCAGAGCCAGATGCAAAATGGTACATGTGTCTAGAGTTTGCTTACAGTAGAAAGAGGCACTGGAATGCCTATTCTCATTCTGTCATAAATAAATATATATTTTTAAAGGTAGCTGGGCTTGGTGGTGCTCACCATTAATACCAGGTAGGAGAGTCACTGTAAGCTTGAAGACAGAATGGGGCTATAGAGTGAATCCAGGAGACAGACAGACAGACAGACACACACACACACACACACACACACACACACACTCTGCTTAAGAAAAACAGTACTATCTGGGTGTGGTGGTACATGCCTTTAATCCCAGCACTTGGGAGGCGGATGGCTGTGAGTTGATGGCCACCCTGAGACCACATAGCAAATTCCAGGTCAGCCTGGGCTACAGCGACACCCTGCCTCAAACAAACAAACAAACAAAAAAGTACAACATGAGCTAAACAGCAGTCTGGGTCAGAGACCCCCGAGTACTGTGCCGTCTGACCTCTGGCCTCAGTGAAAGAAGAGATGAAATGGGAGGAAGAGGCGGCAAGGCCCATGCTCAGTGTCAGTCACCTGACTCTCGGCAGTGACAGGCAGAGGACCTCCCACAGGTGCACTTGGCCCAGCCAGTGCCAGGTGCAATCTAAGCAGCCACCAGCCCACCAGGACAGGCAGGGCAACTTCAGTCCTATCTGTGAGAGGGTTAAGGAGTGGAGGGCATTTTCTGGGTCCTGCTGGATGATGAGCCCCAGTTACACTGAGGGACAAAGAGGGCAGAAGGAGCCACACTGGTGCCTGTGTAGACTGTGTGGAGTGGATTACTTCTCCTTCTTGCGCCCCAGCCTCCCACCTGCAAAGAGGCTTGAACAGAACTCCTCACCCCTAAGCAAGAGCTCCAAGTGTTGCCAGGAAAGACACACACTCCAAAGCACCAGCTGGGAGTCACTGCCTGCAGAAAGGTGCCTCATGTGTGACTGCAAATATGAAGGAAACACCTTGAAGCAGCCAACTGGGCTGATGAAGGGAGAAGGGGCCCTAGGCAGACCACAGCAGACAGGAACCGTAGTGCCTGTGGGACAATGGAGTCCTCATGCAGTCTGACACCATGATGGGGAGTAGCCGGCAACATGCAGGCATGTGAGACCGACAGCAATGTAATATGCAAAGCTGGTCCCCTCGCATGGAAGAGCCCACCCAGCATGAGTCCCCTGAAGCCATGTGCCCCGACACAGCCTGCATAACTGACCATCCCTGTGTCTGTCCTCTCCACAAGGGGCCACTTGGCTTGATTCACATGGTGGCCATGAGGCAGATTCAAGACTGCAAATGCACGTTACTTGCGCCAGTTTGCACTTGCGTGCAGGATTCCTCGAGGTGCCTGTGGGTCAGGCAGGGGTAGTGTCGAAGGCACAGGGCTAAGAGGATGACGTGAGGGCATAGCAGATGTTAATGTCTCCAGCCATTTCTCTGATGGCCTGGGAGTGGCGGCAGGGCAAGCCTCGTGGACACACTGTGTTCCAGTTCAGGAATCCGGTGGTCTGGGAGGGGTGGCGGGGTGAGATTCGTGGAATCCTGTGGCTGCACAAGCTGAAGCTCCTCTTTTGGCACCACAGCCCTTATAAGGTGCTGGTCTCCCACTTTAGACCCACCTGCCTGGAAGGACAGAAGTACCCAGGTCCCTCATCCAAAAAGGAACTCAAGAGGCGAGTTAGCAGTCATTAACATGGCCTGTCCAGCTCAGCAGCACCGCCTGTAACTGGCTTGTAGAGGGGAAGCTGCATCCTGTGTCCTACACAGCCCAGTGAGCTAGCCGGCAGCTTACCTGCTGGCAGAACAGGGGTTCCAGAGAGGGTGGTTGAGCCACGCCAGAAGAATCCTAGTTCCACTCAGGATAAATACACCTTGAAGGTACTGGCCTGGCCACATAAGGGCTAGGTGGCCACAGGTGTTTCTATTCCAAGGCAATGGACAGGAGTATGGAGGGTCTGGTGGCCCTGCCAAGTCGCCTGGGCAGGTGCCTACGGCCCCATCCCCATCGGCATCAGTCAGGACCAGCACAGAAGCCTGTGGCCCCCTGTGCTCACTTAATACCCACTGCACACACCAGCTAATAAACAGCCAGGAGGGGAACTGGTCTAGCTCCTTCTATAAGTGAACCTGCTTTCACAGCCCTCAAAAGTGAAGAGTGACAGCAGGATATCCTGCCAGCTCCCAGCCCCGCCTTCTCTGCACAGACCCCTGACCTCTCCATACAGGGCAACATCATTTGGCATATGTAGCCATGTGGGGCCTGGAGCTAACGAAGACACAACCCATCAAAGAAAAATAAAATGACAATCAACTGACCATGAAAATTGAGTTTGCTCAGCAAGAGATACAGTGAAGAGTGAAGAGAGAAGATGTGCAGGCCTGGGGCACAGGCCGTGATTCCAGCACCCAGGAGGCAGAGGCAGGGGGATCATGAGTTTGAGGCCAGCCTGAGCCACATGAGAAACGGTCTCAAAAACAAATAATAAATTAAAGGGGAAGAGGAAGAGACACAAACTGCAAGTGAGCACAAGAAGATGCCCAATGTCATGAGGCAGGAGAAATCAAACCCAGGGCACCAGTGCCAAGTCCACAGCCATGGCCACAGAAGTGTCTGCTGGTGTGGAGAACACCTGGAAGTCACCCAACAAGTGCATCATAACCACTAACAGGACCAAGAATCACAGCAATGGCGCCAAGACCATGGAAGCCATGGGGTGGTGAGGCAGGGGCACCTGTGCATTCTGGAACTGTCTCCACACAGTTACTAAGGGTAGGAGGCAGGGACAGAGTGCAACTGCACCCATGAGAGAAATAGTGGGCTGCATCCTACAGCCTTCCCGACACTTCTGGCCAACCTGGCAACCCTGGTCCTAGTATTTTCCCAAACAAGCTGAAAACTACTTTGAATGTATCCATGGTGACTTTGTCCACTGTCACCTGTAACAGCCAGCTACCAGCTCTCCTTCCCAGGAACCAGGCAGGTACCTCTGGCATCTGCCCTACTCAGGTCCATACTCTCCCTCACAGGTCCACACCCCCACAGTTCCTACTGGACAAAATAATGAGATGAGGAGATCCAGAGGAAAAGCCAACACTTAGCTAGAAAGTAGCAGAAGGAGACAGAGAACTTGGGAGCAATGGAAACACTCTTAAAAAAACAAAGGTGGGCTGGAGAGTGCTCTTAGCGGTTAAGCGCTTGCCTGTGAAGCCTAAGGACCCTGGTTTGAGGCCCGATTCCCCAGGACCCACGTTAGGCAGATGCACAAGGGGGCACATGCATCTGGAGTTCATCTGCAGTGGCTGGAGGCCCTGGCGAGCTCATTCTCTGTCTCTATCTGCCTTTTTTTCTCTCTGTCTGTGATTCTCAAATAAATAAATAAATAAACAAGGTGTCAGCTGGGTGTGTTGGCACATGCCTTTAATCCCAGCACTTGGGAGGCAGAGGTAGGAGGATCACCATGAGTTCGAGGCCACCCTGAGATGACATAGCAAATTCCAGGTGAGCCTGAGCTAGAGTGAGACCCTACCTCAAAAAACTGAAAAAAAAAAAAAAATCATGGTATCAAATAAGAAGTCACTAAGGAGTCAAGTGTAGTGTGCATACCTATCATCCTAGCACTCCAAGGCTGAGGCAGGAGGATCCCAGGTTCCAGGCCAGCCTGAGCTACAGAGCAAGACCCTGACCTAAAATAATAATAAAATGTAACAAATCAAATAGGTACTGGAGAGATGGCTCAGCAGTTAAGGGCACTTACCTTCAGAGCCTGCTGACTCAGGTTCAATTCCCTAGCACTCACATAAAGTCAGATGTACAAAGTGGTGGGTGCATGCGTCTGGAGTTTGTTTGCAGGGGCAGGTGGACCTGGAATGCCCATACTCACTCTCACAGTCTGTCTCTCTCTCAAATAAATTAATTAAAAAAAACTTTTTGTTGTTTTCAGGTTTTTTGAGGTAGGGGCTCACTCTAGCCCAGGCTCACCTGGAATTAGCTATGTCATCTCAAGGTGGCCTTGAACTCATGGTGATCCACCTATCTCTGCCTCCTGAGTATTGGGATTAAAGAAAGGTGAGCATTTATATTTATATGTGTTTATATATATTATATTATAGATGGGCATTTATAATGCCATTCCTGGCACTACATATATGTATGTGTGTGTGTGTGTGTGTGTGTGTGTGTGTGTGTGTGTATATATATATATATATATATATATATATATATATATATATATATGTATGTATACATACATACATACATACACATACATATATATATATATTTTTTTTTTTCTTTGTTTTTCGAGGCAGGGTTTCACTCTAGTCCAGGCTGACCTGGAATTCACTATGTACTTTCAGGGTAGCATCATTGCAATCCTCCTACCTCTGTCTCTTGAGTGCTGGGATTAAAGGCGTGTGCCACCATGCCTGGCAAAAAGTATTTTTTGAATGCTAGGCATAGCAGCACGTGCTATGATCCCAGGCCTGGAAAGATGACAGATCCCTGGGGCTCAGTGGCCACTAACTGCTGTGCTCCAGGCCAGTGAGAGACCCCATTTCAAAGAGATGAAAGTGCTCCTGAGGGTGACAGCTGAAATTGCTCTGACCTCCAGACACTCGTACACTTGCACACAAACATTCTAAAAAAAGAACCAAAAAAACAAATAAGCCCAAGACATGGCTTCTCTGGCAAACCCTGTAAAGCATGTAAACCCTGTAAATGCTGTAGAGCATGCAAGGTCTCTCTCCTCAAGGCCATGCTCAGAAGTGGAGGGCCCATCTCTGAACACGCTAAGTCAGCAGACGCTGAGACCACAGCCACAAGGGAGATAAGATTCCCAGGTGTAAATGTAGCCCAAGGACCTCCGGTTCATGAGCAGCGTCTGGGCACTACAGCCAGACTCGGAGCTTCATGCACACACAGGTGCGTGTGGGAAGATTCCATCCCATTGAGGGACTTCCCCAGGAAGGCAAGGGGGATTCCCCATAATCCATCCATGTAACCAAGGTAAGAGACAACCACTTCCTCAACAGTGGCGGAAAAAGCATTCAATAAAATTCAACACCCTCCATGATCAACATACACACTAAGAAAACTAGCAATGGAAAGTATGACATAGAAACATGGAGTTGGTTTCAGCCCCTAGTGCTGGCACAAAGCTTCTAAGCCCTTGTCACTCCCTGAGTGACTGGCTGACAGGACACCTACTTATGTGGTTGTGGTCTAGGCACCTGACACACAGCCCTAGCCTATCAGCACTGACTTGTATTTTCAGGACTCTTGTCTGAGAGACTGTAATACATGCAAAATACATGCAGAAATGCTATGGAGAGAGAGGAAGAAGAAATTCTATTTTTCCTTTTAGAAACGGGTTTTCTTAACCCAATAATGGGCATTTATAATGTCATAGCCAACATCCCACTTCATGGGACTACAAGGCCAGAAAGTCTCCTGCAATGAGAACATGGCAGGGACGCCCACTCCTACCACTGCTCTCCTCCCCTGCGCTGGAAACGGAAGGCACCCAAACCACAGAAGTAAAGGAGCTCTGAGAGCAGGCGGACTACACAAGCCAAGCCTTAAATTACAGACGTAAGCCACTGAAGCCGAGAAGTGGCTCCAGATGCAGGGAAAGGCTGCCAGACACATAGTATGTCTACACACCAGTGAGATAAAGCTCCAGATGCAGGGAAAGGCGGCTATACATGCAGTGTGTCTACACACTGGCAAGAACAGCCCCAGAGCAAATGAGGCAAACACCTGCTCTCACCAGGGTCCAAAAGATAAGATTCCCAGGTGTAAGTGTAGCCCAAGGACCTCCGGTTCATGAGCAGTGTCTGGGCACTACAATCTGGAGAATGTCAGTACGCTCCCAGAGAAGGAAGCCACAGATGCAGAGGCCCACAACAGGGGTCCACTTAGCCACCACGCCCACAAGGGGTGCAACCACAGAACAAAGGCAGAAGAGGCCTGGGAGACACAGATGTTCTCTTTGAATAATGAAAGACTGCCAATGTCCCAAACACTTAGCAGTTATGTTACATGAACTTCACCACAATGCAGTCTTTACAGCACATGCAAATAAACAACCTCCATAATTAGATGAAGACCCCAGAGTCTTTCCTTGAGAGAAATGAATGAAAACTGATAGCCCAATAAAACATGGCCTCCATCAGCCCTGGTACCTAACACCACAAAAATCTACTTCTCGGGCTGGAGGAATGGCTTAGCCACTAAGGCACTTGCCTAGAGCCAAAGGACCCAGGTTCAATTCCCCAGGACCCACGTACATCAGATACACAAGGTGGCACATGCATTTGGAGTTTGTTTGCAGTGGCTGAAGGCCCTGGTGCACCTATTCTCACCCTCCCGCCCTCCCTCCCTATTTCTCTTTCAAGTAAAAAAAAAATCCACTTCATTTTTTATAATTTTTTGGTTCATTTTTATTTATTTATTTGAGAGCGACAGACATAGAGAGAAAGAGGCAGATAGAGAGAGAGAAAGAATGGGCACACCAGGGCCTCCAGCCACTGCAAACGAACTCCAGAAGCGTGCGGCCCCTTGTGCATCTGGCTAATGTGGGTCCTGGGGAATTGAGCCTCGAACCAGGGTCCTTAGGCTTCATAGGAAAACGCTTAACTGCTAAGCCATCTCTCCAGCACAAAATCCACTTCTAAAATAGGAGGCTAAGGTCAACCTGGGATTTACAGTGAGACCATTTTTTTTATAAGAATAATAAAAACAAACCTTAAAAAATAAAAAGAATGAGGATGTGGAAGGGAAGTGGCTCTGCTTGCAAATAAATAATTAATTAAAAAAAAAAGTCAGGAGCTGGAAAGATGGCTTAGCAATTAGTGCACCTGCCTGCAAAGCGAAAAGACCCAGGTTCAATTCCTCAGGACCCACATAAGCCAGATGGACCAGGTTGTGCAAGCATCTGGAGTTCATTTGCAGTGGCTGGCCTGTTCTCTCTCTCTTTCTCTCTGCCTCATTCTCTTTGTCAAATAAGTAAATAACTAAATAAATATATTTTTAAAAAAACAAGTTGAGGGTTGGAGAGATGGCTTAGTGGTTAAGCGCTTGCCTGTGAAGCCTAAGGACCCCGGTTTGAGGCTCGATTCCCCAGGACCTACATTAGCCAGATGCACAAGGGGGAGTCTGGAGCTCATTTGCAGTGGCTGGAGGCCCTGGCGCGCCCATTCTCTCTCTCTCTCTCTCTCTCTCTCTCTCTCTCTCTCTCTCTCTCTCTCTCCCTCTTTCTCTGTCTGTCACTCTCAAATAAATAAATAAAAACAAAAAAAAATTAAAAAAAAAAGTTGGGTGTGGTGGCTCACACTTTTAATCCCAGCACTTGGGAGGTAGAGATAGGAGGACTGCTGTGAATTAGAGGCCAACCTGGTACTACAAAGTTCCAGGTCAGTCTGCGCTAGAGTGAGGCACTGCAATCAAAACACTGTAAGTGGGGGCGCCTGAGCTCTGCATCCAGTGGAGCCTGTGCCTGCATCACAGACCCGGCCCCTGCCTCCGACAAGACAAGTAGCACCTTCTCTACTCCTGAAGCTTCATTGCTCCTTCCTGCACGTGGCGGCAGGAGAACTCAGCAATGGTACCAACCCACCCCTGGGGGTGAGGCTGGTTTTGCTCATTTTGCTCACTGCCAGTGGACAGTCTCTGAACATCTTGGGGGAGGTGTTAGACTGATGCCCTGAGGGGACCCATCACCCGTCAGTGGTGGCTCCGGCAGCTGCAGCACCTAAACCCACATGTCAGCTCTACCCTGGACTCTGTGCAGCTGCTGAGAAAGATGCTCACCCTGTAGCCCAGCCTGGCCTTCACAACTGCCCCCAAGTGCTGAATGACAGGCACAGCCACCCTGAGCCTCTCAGCTGCCCCCTACCACTGTGGATGTCCTACTGGACACCTCTGCACCCTGACCACTGGCAGATTATTCCTTTTAACTTTCTGTATCTCATAGCCAGACATGGCGGTGCACGCCTTTAATCCCAGCACTCAAGAGGTAGAGGTGGAGGGATCACCATGAGTTGGAGGCCACCCTGAGACTACATAGTGAATTCCAGCTCAGCCTGGACTGGCGTGAAACCCTACCTCGGGGGGGGGAGGGGGAGCAACCTTCTGTGTCTCAGCAACAGTTCACTGGCCATGCCTGTTACTTCCCTCACTCTTTCTTCCATGCGCACACGTGGGACTGAATCCCTGTGGTGAACACTAGGAAAGGTTTGTGCCTGTGAGGTGATTAGACCACGGGATGCTGCGAGTGGTGGTGCACTTGGGACTCTGGGTGCTGATGAGGGCCACTGTGGAAGAAATAATCAATGGTGGCATAGCTTGACTGAGAAGCACACATGACTGTGACCACATTCGTCACAAAGCAATATGGAGAATATAACCAGCAGCCAGTACATGCCTGGTCTGAGACATTTGATGCATCAGCATGCACAACAGGACACCTTACTGCCACCCTCTCACGTCTTGTGCAGGCCTAGGTACGGCTCAGGGACCCCCTGGGAAGAGGGCACCCAGGAGTACCACCACTCTTTTCATTTATTACAAGGCCAAGAAAGATGAGTACAGAACACAGACCAGCAAAGTAAGAAAGCTGGATGTTCACTCACACAGCGGGTCTACAGTTTATCATTCATGGAGTCTGTGGCTCCAGTGTGGAAAAGGCCACACTAGAGGGGAAGGGACTTTAGCCACTGCTTCCACCAATGGACTCATCTGTCTCAAGCGATACTATGCCCTAAGTGAAAAGTCAGGTCGACTGAAAACTGTTTGAGGCTGGGCTTGGTGACTCACATCTGTAATCTCAGTACTCAGGAGGCTGAGGACAGTCTGGACTAGACAGATATCCTGTCTCAAAACAAACAAACAAAACAATGGGGCTGCAGAGATTGTTAAAGTTGTTTGCTTGCAAAGCTTGACAGCTGAGGTTTGATTCCCCAGTACCCATATGAAGCCAGATACATAAAGTGGCGCATGCACCTGCAGTTTATCTGCAGTGACAAAAGGCCCTGGTGTACCCATTCATATTCTCTCTCGCTCTGCTTACAAATGGCACAAACCATGAATCCCAGCACCTGAGAGGCAGAAGGAGGAGGATCACTGTAAATCTGAGGCCATCCTGAGACCACAGAGAGAATTCCAGGTCAGCCTGGGCTTGAGTGAGACGTTACCTCAAAAAATTAAAAACCAGCCGGGCATGATGGCGTATGCCTTTAATCCCAGCCCTCGGGAGGCAGAGGTAGGAAGATCGCCATTGAGTTTGAGGCCAGCCTGAGACTACATTGTGAATTCCAGGTCAGCCTGGGCCAGAGTGAGACTCTACCTCGAAAAAACAAAATAAATAAATTAAAAAAAATTAAATCAAAAATCAAAACAAACAAACAAAAAACAGCCAGGCGTTATGGCACACGTCTTTAATCCTAGCACAAAGAGGGCAGAGGTAGGAGGATCTCCGTGAGTTCAAGGCCACACTGAGACTACACAGTGAATTCAAGGTCACCCTGGGCTAGAATGATACCATACCTCAAAAAACCAAAAATAAAATAAATTAAAAATTAATCTGACTATGGCAAAATAATGGCCTAAAATACCCTCAAACAGCTGCTGGTCAACACTGCTGATGGCCAGCTCCTCCTCTAACAGTCCTCCTCTCCAAAGGTGCCACTCAAGACAGACCACAAGCATGGTCTCCTGCTTGCCTGTGCTAAGACATGCAGACCACCTGCAGATCTTTGCCACAAGGGATGGGTCCCTGCTTGCTAATTTTCTAGGTCACTAACCCTCAGAGGTCAGCCCCTGCCCCACCTGTGTCCAGTTGTCATGGCTGTGCCTGGAGACTGGGACACCCCATCCCTCAATGTTTTCCTGAGTTAGGGTTCCATGTAGCCCAGGCAGTACTGGAGATCATGGCACCCCTTGCCTCAGTCACCCCAGTGCTGGAATGACAGGTGTGCAGCTCTGTGCTAGATTCTGCTGCCTCTCTGGTACACTACTTGTGTTGACCTTTCCTCTTTCCCTTCCCTCCCGTTCTCCCCTCTCCTCCCACATACACCTCCCCACCCCATTGGCTCCTCTGGGCTCCTACCTTGTTCTTGAAGTGGACTTCGATGGGCATGATGAAGCCTGCATAGCCCGACTCCTCCACTTTGTAGGGGGGCTCCTTGCACACTGCAAAGAAAGGCCAAAGTACCTGTCAGCTTCCTGCCCATCCTCGGCCACACCGCCTGCCCTCCCTCCTCTGGGATGGTGGCTTCTCCAGCCTCCCTGGGAAGAGTGACACAACCCATTCCAAGGATCTTGGGAATGATCCTTAGGGGGTAGAGCCATGGAGGGAAAAGGCAGATGTCCCTGTGTGCGCAGCAAAGCTGAACAGGAAGGAGGGTACTGTCACAGACCTATGCTCTGCTCCCGCACTCAGCAATAGTCCATGTCCCTGCAACACACATGGGGATGCAAGGCACAGGGTCTCAGGGCTCTCCTGGAGGCCAGCAAGGGCATTCCCAAGTCATACACACAGCAGCTAATTGCAGACTTAAACCAACAGTGAACAGCAAAGCACAATTTTTCCCAGTCCATCTGAATCAAGCTACCCATGTGTTGGCATGTCTGCTGTCAGGCTGGAAGACAAGAGATCATACAGTACTGTCCCCAGCTCTCTGGAAGACAGAGCAGGAGCAAACAGGTCCCTGCCCTCCTTGCTGCGGCAGGCACTTCTGGGACCTCGCACTGAGGTTTAATGGACACACAGGCAGCTGTAGCATTTCATGCTCGTGTCCTGTCCACTGCAGCAAGTTTAGGGGTATGTATACATGATGATACTGTCATCATCACAACCACAGACATGGCTGGTTCCTGTCCTTCTAAGTATTTATTTTTCTGAAAACATTCGC
This sequence comes from Jaculus jaculus, assembly GCF_020740685.1. Taxonomy (NCBI): domain Eukaryota; kingdom Metazoa; phylum Chordata; class Mammalia; order Rodentia; family Dipodidae; genus Jaculus; species Jaculus jaculus. The sequence goes on from NC_059116.1 coordinate 37,557,870, forward strand.
AACCAGTTTCAAGGCTCATGACAAGGCATACCACAGTAGAGACATACCACACGCCCCAGCTCCACCCCACCAGGCCCCAGCAGCCACAGTACATTCCGCCTCTCCAACTCTGATGTGGGCTATTTCGGGTCCACAAGAATGAGATCATGAGGCACTCAACATGCATATTTTCAACAGGAAGGCACTCTTCGGTGGGCCAGAAAATGAACTTAAGAAAACGTGCCTTTTTTATGTTAAACTATAAGATTTTCAGAGAGGCTGTCAATTAAAAAAAAATTTTAAGTCAAAAACAAAACAAAAATAAAAGCCGGGACTTCCGGTTAAGATGGCAGTGTAGGAACCATGCCAAAGCAGCATAGAGGAGAAAAAGCAAAAAAAAAAAAAAAAAAAAAAAAAACAAAAAAAACCAACAACAACAACAACAACAAAAAACAGCAAAATATACTAGAAGAAATTACCAATGGCAGCAAGGAAGTAGGAGAGATCTAGAGCATCTACAGCCCACAGACACAGGCAGAAGCGGCTCCAGCAGCAGTGGCACCAGGTCTGTGGGGCCACAGCTGCAAGGCTCCACTTAAGATGCAGGAAAAGCCAGGTGAGAGGAGTCTCCACTCACACTGGAGTTCCTCACAAACTCAAGAGACGTAAAGGGAGGACCACAGCGAACAAGAGAGGACCACAGCAAACAACGGAGGAGCAGATGACCAGGTAGAGGATCACGTAGACCAGAGGGAGAACTAGAGCCACCATCCAGAGCCTCCCGCTCCACCACCAGAACAAGCACCCAAGACCAGGGGAAGGGAGCTCATAGCACCCAGCACTGGCAAACAGAGCAGCAATCCAACTACCCAGCCAGCCAACTTGAACCCACAGCACACCAAAGAGGGACCCAAGCAGAAGTGCAGCATAACTGAGATCAAAACCATCCCAAAAGGTAACTAGGAATACACAAGGGAAGAGTCTCACTAGGTCAAAAGCTGACTTGGAACCCTAAACAGACCAGAAATCTTAACCTCCTAGTTGACAGGATTAAGGGTGTGGGGCAATACACACCCTAAGGGACAGTGACTTTGTTAGAGGATCTGGTTGTCATAATACCTACTCTTACATAAATACTCTGTGATGTTTTTCATTGAATATGTACATTATTTAGTTAAATTTTAGAATCTACCTGTATTTTGTTCCACTCAGCCTACTTGAATACTCTCATAGCAGGCAGACCCAACATCTAGGGTCACTTTTGTAGATACTCTGAGAGTCTTAAGAGCCACACCTAGCACCTTAAGCTCCTACCCTGAAGATATATAACATCAGATTGATTGATACATCTAATATAGCTAACTAGAAAATCCAAGCATTAAATCAAGATACAACAATATACATATTATAACAAAAGAAACACCAAAGATCAAGACAATATAAATCCACCAAAAAGTATTAATGCATCAGAAATGACCTCCATTGAGAATGAGTTAGAGGAAATGCCTGAAAAAGATTTCAAAAGAATGATTATAAATATGCTCAAAGAAGTCAAAGAGAAAATCAAAGGAATCAAAAAAGAAACAGGTAACCAATTTAATGAAATAGAGGTCAGTACAAGACATAAATAAGGAAATACAAATAATTTTTAAAAAACCAGTCAGAGTTACTAGCAATGAAGAACACAGTTAATGAAATTAAAAACTGTGTAGACCATAGTAACAAAAACAGCATGGTACTGGCACAAAAACAGACATATAGATCAGTGGAACAAAATAGAGGACCCAGATGTAAGTCCAGGTAGCTATAGCCACCTGATATTCAATAAAAATACTCATTGGAGAAAAGGCAGCCTCTTCAGCAAATGGTGTTGGGAAAACTGGATATATATCTTTAGAAGGATGAAAATAGATTCTTCTCTCTCTCCATTCACAAGAATTAAGTCCAAATAGATTAAAGACCTTAACATCAGACCTGAAACTCTGAAACTGCTAGAGGAAAAAGTAAGGGAAGCCCTTCAACATATTGGTCTTGGAAAGGCTTTCTGAATACAACCCCAACTGCTCAGGAAATAAAACCACAGATTAATCACTGGGACCTCATGAAATTACAAAGATTTTGCACTGCAAAGGACACAGTGAAAAAAGCAAAGAGGCAACCTACAGAATGGGAAAAAATCTTCGCCAGCTATATATCTGATAGAGGATTAATATCTAGGATATACAAAGAACTCAAAAAGTTAAATAATAAGGAATCAAACAAGCCTATCAAAAAATGGGCTATGGAGCTAAATAGAGCCTTCTCAAAGGAAGAAATACGAATGGCATATAAGCATCTAAAAAAATGTTCTATGTCACTAGTCATCAGGGAAATTCAGACTAAAACTACATTGAGATTCCATCTCACTCCTGTCAGTCAGATTGGCTACCATCATGAAAACAAATAATCATAAATGTTGGCAGGGATGTGGAAAAAGAGGAACCCTTCTACACTGCTGGTGGGAATGCAATCTGGTCCAGCCATTGTGGAAAACAGTGTGGAGGTTCCTAAAACAACTAAAGATTGATCTACCATATGACCCAGCTATAGCACTCCTAGGCATATATCCTAAGGACTCATCTCATTACCTTAGAGATACTTGCTCAACCATGTTTATTGCTGCTCAATTCACAATAGCTGGGAAATGGAACCAGCCTAGAAGACCCTCAACTGATGAGTGGATAACGAAGATATGGCACATTTATATATACCATGGAGTTCCACTCAGCAGTAAAGGAAAATTAAGTTATAAAATTTGCAGGAAAATGGATGGATCTGGAAAGGATTATACTAAGTGAGGTAACCCAGGCCCAGAAAGCTAAGTGTCACATGTTCTCTCTCATATGTGGATCCTAGCTACAGATGATTGGACCCTGTGTGAGTAGGAAGAAAACTCAGTAGCAAAGGCCAGTAAGCTAGAAAAGAGATATAAAGCATCTAAGAGTGGGGGGAAGGGTCCTAAGGCGACTGGATGTACCAAGTTCATTTCTGATGCCTAATTAGCATACAGGGACATTCATTCTAGCACATAGGCAAGGGGTGTGTGTGTCAGGTGATCTAGGGTCCTAGGAGGATGGGCTGTGTGAAGGCTAAGAGTGTCCTAGGCAACTGGCCCAAGGTCACAGGGCTATGGGCAGAGCCTAAGTTCAGGTGTGCTGGCGCTTAGAGAGGAAGTGGCCTCCTGTAGCCCAGGTGTCCTTAGCTGTGTCTGGAAGCTCAGGCCATTCTCCTGAAGGCTCCAGCCAGTACCTGGTGCCTGGCAGTGCCCAACAGGCATAGCAAAGAAATATTCAACCAATATAAGATTCAAAACAACCAGTACAAACATCAAACTCTGGAGCTTCAAGTCCAACAAGTCTAGCCAGTGATAAATCTCCAAGTTTGATAATTCTTACCAGCAATAAATCTCTGGCATCCCACTTCTGCCCATCCAGCCAGGCTACTCACAATCTTGGAAAGCTTCATCAGGGCTAGCAGCTTTCCTTAGCAGCTATCTTGTGGTCCAGGCATCTCCACTGGGTCTCCAGTGCAATCTATGATTCATCCTCATCCTCATAGCCTCCATGCAGGCATCCAACCTGCTTCACACTGCCCATGGTCATTTCCAAAACACAAGACCGTGTTGCAAACTCAATGACTCTTTCCTGCATTTTCTATACTCTACAATACCAGGTGGGGTGCCAATTTGTTAATTCAGGGGGGAATAAAGCAGACTTTGAAGAACAAGACACTCCTTGAACACCTAGGCCCCTTCAAGAGAGTCTACATTCTTCCTGTTGCCCCACTACAGGTCAGCTGGCCCAATCTCAAAGGTTGTAATCTCTCGATTGCAGCTGAACAGGCAACAGTTCACCCAAAGATTTCATTTTTTTCTGTGCCATATCCCCCTGCTCACACCAGTTTTCTACGCAAAGCAACCCATTTTTAACAGCAAACCTCTCACACAAACTGTTTGTAGCCTAGTCCAGACAAAGCTCTTTTTCACTAAGCCAAAACTCACAGTCCATAGTTTTTACTGCATTCAGGTCTTCAACTCTGACTAGTACTTACAGCACTGCAAGGTGTTTCTTGGACCAACTTTTCAAATCCTCCTATATTCCTCTTGAAAATCAGCTCCAAAAGGCAAAAGCCACACAGTCAGGTGTCTAGCAGCAAATGACATCACTCCTTGGTACCACTTTACTGTTGTAGTCAGGCTCGTATTGCTGGCAGACATCACCCGACCAAGAGCAGCTTGTGGGAAAAAGAGGTTTATTTTGGGTTTACAGGCTTGTGGTAGTTTGAATAGATGGCACCCAATATATTCAGTGTTTTATTAGTTTGCATCTGCAGGCACTTGGCTGGAGGCAGTGTCACTGGGCAGATCTTAAGGTGTGATGGTTGGTTTGAGATTTCAATCTAAAGATATGCAAAGTGTGCTAGCTTGAGTTCCTGAAGTGTGCTGTGCTGTGTGGCTTTTGGCTTTTTGGCTTGTGCTTCTCTCTGTGTTTGGTCCTGCGAAAGTAGGCCAGCTTCTTCTGCCATTATGGAACTTCCCTTGGATCTGTAAGCTTCAATAAATATCCCTTCCTCCATACCTGTGCCTGATCTGGAAGTTCATCTCAGCAAACCTGAAGCTGTTTGCTACAGAAGATGGTACCAGGAGTGGGATGATGACCATGTGGATGTTGCTCTTTTGGAATTTTTGTTTTGGAGGAATGGGCATGGACTTGGTGCTTGTAACTGAAGACCCTTTCTAGAGTGGTAAGCCAAGTTTTATGGACTATCCTGATAAAGATTTTGAGAATTCTAGGTACAGACAATATTGAACTTCGAGGCTTGTCTTGTGAGCTTTCTAAGGGAAAGGAAAGACTGCAGAGGACTTTGTTGGAACTGAGCTACTGGCATAAGGGCTGGCTGTATTCTGTGGCCCAGACCCAAAGAATTTGATCAAGGTAAAATTTGTAGTGGATTGATGTGCTTGGCTAAAGATAGTTGGACTGAGAGGTTTAAGATTTTTAAGCTGGAAAACCTCAAGCAAATTAAAATTATAGACACTGAGACTGGTCCTAGGTTACTGAACCTGCTATATTGTCAAGCATATTAGCAATCTTAAGGAAGATGGTCCAACTGCCTTATATTAAAACAATGGAAAGGATGCCTGAGGAAGGACTCTCATAGAAATGTAAACTCTTTTGGAAAGAGTTGACTGGCGAAGGAACCTGCTTTTCAAGGTTATGATATATTTTGTCCCTGAATTAAGAATGTGGCTGTGTACTGCACACCTGGTATTAGTTTTGAAAGCATGAAAAATATGAGGAGTGGTCATGAACTGAACATGATTCTAGGAGCTGTTGCTGAGATGCAGTATGAGGCAGGTCCTGATGCCCTGATAGGTTGAAAGAGTCTTTAGAAGATGGACCATGGTTTGCACAAAGACCTGAAGATGTTTCAGATATATCAGGACTATACAATGGCTACCACAGAGCACACTGTTGGCCTAGGATGGAAGTGTTCTCTGGCTAATCTGCCCAGCTGAAGGGGCAGAATTGGAAAATCTGTACAATGTCAGTCTATGGTTATAATGAACTTGAACTGCAGAAGTCTAATGTTTGATGGTGGCTGAGTTTGCATTGTTTTAGTCTCTCCTTGCTATGCATTATACCAGTTGAAAATGCTTATTCTGTGCCTTTATATGTTGGAAGTATTTAACTTGTTTGAATTTACAATGTGCGATGGTTATAAATCTACTGGGGTGGAATGTGGTAGTTTATATATTCAGTGTTTTATTAGTTTATAGTTTGCATCTGCAGCCATCTAGCTGGAAGCAGTGTCACTGGGCTGATCTTAAGTTGTGGTGGTGGGTTTGAGATTTCAATCTAAAGATATGCAAAGTGTGCTAGCTGGAATTCCTGAAGTGTGCTGTACTGTGTGGCTTTTGGCTTTTAGGCTTCTTCTCTCTTTGTGTTTGGTCCTGTGAAAGTAGGCCAGCTTCTTCTGCCATTATGGAACTTGCCCTGGATCTATAAGCTTCAGTAAATATCCCTTCCTCCAGAAATGTGCCTGGTCTGAAAGTTCATCTCAGCAAACCTGAAGTTGTCTGCTACAAGGCTCGAGGGGGAAGCAGGGAAAACGATGGCAGAAGCAGAGGATGGACATCACCCCCCGGCCAATATCAGATGGACAACAGGAAAAGGAGAGTGGGCCCAACACTGGCATGGGGAAATTTGCTATAACACCCATAAGCCCACCCCAAAAAATACACCACCAATGGGTACAATAGTGGCATATCTGTTATAGGTGAAACCAACCACTCTCTAATTGGACTGGAAGCCTGCTACATGGGAGGGAATAACTACCTGATAAGGAAAACCTACAACAGGTGTAGTCATGAGCCCTATGGGTATAACATCTACTGTGTCTGGCTAAATGTATATACCATGCTCACTAAACTTCCCAGTAAGCACTTCTCTTAATGTTCATACTCATATATTAATGCTATTCTCACTTTTCAGATGACAGTGACCTTGGGATGACTCAGAAGGCACCATGATGCTGAGAAAAAGTGACAAAGGGGTGCTCAGCACTGAAATATCTGTATCACACCTTCCAAGGCTCAGGGTCCATTGCAGAAGAGGTGACAAAAAGAATATAAGAGGCAAGACAGGCATGGTGGTGCACGCCTTTAATCCTAGTACTTGGGAGGCAAAGGTAGGAGGATTGCCATGAGTTCACCTTGGGGCTGCATAGTGAATTCCAGGTCAGCCTGAGCTAGAGTGAGACCCTACCTCAGAAAACCAAAAAATAAAAATAAAAAATAAAAGTAAGAGGGAAAGGAAGGGTAGGACTCCTTCCAATGTGCTCCTTCAGACACAAAATGGCCTGGATATCCACATCCTCACAGTGCCTGACACTACCAACAGAAGACATCATAATAGGAAGAAAAGATCATAACATAAAAAAAGAGAGAGAGAGAGACTGAGAGGGGAGGGGATATGATGGACAGTGGAGTTTCAAAGGGGAAAGGTAGGGGAGAGAGGGAATTACCGTGGGATATTGTCTACAATTATGGAAGTTGTCAATAAAAAAATTATATTTAAAAGAATAAACAAAAAGCTCTTGATAAAAAAGGAGCTGGCTTAGTGGTTAAGGTGCCTGCTTGAAAGCCTGATGGCACAGGTTTGATTCCCAAGTACCCACGTAAAACCAGATACACAATGTGGCACATGCACCTGGAGTATGTTTGCAACAGCAAAAGGCCCTGGGACACCCATTCCTTCTCTCTTTCCCTCTCTCTACTTGCAAATAAAAAAAATATATTTTTAAAAAATGTAATCCGGAGCCAGGCGTGGTGGCACACACCTTTAATCCCAGCACTTGAGAGGCAGAGGTAGAAGGATCGCCATGAGCTCGAGGCCACCTTGAGACTACATAGGGAATTCCAGGTCAGCCTGGGCTAGAGTGAGACCCTACCTCAAAATGGTGGTGCATACTTTTATTCCCAGCACTCAGGAGGCAGAAGTAGAAGGACTGCTGTGAGTTTGAGGACACCCTGAGACTACATAGTGAATTGCAGGTCACCCTGGGCTACAGTGAGACCTACCTGGGGTGAGAGGGGGCATGACCAAAAAAAAAAAAAAACAGCCACTACCATGTGGTACTAGATGGGACAGGCCAAGCTGTGGTCAATGTCTCTCTGGGCAGATAGACAGGACACAGGGTCCCTGGCTGCCCAATCCCACTGGCTGAGAGTATCTGCTGCTGTCTCTCAGTACCCAGAACCCAGCTTTGGGCCAGGCACCCTGGATGCATTAACAGACTGCAAGGAGCCAGGGCAGGCTTTGCTCACTGAACTGCTCACACAAAGGAGGGCAAAGGCAAGGCTGGAAGCTGAGGAGCTGTGTAAATACCTAACCCTGTGTCTATCACCTCTCAATTGGCCACTAAGACCCATGTCAGGGCACCTCACGGCAGGGATCTCTATGCCTTTCCTTGACCTCCAGCCTGGGGACAGAAAAATGGCTTTGGCTGGACACAGTGTGATCCCAGCACTTAGGAGATGGAGAAAGAAGGATCAGTGCAGCAACCTAATAGCAGTACAACCTACATAATGAGTTCAAAGCCAGGTGAGGCAACAGGAGACCTTGTCTCAGAAAAACAAACTCAGAGCTGGAGAGATGGCTTAGTGGTTAAGGTATATGCCTGCAAAGCCAAAGGATCCAGGTTAAATTCTCCACAACCCACATAAGCCAGATGCACATGGGAGCACATACATCTAGAGTTTATTTGCAAGAGCTGGAGGCCTTGGCATGGCCATTTTCTCTCTGTGTCTAAAATAAAAAATCAAATAAATTTAAAAACAGGATTTCTGGTTAACATGGCAGCATAGGAACCACACCAAAGCAGCCTAGGGAAGAAAAAGCCAAAAATAAACCCAGAAAAAAACACTCTTCTACTAAAAAATGAGGAGTATAATAAATTATCAACTGCACCAGAGAAGTAGGAGACATTCAGAGCATCTAGAACCCGCAGAAGGAGGCAGAAGCAGTTCCAACAGCAGTGGTACCAGGTCCATGTGGCCACAGCCGCAAGGCATAGCCTAAGCCTCAAGAAAAGCCAGGTGAGGGGATTCTCCAATCATACTGGAGCTCCTCATAAACTCAAGAAACGTGAAGGGAGGACGGCACGGAAGAACGGAGGAGCCCCTCGTGAGGAACAGGATAGTGAAGACCAGAAGAAGAACTTCAGCCACCACCCAGAGCCTCCCCTCCCCCACCACCAGCACAAGCACCAGCAACACCAGACACCTGGGGAAGGGAGCTCACCTACACAGCGCCCTGCACAGGTGATCAGAGCAGCGACCCAGTGACCCAGCCAGGCTACCTGAGCCCACAGCACAACAGAGGGACCCAAGTAGGAGCTCAACATAATTGAGAAAACCATCCCAAAAGGTAACTGGGATCACACCAGGTAAGTACCTGCCAAATAAGCCTGGTATATAGGCTTGAATCAGAAGTGCTAATTGTATATTCCGTGCCAGAATAAATTATTGTTAAATCTGATGGATGGTCAGATTTGCCATTCTTAAATAAGCTATATTTTGGGCTTGTCATTTGTTCCTTCCTGAATTATAGTGCCTTTGTTTCCTCTTCTGTCATTTGTTAGAGAATGGACTCACTTGGTCACAAGCTAACTTGGAACCCTCAACAGACCAGAAATCTTAGCCTCCTAGTTGACAGGATTAAAGGCATGGGGCAATACACATCCTAAGGGACTGTGACTTTGTTAGAAGACCTGGTTGTCAAAACTACTCTTGCATAAACACTCTGAGCTGTTTTTCATTGAATGTGTGCATTGCTTAGTTATATTTTAGAATCTGCCTATGTTTTGTTCTACTCAGTCTACTTGAATACTCTCAGAGCAGGCAAAGCCAACATCTAGGGTCATTTTTGTGTTACTCTGAGAGTCATCAGAGCCAAAACCTGGAAGGAACCTCTCATCGCAATATCATAATTAAACTACCAAACATACAAAACAAAGAAAATATATTGAAAGCAGTTAGAGAGAAAAATCAAGTTACATAAAAAAGCAAGCCCATCAGGATCACAGCAGATTACTCAATAAAAACTTTAAAAGCCTTGGAATGATACAGTCTAAGTTCTGAAAAACAACAACTGTCAACCAAGGTTACTTTATCCTGCAAAGCTATCCATTCAAACAGATGGAAAATGAAGGACATTCGACAACAACAGCAGGCTAAAGGAATATGTGAAGACAAAACCAGCTCTACTTGAATACTTGAAATACTTGAAAAGATCCTCCATACTGAAGAGAAAGAAAAGCACACGTATAAGGAACCTGGAAAAAACAAACCATACTCAAATACTAGTTAATACAGGAAAACAAAGGTAAAACTGGAAGAATTACAAAACAAGAAATATGGCAAAAATAAATGCACACCTTTCAATAATAATTCTTAATATTAATGGCCCCAATGTCCCAACCGAAAGACATAGGTTTGCAGACTGGGTTAAAAAGCAGGATCCTTCAATTTGTTGTCTCCAAGAAACTCACCCGTCTGCAAATGATGGACACTATCTTAGGGTAAAATGTTGGAAAATGGTGTTTCAAGCAAATGGGCCTAGAAAACAAGCAAGGGTTGCTATCCTAATATCAAACAAGGTAGACTTCAGTCCAACATTAGTTAGGAAAGATAAGGAAAGTCACTTTATATTAATGAAAGGCACACTCCAACAGGAGAATATTACAATCCTAACTATATATGCACCTATCATGGGGGCTCCCAACTTCATCAAACACTGTTAGAACTAAGGTCACAGATAACACCAAACACAGCTGTAGTGGATGACTTCAACACCCCAATCTTATCAATTGACAGGCCATCCCAGCAAAAAATAAGCAGAGAGGCATCTGGATTGAAGGAGATCATAGAACAAATGGACTTAACAGATATATACAGGACATTTCATCCAAATGCTGATGAAAAGAATACACATTCTTTTCAGCAGCACATGGAACATTCTCTAAAATAGACCATATTTTAGGACACAGAGCAAATCTTAACAAATATAGGAAAATTGAAATAATTCCTTGCACTCTATCACAATGGGCTCAAACTACAAATCAATAGCAAGAAAAGCTATAGAGCATCAAAAAATCATGGAAACTAAACAATACACTACTAAGTGATGAATGGGTCAATGAAGAAATCAAGAAGGAAATCAAAAAAATTCATAGAGGCAAATGATAATGAGAACACAATACGCCAAAACCTTTGGGACACAATGAAGGCAGTCCTAAGAGGGAAATTTAGAGCTTTAAGTGCCTATGTTAAGAAATTAGAAAGGCCTCAAGTAAATGACCTAATGCTTCACCTTAAAGCCTTGGAAAAAGAACAAGGCAAATCAAAAATCAGTAGACAGGAAGAAATAATAAAGACTAGGGCAGAAATTAATAAAATAGAAACAAACAACAACAACAAAAATCCAAAGAACCAATGAAACAGCTGGTTCTTAGAAAGGATAAACAAGATTGATAAACCCAGCCGGGCGTGGTGGCGCACGCCTTTAATCCCAGCACTTGGGAGGCAGAGGTAGGAGGATTGCCATGAGTTCGAGGCCACCCTGAGATGACAGAGTTAATTCCAGGTCAGCCTGGACCAGAGTGAGACCCTACCTCGAAAAACCAAAAAAAAAAAAAAAAAAAAAAAAAAAAGATTGATAAACCCTTTGCAAATCTGACCAAATGACAGAGAGAAGAGACACAAAAAATAATAAGGACATACTAAAGGATATAATACTCTACTAAGCTTGAAAATCTGAAAGAAATGGATGACTTCCTTGATTTATGTCACCTACATAAATTAAATCAAGATGAGATTAACCACTTACATACACGTATAACAAGAATGGAGATTCAAGCAGTTATCAAAAATAGCCCAACTAAAAAAAGTCCAGGCCCACACGGATTCACTGGTGAATTTTACCAGACCTGCAGGGAAGAACTAACACCAATGCTTCTTAAACTTTTCCTTAAAATAGAAAAAGAAGGATTCCTACCAAACTCCTCTATGATCACACTGATACCAAAAGTAGGCAAAGATAGAACAAAAAAAGAAAATTACAGACCAATCTCCTTCATGAACATAGAGGTAAAAATTCTCAACAAAATATTGGCAAACAGAATACAAGAATGTATTAGAAAGATCATTCACCCCGACCAAGTAACCTTTATCCCAGAGATGCAGGGATGGTTCAACATATGCAAATTGATAAATGTAATACACTATATAAATGGACTGAAGGACAAAAATCATATGATCATCTCATTAGATACAGAGAAAGCATTTGACAAAATCCAACATCCCTTCATTATAAAAGTTTTACAGAGGGCTGGAGAGATGGCTTAGCGGTTAAGCGCTTGCCTGTGAAGCCTAAGGACCCCGGTTCTAGGCCCGGTTCTCCAGGTCCCACGTTAGCCAGATGCACAAGGGGGCGCACGCATCTGGAGTTCGTTTGCAGTGGCTGGAAGCCCTGGCACGCCCATTCTCTCTCTCTCCCTCTGTCTGTCTTTCTCTCTGTGTCTGTCACTCTCAAATAAATAAATAAATAAAATTTAAAAAAAAAACCTTTAAATAAAAGTTTTACAGAGACTGGGAATAGAAGGAACACATCTCAGTATAATAAAGGCTATTTATGACAAGCCTACAGCCAACATATTACTAAATGGGGAAAAACTAGAAGCTTTTCCACTAAAATCAGGAACAAGACAAGGGTATCCACTGTCTCCACTTTTACTTAATATAGTACTGGAAGTCTTAGCCATAGCAATAAGGCAAGACACATAAAAGGGATATAAACTGGAGAGGAAGAGATCAACCTATTATTCTATTATTCTTTGCACATGACATGATTCTACACATAAAGGACCCTAGAGACTCTACCAGCAAACTGTTAGTTAGAGCTGATAAACACGTATAGCCATACAGCAGGATACATAATAAACACACAGAAATCAGTAGCCTTCCCATATGCTAACAACAAATACAAAAAGGATGAGATCAGAGAATTACTCCCATTCACAACTGCATAAAAATAAATAAAATACCTTGAAATAAACCAAACCAAGGAAGTGAAGGATCTCTACAATTAAAACACTCAAGTGATAAGTTGAAGAAGACACTAGGAAATGGAAAGATAACCCTTGTTTTTGGATCAGAAGAATCAATATTGTGAAAATGGAAATCTTACTGAGAGCAATCTATACATTTAATGCAGTCCCCATCAAAATTATAATGGCATTCTTCAAAGAAATAGAAAAAACAATTAAAAAATTCATTTAGAAGCACAAAAAAACCTCAAAAATCTAAAACAATTTTCAGCAACAAATATAAGGCAGGTGATATCACTATACCTGATTTTAACCTATATTACAGAGCCACAGTAACTAAAACAGCATGGTACTGGCACAATAGCAGACATGTAGATCAATGAAACAGAATACAGGACCCAGATGTAAGCAGCAGAATCAGAGGCTGAAAGGAGAAGGAGTGTGGCCCCAGGTCCCTTGGGTGTGGTAGGGATTGGCCCCAGGTCCCTTGGGGTATGGTGAAGAGATCAACCGCTGGAACCTCATGAAATTACAAAGCTTTTGTACAGCAAAGGACACTGTGAATAAAGCAAAGAGACAACCTATAGATAGCAGAAAATCTTTGCCAGCTATACATCCGATAGAGGATTAGTATCTAGGATATATAAAGAACTCTAAAGGGAAGAGAAAGGAAGGGAGGAGGGTACTTAATAGGTTGATATTGTATATATGTAAGTACAATGATTGTGATGGGGAGGTAATATGATGGAGAATGGAATTTCAAAGGGGAAAGTGTGTGGGGGGAGGGAGAGAATTAACATGGGATATTTTTTTATAATCATGGAAAATGCTAATAAAAATTTTAAAAAAAGAACTCAAAAATTTAAATAATAAGAAATCAAACAACCCAGTTAAAAAAATGGGCTATGGCTGGGCATGGTGGCACATGTCTTTAATCCCAGCACTTGGAAGGCTGAGGCAGGTAGATCACCGTGAGTTCGAGGCCACCCTGACACTACATATAATTCCAGGTCAGCCTGAGCTACAGTGAGACCCTACCACAAGATTAAAAAAAAAAAAAAAGGCTGGAGATATGGCTTAGCAGTTAAGGGCTGCCTGTGAAGCCTAAGGACCCCAGTTCAAGGCTCGATTACCCAGGTCCCATGTAAGCTAGCTGCACAAGGGGACGCATGCATCTGGAGTTCACTTGCAGTGGCTGGAGGACCTGGCATGCCCATTCTCTATCTGCCTCTTTCTCTCTGTGTGTCTGTCACTCTCAAATAAATAAATAAAAATAAAAAATAAAAAAGGGCTATTAAGCCAGGTGTGGTGATGCATGCCTTTAATCCTGGCACTTGGGAGGCAGAGATAGGACGATCATCATGAGTTCAAGGCTGCCCTGGGGTTCCATAGTGAATTCCAGGTTAGCCTTGGCTACAGTGAGACCCTACGTCAAAAAACCAAAAACAAAAGGACAATATGGAACTAAATAGAGAGTTCTCAAAAGAAGAAAACACAGACAGCATATAAACATCTAAAAAAATGTTCTATATCCCTAGTCATCAGAGAAATGCATATTAAAACTATGTTGAGATTTCATCTCAACCCCATAAGATTGGCTACAATCATGAAAAATAAGTGACCATAAATGCTGGCGAGGATGCAGAAAAAGAACACTTCTACACTGTTTGTGGGAATGCAATCTGGTCCATCCATTGTGGAAATCACTGTGGAGGTTCCTGAGACAGCTAAAAATAGACCATATGACCCAGCTATAGCACACCTAGGCATATATCCTAAGAACTTGTTTCACTACCTTAGAGATACTTGCTCAATCATGTTTACTTCTGCTCTATTCACAATAGCTAGAAAATGGAACCAGCCTAGATGTCCCTCAAATGATGAGTGGATAATGAAGATGTGGCACATTTACACAATGGAGTTCTACTCAGCAGTAAAGAAAAATGAACTTATGAAATTTGCAAGAAAGTGGATGGATCTGGAAAGGATTATACTAAGTAAGGTAACCCAGGCCCACCCAGAAAGCCAAATGTCACATGTTCTCTCTCATATGTCGATCCTAGCTACAAATGATTGGACTTCTGTGTGAGTAGGAAGAAAACTCAGTAGTAGAGGCCAATAAGCTAGAAAGGAGATATACAGGTAATAGAAAGGGGGGGGGGGCTTTAATAGGATGGTATTGTATATGTAAGTAGAACAGACAAGGTCTAAGTGAGGTCAGGGGAAGAGAATGAGTAAAAGAAAGGTAGAGGGAGGGCCAAACACAATCTAAAAGGATATAAATAAGTCATATGGAAACCTACTTTTTTTGGACAATGAGGAGCTATAGATTGTTCCTAGAAAATTTTTGGTGCCAGGGATGGGATACCTTCCAGTGAGTTGTTGGCCAGGGAGGTCCTGGATACCCCTAAAATATTACAAGCCTTTGCTGAAGCCCTTGGTTTCCCACCAGGAATAGATGGTAATGCCCTATTGCTGAAGACTCTACATACTTGGGCTATAAGATCACTGAGAAATCCTGCTGGAGCTGAGCTGATAACCTCCTCCATGTAGACCAGCTGACAGAAAGCTGGAAAAAGCCACACTGCATGCAATTCAATGGGAGAGAGAGAAATCATCAGTGAAGATACCCAACAGTGGACACCTCAAGCCTTAAATTTGGCCAGCCAGGCCAAATGAGAAAATGGGTGCAATAGCGGCACATCTGTTATGGGGGAAACCAAGCGCTCTCTAATTGGACTGAAGGCCCGCTCCATGGGAGGGAGTATATCCCTGATACTGAAAACCTAAAACAGGGGTAGTCATGAGCCCTAGGATGGAATGTCTGCTGATGTCTGGATAAATGTATATACTATGCTCACCAAAATGCCCAGTAAGCACTTCTCTTAACGCTCATACCCATATATTAATGCTACTCTCGCTTTTGGTAGAGAACCTTCTCTTTTCAAATGGCAGTGACCTTGGGATGACTCAGAAGGCACCATGGTGCTGAGAAAGTGACAGAGGAGTGCTCAGCACTGAAATATCTCTATCACACCTTCAAAGGCTCAGGGCCCATTGTGGAAGAGGTAGCAGAAAGAATGGAAGAGCCAGCTGAAGAGTACGACTCCTTACAATGTGCTCCTCCAGACAAAAATTGGCCTGAATATCCTGAACCTCACAGTGCCTGATACTACCTACACAAGACCATCATAATTGGAAGAAAAGATTATGACATCAAAATAAAAGACAGGTTGATTGAGAGGGGATATGACGGGGGGAGGGAAGGAATTACCATGGGATATTGTTCACAATTACAGAAGTTGTCAACAATAAAAAAAAAAAAAAAAATCAGGGAAGGTGGCTCAATAGTTAAAGGTGCTTGCTTACAAAGCTTGCTGGCCCAGGTTCAATTCCCAAGCCATCCATGTAAACCAGACACACAAAAAAGTGATCAAACATCTAGCATTTGTTTGCAATGTCAACAAGCCCTGACAGCTGCGTGTGTACTCAATGGCTAAGCAAGTATGAGGACCTAAGTTTGATCCCTACCGCCCACATCAAAAACCCAGGCACAGGTGCACATACCTGTAACCGTAGCAATGAGGGGGGCAGGACTCAGAAAGCTCATTAAAGACTCCCTGGTCATCCAGCCTAATCAAAAATGGGTAGTTCTCAGATCAATCAGAAATTCTGTCTTAGGAAAATAAGATAGAAGAGCAATAGATGATACCCATGTCTTGCCCTAGCCTCCACCCCCACACACATACACCCACACACACTACGCATATTACACACACACTTACACTGAGAAGCAGACACAGACTACAGGGAGAAGCACTGGTAGCTCAGAATGTCACCGCTCTGCCAGGCATCTCAGCAGGCAGTAGGTGGAGGCAGGGGGACCATAAGTTCACAGCCAGCCTAGGCTACACAGACAGACCCTGTCTTAAATAAAAAAAGGGGGGGGGGATAAAGGGAAGAGAAAGGAAGGGAGGAGGGTACTTAATAGGTTGATATTGTATATATGTAAGTTCAATGATTGAGATGGGGAGGTAATATTATGGAGAATGGAATTTCAAAGGGGAAAGTGTCAGGGGGGAGGGTGGGAATTACCATGGGATTTTTTTTTATAATCATGGAAAATGTTAATAAAAATTTAAAAATTAAAAAAAAGGGGGGGCTGGAGAGATGGCTTAGCGGTTAAGCGCTTGCCTGTGAAGCCTAAGGACCCCGGTTCGAGGCTCGGTTCCCCAGGTCCCACGTTAGCCAGATGCACAAGGGGGCGCACCGATCTGGAGTTCATTTGCAGTGCTGGAAGCCCTGGCGCACCCACTCTCTCTCTCCCCCTCTATCTGTCTTTCTCTCGGTATCTGTTGCTCTCAAATAAATAAATAAATGAAAAAAATATTTTAAAAAAATGGGGTTAGAGAGATGGCTTAGCAGTTAAGACACTTGCCTGCAAATCCTAAGGACTCATGTTTCACTCTCCAGATCCCACATTAGCACACAAGGTCGCACATGTGCACAGCATACCAATTCTTTCTTTCATAAACACACACACACACAAGTAAACAGAAGCTGGGGCAATGGCTCAGTGGACAAAGTCCTTGCTGCTCAAATGTGGGACCAGAGTTCAGATCCTGGCACCCACACAGATGCTGACTGGGCATGGCAACCACCTGTCATCCCAGCACATGGGAGGTGATCCCCTGGACAAGCTGTCTGGCTAGACTAGCCACACTGGTGCACTCTGGGTTCAGTGAGATACCCCATCTCAGTAAAGTGGAGAGTAACCAAGGAAGATAACTAACATCAACCTCTGGATTCAACCCCCAAGCCCCCAACACACACTCGTAAGGCAAAAGCATCTAAATGCCCTGTTGATCTTGTCATAATCATGACTGGTCTCCTGAGTGGCACAGTTGGAGATGTGGTACACAGGGGAAAATAAACATGGGCCCTCAGTCAGCCTGGCCATCAGCTGGGCCACGCCAGCCTTGGACCCCTCTCACCCAGGTTCAACAGGGCCCTAGAAGGTTTTAGAAGAATCAAGAGGGGGTCTCTATCACCATTAGCTTCCCTAGTGAAGTGCCAGAACACAGGGCCAAAGCGGCCATGGTGGAAAAGCCACCATTAACTTGGAAAACACCCAGTGAGGGACAGTAGAGTGCTCCCAGGAGAGCACAGGGTCATAGCAAACAAAGTAAGATAGACACAGGCTAGGCCTGGTGACACATGTTCCTCATCCCATCACTCGGAGGACAGCAGGAGAATTATGAGTTCAAATCCAGCCTGGGTTTCACATGAGACCTTATCAAAAATTAGGAGCCCACTGTGGCTGGCGGTTGCTAAAAAGATGGCAGTGGGTGGCAGTACAAGATGCTCAGGAGACAGGTGGCATGCTACCTTCTGCTCCCACTCTTGTACCTATGGGGCAAGAGGATTTCTAAAGACATAAAGCAGCCTCTGAGGTAAGACCCTTCTGAGATGAGGCCTCTAACCAGTCCCTCCCTGAAATGATGAGCTTTTTCCAACAGCTAGTGATCTTTAGTAAAAGACCACCCAGCGTACTGGGTAAGTACACTGTGATGCTGTGCTGAGCTGGTAGTAACTATGCAATGTGTCCATTAAGCTGGGTCATGACTGCCATCAATACGCCTGCTGAGCTGGTCAGGGAACCAGGCTGCTGGTCCACGACACCCTTGCTCACCCGCACAAGCCTCAGAGACTACAGCTGAGGAGCCTCTCTATGTAGGAAGGTCCTCACACAGAAACCCACACTATAGGAGGTTCAGCTCACCCACAGAGGTTCAGCTCACCCACCACCAGATGAGGTGGCTGGGCCACTCTCACCTCCACTTCCATGCCTCACCATGGGTTCCTGGGAGGCCCAGGTGCAGGGCTGTCCCCAGACCACAGGGAGGGTGTGTCACATGCGTGGAGGTAAGCAGAAGGAAGTCAGACTGCTACTGTGTGACCTCTCAGGACTGCCACTTGCTGTGGAGGGAACAGGGATGGATGCCACCACCATGCCACTGTGTGCCACCACCATGCTGAGAGGGGCAGGTAGGAGGACAGCAGCTGCACAGCGGCAGAGGACCCCACCTAGGGAAGAGCAGCTATTGCCAGTCTCAGTGTTGTCTTCAACAAAAAGCCCCTGACAGAGGCCTGTGCCTACCCAAAAAAGCCCAGCAGCACTGGCCTGGCTCCACTGCAGTTGTGAGCTCTATGTCCATCATTCATTCATCAACATTCATTTTGCATGTGTATGCACGTGTGTGTAGATACACATTTCATGTACATGCATGTGAAACCAGAAAAGAGCATCAGATGTCTTCATCACTTATCTGCCCCATTCCTTGAGACAGGGTCTCTCCTTCAACCTGGTGCTGCTGGCCATCAGCAAGCTCAGTGAGTCTCCGACCTCATCCCTCGTAGACTGGGATTGCAGACATATACCAGCTTCTTACTTGGCTTCCGGGGAGTCAAGAGGCCCTTGTGCCTAACCATAAGTGCTCTTAACCACTGAGCCATCTCCCCAGCACTGCTTTTGTTGTTTTTGAGACAAAGTCTCACAATGTAGTCCAAGCCAGGCATGAACTTATGATCACCTGTCTCAAGCTCCTGAGTACTGGGACTCCATGTATGCATACTGCTCAGCTCCGACTCATGCCCTGCCCCTGAGCCTGCTCCCATCAATAAGGGATACAAAGAAGATGCAAAATGACCCTGTCTGTGGTGAGCTTTACGAAACAGTGCTGTGTATCTGCTGGTGACAGCAACCACATGTGCTGTTCAACAATACCAACGTGACAGAGAGTTAGGTGCATGGGCTGGTCAATGGACAATGGACAGTGGAACAGATAGACTGATGGGTTAGATGGACGGACAGAGAGATGGGTGGGCAGAAGGATGGATAGGTGGAGAGATGGAGAGGAAGAGGAAGAAGGAAAGGAGGGAAGAAAAGAAGACAGAAAGTAAAGCCTTGGGTCCTTTGGCTTTTCAGGCAAATGCCTTAACCACTAAGCCAACCCTCCAAACTCTTTTTAAAAATATATTTATTTATTTATTTAACAGAGAAAGAGGGAGAGAGAAGAGAATGGGAGCTCTCCATTTAAAAAAAAAAAAAAATGTATTTATTTATTTGACAGAAAAAGGGGTGGGAGGAGAGAGGGAAAGAATGGATGTGCCAGGACCTTCAACCACTACAAAAGAACTCCAGACGCATGTGTCACCTTGTGCATCTGGCTAACATGGGTCCTGGGGAATCGAACCTGGATCCTTTGGCTTTGCAGGCAAATGCCTTAATCACTACGTCATCCCTCCAGGCCTCCATCTTTTTTTTATTTTATTTTTTTTTGAGAGGGTCTCTCACTGAACCTGGAGTTTATGGATTCACCTAGACCAGGCAGCCACCAAGTCTCAGGGATTCTCCTGTCTCCATGTCCCCATTGCTGAGCTAGCTTACAGGTATGTGTAATGACACCCAGATTTTACATGGGTGCCAGGGATCCAACTCAGGTCCTCGTGCTTACATGGGGAGTGCCTTACCTACTGAGCCAGCTCCCCGGACCTTTCATCTTTGTTTTTTGTTTTTTTTTTCCTGACAAGGTGTTATCAAAGTGCAGGCTGGCCTGATGAGGTGATTCTCCTGCCTCCCTAATGCTAGGGTTACAGACATCTCTATCTAGTCTTTTTTTCAGGGAGCACAAGATTCTACTTGTGTGACAACTGTCACTACAAGCCATGTGCTGCATGCCTGTTAACTACTGTGCTGAGGTGGTACCATCAGCAGTGGTTCTGCTCACCAGACACACTTCAGTAAGCGAGGCCCTGCTATCATGTACTTATCAACACACCAAGTCAACAAATATTATGAGGCTGGGGAGATGGCTCCGTGGTTAAAGGCATTGGCTTGCAAAGCCGGCTGGCCCAGGTTCAATTCTCCAGCCATCCATGTAAAGCCAGACAGGAATTCATTTATCGTGACAAGTGACCAAGGCATGCCCACACAAACAGACACATACACACACATGTGCAAATAAATAAATAAAATGCATTTACTGCATAGACCCCACAGGAGCTAGAGGCATGGTTAGTAGTAGAGTAACAGCCTAGAACCTACAGTGAGGGATGGGGGCGTGGTCAGCAGAAGAGTGACAGCCTAGAACCCACAGTGAGGGATGGGGGTGTGGTCAGTGGTAGAGTGACAGCCTAGAATCCACAGTGAGGGCTGGGGGCATGGTCAGAGGTAGTGACAGCCTAGAACCCACAGTGAGGGCTGGGGGTGTGGTCAGAGGTAGAGTGACAGCCTAAAACCCACAGTGAGGGCTGGGGGCGTGGTCAGCGGTAGAGTGACAGCCTAAAACCCACAGTGAGGGCTGGGAGCGTGGTCAGAGGTAGAGTGACAGCCTAGAACCCACAGTGAGGGCTGGGGCGTGGTCAGTGGTAGAGTGACAGCCTAGAACCCACAGTGAGGGCTGGGGGTGTGGTCAGTAGTAGAGTGACAGCCTAGAATCCAGTGAGGGCTGGGGGCGTGGTCAGCGGTGGAGTGACAGCCTAGAAACCAGTGATGTTGGGAATGTAGTAAGCTGCAGCATTCCCATCTAAAATCCACAGTGCAGGGCTGGGGTGTGGTGGGCAGCAGAGCACCTATCTTGCATGTATGAAATCTTGTCTTCCATTCCCAGTACAGCACAAAAATAAATGAATGAGGGCTGGAGAGATAGCTTAGCAGTTAAGGTGCTTACCTGCAAGGCCAAAGGACCCAGGTTCAATTTCCCAAGACCCATGTAAGCCTGAAGCACATGGTAGCACATGCATCTGGAGTTCATTTACAATGGCTAGAGATCCTGGCATGCCCATTCTCTCCCCACCTCCCAATAAATAAGTAAGTGAAAATAAAATAAATTAAGAAAATGCATTGGGAGCTGGGCTGGTGGTGCACACCTTTAATCCCAGCACTTGAGAAGCAGAGGTAGGAGGATCACTGTGAGTTTGAGGCCATCCTGAGACTATGGTGTGAATTCCAGGTCAGCTACTGTGAGACCCTACCTCGGAAAAAAAGAAAGAAAATGCATTGGGCCCTGTGACATGCCTGTCCCAACCCCCTAAGGACTCAATGGTGAGACCACCAAGCCCAGATTCACGCTGACAATTATGAAGGTCTCCAGCAGACTATGTCCCTCCAGGAAGGCCACTCCATGTTAGCAGTGGGATGTGAGTGGGGCATGAGTACATTCAAGCAACAACAGCCTAAGGAAAGTGTGACCCCTGAAAGGAACCATGTGCCAGAAAAGATGGTCATCTTTCCACCCCAAACAATATGCATTCTTTTTGTAAATATATTTTTATTTATTTGCAAGGAGAGACAGACAGAATAAGAACAGGCACACCAGGGCCTCCTGCCACTACAAACAAATTCCAGATGCATGTGCCACTTTGTACATCTGCTTGACATGGGTACTGGGAAACTGAACCCAGGCTGTCAGGCTTTTGCAAGCAAAGTGTCTGTAACTGTTGACCATCTTTCTAGCCCAATATGCATTCTTTTTTTTTTTTTTAATTTTTATTTATTTGAGAGAGGGGGAGAATGAAAGAGAGAGAATGGGCACGCCAGGGCCTCTAGCCACTGCAAACGAACTCCAGACACATGTGCCACTTTGTGCAGAGGGCTTACATGGGTATTAAGAAATTGAACCTAGGTCCTTAGGCTTCGCAGGCAAATGCCTTAACCACTAAGCCATCTCTCCAGCCCTCTCCAATGTGCAGACTTAAATGGTGCCCTTCATCACACATGGGCCTGGGATGGGCTCCTGAGAGCTCAGTAGTAGTTCCAGTGCCTATGCATGCCATGGTGACAGACCACATCTGGGAGGCTGGCTCTGAGCCCCATCCCCATGGGTACACACTGAGCATGGGAAAATGGTGTGCAGCCCATCACAGCCATCAGGGAAGGAGGACAGGGATGAATGTCTGTAGGGAAGG
Source organism: Jaculus jaculus (assembly GCF_020740685.1). NCBI lineage: Eukaryota > Metazoa > Chordata > Mammalia > Rodentia > Dipodidae > Jaculus > Jaculus jaculus. The sequence continues at coordinate 37,580,466 of NC_059116.1, forward strand.
AGCCAGGGCCACTCACCACGCCTGGGCTTGGGGAAGCTATCATGCAGCCAGAAGATCACTTTCTCCACGAAGTGCTGAATATCACATTGTTCAGGGCCACGGACGAACACCATCCAGTCATGGGTAAATCCCTCCGTAGTGGGCTTCTTGCGCAGTTGGGCACGGTGTCCCAGCTCTAACTTGACCTGGACGGTGCACTGCAGGGGAGAGGGGACAGACAGGGTCAGCACAGAGCCCACAGCTGTCCTGCGCCTGCCCCTATGAGCTGACTTCAGTACTGGCTGCATTATGTAGATGCCACTGAAGGAGAGTACAGATGGAGCCAGGAGCTTCCAGGGCACCAGCATGTGCACACAGGGCTGAAGCTCCTCCAGACCTCTCCACCTCTTCCCATGGTCCTCCATCAGCCCTGGCACCTGAGGCCCTCTGAGGCCCCTGTTCCTTCCCTGGATGGTCAGGGAAACAATCTTGCCAGCTGCTACTCACCTGTCCCCTAAACTAAGGTAAGCATAGCTCCTGGGGGGTGCCTCGTTGACTCCGAGACCTCACTGAATAAACAGCTGTGCTGTAGAGGCAGAAACTGAGACTCAGAGAGCTACATTAACAGGGGGCCACTGGGCTAGCTGGGAGCACACCCAAGACTGGGCATCCCAAGGTTGGCTCCCTTGACCATCTGCCACCTATCCTCTCCAGCCAATCGGAGTGCTTTCTTCTCATGCTGCCTCCACTTGATATTGAGGGGCTCTTCTCCCTCCCAAAGAGCTTTCAGTAAACAGAGGCTTTGAGTTTTAATAGCACAGGGGTTGTCACCAATGAGTCCAGAGGGACAAGCATGTAGCCCATTGGTGACAGGTTGTAGGCAGAGTAGGAGCATCCACATTCAGGCTCCTTCTTTCATGCAGGTTTCTGACATTGCATTTGGCACCCCCAAATACAGGGCAGCTCAGGCCAGTTCCCCTCAACACCAGCCTTGAAAGGGCTCTCGGCATCTATGCAAGCCCAAATCTCCCACAAGGACCAAACTATAAGCAACCACTCGGGTTGGTAAAGTCCTCCCAGACGTTTTTCTTTAGATAGGGTCACACTATGCAGCCCAGCCTGGCCTCAAACTCTCCATCCTCCTTCCTCTGCTTCCCAAATGCCAGATCTCAAGCACACATCACCACCCCCAAACCCAGCCCTCCCAGGACTGACACTTTGTATTAAATACAGTGTTACAAAGTGAAGTTGAGCGCCAGGGAAGCTGGCTGCTAAGTGCCTGATAAGCCGCAGCTGGGACTGTGCCAATAGAGCCACTCTCTGGTCCTGGAGCCCACCTGCACCTCCCAGCCTTCCCTCTCTGGCACCTGACTGGGCAGTCCCTTGTGTGCCTCTGTCCCGACCCCTGGCACCTGGTCACGCTCACCTGTACTTGATTGGCCCTGATCCAGGCCTGCCGCCCTCTCAGGAGGCCCCAGCTCAGAAGCACTCCTCTGTCTTCCCCATGCTTAAGGGCCCTCATCTGTGTTCAAGCGTCACACTTCTGGCAGCTCACAGATCAGCTCCAGGCTTTGAGGGGCACCTCCTGTCTATCATATGTGCTTACATGTGCACAGAGGCTGACACATAACCCAAAACTAAATGACTGGTCAGCCCCCAAACATACCAGGATGTCTATTTTGACTGGCTGCTTCCTTTCCAAGCCCATAGTCAGGGTACCCTTTCTCTGCATGGCAGAATTCTATTGTCCCTAACTCCAAGATCAAAGGCAACTTTTAAATATAAAGTTGATGATCAGTCTTTTAATAATAATTATTTATTTACTTATGAGAGAGAGAGAGATAAATAGGGAGAGAGAATGGGCACGCCAGGGTCTCCAGCCACTACAAACTAACTCCAGACACATGCACCACCTTGTGAATCAACTTTACATGGGTACTGGGGAATCAAACTTGGGTCCTTAGACTTTGCAGGCAAGTGCCTTGACTGCTGAGCCATCTCTCCAGGCCTGATAATCAGTCCTTATAAAACTTATTTGCTTGCACATGTGGAAGGCATGCACCAGGGCCTCTTGCCAGTTCACTGCAAACACCACTTGCACCAGTGTTTGAATCTGGCTTATGTGAGCAGTTTAGGAATTGAACCTGGCTGGCGTGGCAGCACACGCCTTTAATCCCAGCACTTGGGAAGCAGAGGTAGGAGGATGGCAGTGAGTTTGAAGCCACCCTAAGACTATATAGTGAATTCCAGGTCAGCCTGAACTAGAGTGAGACCCTACCTCGAGGTAGGGTCTCACTCTGGCCCAGGCTGACTTGAAATTCACAATGTAGTCTTCAGGGTGGCCTCGAACTCGTGTGCCACCATGCCTGGCTCTAAATACTTTTTAAAAAAGACAAATTTAGGCCGGGCGTGGTGGCAAATGCCTTTAATCCCAACACTCAGAAGGCAGAGGTAGGAGAATTGCCGTAAGTTCGAGGCCACCCTGAAGACTACGTTGTGAATTTCAGGTCAGCCTGGGCCAGAGTGAGACCCTACCTCGAAAAACCAATATAAATAAATAAGTAAATAAAAAGAAAAAAAAGACAAATTTTCAAACCATGTGTACAGGAGAGGGGAAAAAACTAACACATGGCTCTGAGCATGACGGCTCATGCCTTTAGTTTCAGCACTCAGAAGGATGAGGAAGGAGGATCGTCATGAGTTCAAGGCCAGCCTGGGCTAGAGTGAGACCCTGCCCCTGCAAAGAAAACACATGTATGAGATATGATTTCCATTAGTGACTTTAAATTATTTATTTATTTATTTTCCTTTTTACATATATATTTTTTCCTTTTTATTTTTATTTCTATTTTATTTTTTAAAATAATTTTTATTGACAAGTTTCATAATTGTAAACAATATCCCATGGTAATTCTCTCCCTCCCCCCACTTTCCCCTTTGAAACTCCACTCTCCATCATATCCTCTCTCCCTTTCAATCAGTTTCTCTTTTATCTTGATGTCATCATCTTTTCTTCCTATTATGATGGTCTTGTGTAGGTAGTGTCAGGCACTGTGAGGTCATGGATATCCAAACCATTTTGTGTCTGGAGGAGTACGTTATTAAGGAATCCTACACTTCCTTTGGCTCTTAATTCTTTCTGCCACCTCTTCTGCAATGGACCTGAGCCTTGGAATGTGTGATTGAGATATTTCAGTGCTGAGCACTACTCTGTCACTTCTTCTCAGCACCATAGTGCCTCCTGAGTCATCCCAAGGTCACTGTTTATTTTTATTTATTTATTTTTTTGCTTTATTTTGTTTTTCGAGGCAGGGTCTCACTCTAGCCCAAGCTGTCCTGGCTTCCACTATGTAGTCTCAGGGTGGCCTCAAACTCACAGCCATCTCCTACCTCTGCCTCCCAATTGCTGGGTTTAAAGGCGTGTGCCACCACAACTGGCTAAATGTTTTATTTTTTTATTTTTAGAGAAAGCAAGAGACGGAGAGAGAGAGAGAGAGAGGGGGGGGGGAAGGAGATGGCTCAGTATGTAAAGTACTTGTTGTGCAAGCATGAAGACCTGAGTTTAGATTCTAGTACCCATGGAACATGCCAGGTGTGGTGGTACACTCCTGTAATCCCAGCCCTGGGCAGGTGCAGATAGGGGGTCCCTGGGGCTTGCTGAAAACATAAGCTCTAAGTCTCTACATTACACACACATCCGTGGGCTTCATGCATGTGTACCCACACACACATGCATACCATACACCCGTATATATAAGAAAAAGTTAATTTCACAAACGATGCAGGGTGGGCATGGTGGCACATGCCTTTAGTCTCAGCACTCAGAAGGCTGAGAAAGGAGGAACACTGAGTTCCAGGTCAGCCTGGGCTAGAGTGAGAGCCTGTCTCAAAAAGAAAAAAAAAAGTAATTAAGTCCAAATGGATCAAAGACCTTAAATTAATATCAGACCTGAAACTGAATCTGCTACAGGAAAAAATACAGGAAACCCTTCAACATACTGGCATAGGCAATTGCTTTCTGAATATAACTCAGTTGCTCGGGAAATAAAAGCATTAATCAACCACTGGGAACTAATGAAATTACAAAGGAATTACAGCAAAGGAAACTGTGAGTAGAGCAAAGAGGCAACCTACAAAATGGGAGAAAATCTTTGCCAGCAATATACCTGACAGAGGATTAATACCCAGGATATACAAAGAACTCAAAAACCTAAATAATAAGAAATCAAACATTAAAAATGGGCTATGGAACTAAATAGAGTTCTCAAAAGAAGAAATATAGATTGTCTATAAACATTTTAAAAATGTTCTACATCCTTAGCCATCAGGAAAATGCAAATTAAAACCACTTTGAGATTCCATCTCATTCCTATCAAAATGGCTATCATCAAGAAAACAAATGATAACATCTGCTGATGTCTGGAAAATATATATATACTATGCTTATCAAACTGCCCAGTAAGCACTTCTCTTAATATTTATACCCTTATATTAATGCTACTCGCACTTTGGGTAGAGAATCTTCTCTTTTCAGATGGCAGTGACCTTTGAAAGACTCAAAAGGTATCATAGTGCTGGAAAGAAGTGACTGGAGTACTGAGTAATATCTCGATCACACCTTCCAGGGCCCAGGGTCTAATGCAGAACAGGTGGCAGAAAGAATGTAAGAGCCAAAGGAAGGGTAGGACTCCTTACAATGTGCTCCCTCCAGAAATAAAATGGCCTGGATATCCATGACCTCATAGTGCCTGACACTACCTACACAAGACCATCATAAGAAGAGGAAAAGACTTCCGGTTAAGATGGCGGCGTAGGTACCACGCCAAAGCAGCCTAGGGGGGAAAAAGACCAAAAAAACGCAGCAAAATACACGTTTTTACTAAAAAGTGAGGTGTATAGGAAATTGAGGCGGCAGAGGAGAAGTAGAAGAGTTATAGAGCAGCCAGAGCCCGCACAGGCGGGATAAGCGGCTCCAGCGGCTCAGGCAGCTCGGCCAAACGCCGCAGCCGCGGCGCAGCAGAAAACCGCCAGACCAGCTTGAGCCGCAGGAAAAGCCAGGTGCGGGATTTTCCCCTCACACCACGCTCTCAGCAACTCAGGAAACGTGAGGGGAGAGCAGCAGCAAGCAGGGGAGGAGAAGACCGCGAGTTTGAACACGTGGAGCAGCGAGACAACCAGAGAAGCCGCGGCTCCCTCCCCTCCCCCACCACCTGAGCCCAGCTCCAACGAACACAGCAGCGGCCCGGGACCCGGCCACGCCAACTTGGGCTGACAGCGGGACCCAAGCAGGAGCAGAGTTCGGCAGCAACTTCAGCGGCTCCAGCACTGGTACCAGCGGCCCCAGCAGCAGCGGACCCAGGAGCGGCAGCGGCGGCAGATCCCGCAGCAGGGGGGGAGCAGCGGCGGTGGTCACGGGCGGCAGCTTCAGCAGTGGTGGTGGCAGCTATAGGAGCAGCGGAGGCAGCAGCAGCGGCTCGGTTTGCCCCGTAGGAAAAGCAAGTGCCCAGCTCCAGAAATCAGAACAGCAGCCCGACGACCCAGGCAGCAACTTGACTGAGACCAAAATCACCCAAGGTAACTGGGATTGCACCAGGGAAGGGTCTCACTGGTCACAAGCTGACTTGGATCCCTCAACAGACCAGAAATCTAAACCTCTTTGTTGATAGACGATCTGGTCATTATAATAACTACTCTTGCATACATACTCGGGGCTGTTTTTGATTGAACGTGTACAGTGTTTAGTTAAATTTTAGAATCTACCTGTATTTTATTCCACTCAGCCTGCTTGAATACTCCTATAGCAGGGAATCTCAACCCCTAAGAACATCTTTGTAGATACTCTGAGAGTCTTAAGAGCCGCACCTAATACCTTAAGGTCCTACCCTGAAAATATATTACATCAAATCAATTGATACAGCTAAGAATACACAGCTAGCTAGAAAATCCAAGCATAAACTTAATCCAAGATGCAAAAATATATACATTATAACACAAGAAACACTAAAAAGCAAGATGATATAAATCCACCTAAAAGTATTAATGCATCAGAAATGTCCTCCAGAGAGAAAGAGTTAGAGGAAATGCCTGAGAAAGAGTTCAAAAGAATAATTATAAATATGTTCCAAGAGGTCAAAGAACACATGAAAACAATCAAGGAAGAAATCAAAGAGGAAATCAAAGAGGAAATCAAAGGAATCAAAGAAGAGGCAGGACACCAATTTAATGAAATAAAGAAGGCAATACAAGACATAAATAGGGAAATAGAAATAATAAAGAAAAACCAGTCAGAATTACTAGCAATGAAGAACACAGTTAATGAAATAAAAAACTCTGTAGAAAATCTCACCAGTAGGATGGATGAGGGAGAGGACAGAATATCTAAGCTAGAAGACCAGGTGGCAGACCTAACGCAGTCCAACAAAGAGAAAGACAAACTTATAGAAAAGTATGAGTGGGAATTTCAAGATATTCGGGACACTATGAAAAGATCCAATATAAGAATTCAGGGCATAGTAGAAGGAGAACTCCACTCCAGAGGCATAGTAGGCATCTTCAACAAAATCATAGAGGAAAATTTCCCCCAATTTGGGAAAGAGGTGCCAATACAGATACAGGAAGCCTTTAGAACCCCAGCCAGACAAAACCCAGAAAGAACCTCCCCTCGCCATATTATAATCAAACTTCCAAACACACAAACCAAAGAAAAATTATTGAAAGCAGTTAGAGAGAAAAATCAAGTTACCTACAAAAGCAAGCTCATCAGGATTACAGCAGATTATTCAACACAAACTTTTAAAGCCAGAAGGGCTTGGAGTGATATATTCCAAGTTCTGAAAGATAACAACTGTCAACCAAGGTTACTTTATCCTGCAAAGTTATCCATTCAAATAGATGGAGAAATAAAGACATTCCATGACAAAAGCAGGTTAAAGGAGTATTTGAAGACAAAACCAGCTCTATAAGAAGAGGAAAAGATCATGACATCAAAATAAAAGAGAGACTGATTGAGATGGGGAAGGGGATATGATGGAGAATGGAATTTCAAAGGGGAAAGGGGGGGCGAGGGTATTACCATGGGATACTTTTTATAATTATGGAAAATGTTAATAAAAATTGAGAAAAAAAGAAATATATAAAAAAAGAAAGAAAACAAATGACAATGAATGCTGGCGAGGATGCAGAAAATGAGGAACCTTTCTACACTGTTGGTAGGAACGTAAACTGGTACAGCCATTGTGGAATTCAGTGTGGAGGTTCCTGAGACAGCTAAAAATAGATTCACCATATGACCCAGCTACAGCACTCGTAGGCATATATCCTAAGGATGCTTCTCACCTTACAGACACTTGCTCATGTTTATCGCTGCTCTATACACAACAGCTAGGAAATGGAACAAGCCTAGATGTTCCTCAACTGATGAATGGATAATGAAGATGTGGTACATTTATATAATAGAGTTCTATTTGGCAATAAAGAAACTTGAAATTTGCAGGGAAATGGGTGGATCTGGAAAGGATTATACTAAGTGAGGTAACCCAGGCCCAGAAAGCCAAGTGCTGCATGTTCTCTCTCATATGTGGATCCAAGCTACCAATGTTTAGACTTGTATGTGAGTTGGAAAAAAACTTGGTAGTAGTGGCCAGTAAGCTAGAAAGGGGCTATATATAAAGGAGGGAGGACAGGGAATTCTATATATGTAAGTAGATGAACAGATTACTGGGGGTGGAATGGCTTAAGTGATGTCAGGGGAAGAGAATGAGTAAAGGAAGTATGGGAGAGGGTTAATCAAAATCTAATAGGATATGAATAAGCTATATAGAAACCTACTTTTTTGGACAATGGCACACCCAGAAGCCATAGATTGTTATTAGAAAAATTTCAGTGCCAGGGATGGAATACCTTCCAGTGGGTTGGCCAGGGAAGTCCCTGGTGCCTCCAAAACATTAAAGGCCATTGCTAAGGCTCTTGGTTTCCCACCAAGAATAGATGGTAAGACCCTACTGCTGAAGATGCCACATTCTTGGGCTGTAAGGTCACTAAGAATCCTGATGGAGCTGAAAACCTCTTCCCTGTAAACCTCTTCCCTGTAAACCAGCTGACAGAAAGCTGGAAAAGGCTATACTGCATACAACTTTATCAGAGAGAGAAGTCATCAGTGGAGATAAACAAGAATGGACACTGCAAATCTAAAGTTTGACCACCCAGACCAAATGAGCCAACAGGTACAATAGTGGCATGTCTGTTATGGGGAAAACCAAACACTCTCTAATTGAACTAGAGGCCCACTTCATGAAGGAAATACATGCCTGACACTGAAAACCTATGACAGGGGAGGTCATAAGCCCTAGGGGTGTGACACCTGCTGGGGTCTAGCTACATGCATATATTATGCTCACCAAACTGTCCAGGAAGCACTTCTCTTAATGTTCATACCCATATATTAATGCTACTCTTACTTTTGGTTAGAAACTTCTCTTTTCAGATGGCAGTGACCTCTGAGATGATTCAAAAGGCACCATAGTGCTGAGAAGTGACAGAGGAAGGACCAATACTGAAATATCCCTATCACACCTTCCAAGGCTCAGGGTCCATTGCAGAAGAGGTGGTATGAAAAATGTAAGAGACAAAGGAAGGACAGGACTCCTTACAATGTGCTCCTCCAGGCACAAAATGGCCTTGATATTCATGACCTTGCAGTGCCTGGTACTATCTACACAAGACCTCACAATAGGAGGAAAAGAAGACTGAATGAAGCCGGGCATGGTGGCGCACACCTTTAAGGTAGAAGGATTGCCATGAGTTCAAGGCCAACCTGAGAATACAGAGTAAATTCCAGGTCAGCCTGTGCTAGAGTGAGACCCTACCACAAAACAAAACAAAACAAAACAAAACAAAACAAAACAAAACAAAACAAAACAAAACAACAAACAAACAAAAAAACAAAAAAACCTGAATGAGAGGGGGAGGAGATATGATGGAGAGTGGAGTTGTGAAAGGAAAAGTGAGGGAGGAGGGAATTATCATGATTTATTGTAATTATGGAAGTTGTCAATAAAAAAAATTAAAGAAAGAATAGTAGTCAGGCATGGTAATGCATATCTGTAATCCCTAGCACTTAAGAGGCAGAGGTAGGAGGATCACTGTGAATGTGAGACCACCCTGAGACAACATAGTGAATTTCAGGTCAGCCTGGGCTAGAATGAGACCTTATTTTGGAAAAAAAAAAAAAGAAGAAGGAAGAGGAAAGAAGGAACGAAGGAAGAAAGAAGGGAGGGAGGGAAGAAGGGAAGGAGGGAGGAAAGAAGGGAAGAAGGGAAGGAGGGAAAGAGGGAAGAAGGGAGGAAAGGAGGGAGGGAAGAAGGGAGGAGGAGGAAGAAGAGGCAGAGGTAGCTCCCCTGCTCGTGACAATGGTCTCTCTAGGCACTGAGAAGAGTGCAGGGACAGGCAGGGGACACTGGAAACATATGAACTGAGCAGCAGGTGTGGTAACAGAGTGGAGTAGAGTGGGTGATAGTCACAAGGAGACAGTGTTGACAATCTAGGGTGTCTGAAAGAAGCCATCAAGGGACTTCAGTGAGGCGAGGTGGCCAGCAGCCCTCTAGGAGGCAAGCAGAAGGAGAGGCTTCAGAGAACACAGAGGCCTTTCTAAAGGGGAGGCCCACTGGGACTGAGGGTGGCAGGTCAAGGGAGCAGGTAGAAGGCTGCCACTCATTGAAGGGGTATTCAGGAAAGGTGGCCTGACAAAGCTGGGCACAGCAGTGGCCACCTGTCATACCAGCCCTTCAAATTCTAAGTTTGAGGTCAGCCTGGGCTACATAGCTAGAGCCTGGCTCAAAACAGCAAACCAAAGCAAAAAGGAGCCAGACCAGAGGACCGCCCATGTGGGTGAACTCTAACGGACAAGTGTCTATGTGAATAGGACTGCATATAAAGAATAGTCAATATTCACAGTATTCCCAACTGGCTGGAGCTGGCACATCCATAGGCAAGTTTGTCCAACCTGCTCATGTAGAGGAAAACAATTCTTGAATGGCTGGGAGGGTCTCAGGTGCTGCATAAACAGAGTGACAAGGACACTACACCAGAGTTTCTTCTCAGTCACGAGCCATTAGTGGCAGTCCAGCTGCTCAGGCCTGGGCTGCCTTCCGGGCATTTCTTGATGACACAGAGCTCCTACAGCACGACACACAAGTGAAGGCAGAGCAGCGATTGCGAAAGAAGGGAGCTGGAGAAGGCAGGCGCCAAAGCAGCCCAGCCTGGCCAAAGTAAACAGGAAGGTTCCGAGGCGAGGCAGCAGTAATCTCCACAGGGGCAGGCTGTGCCCAAACCACCACCCAGAGACATCCAAGCCCCAGGGGCTGGTGCCAACTTTGGCAGTAACACCCCTGGCCAAGGGATCAGCCAGCAGAGTCCAGGTTCCCTGCCTGACCATGTACCCTGTCTGTGTTGGAATCTTCTGAGAAGCAATGATGGAGGGACAACACAGGGTCTGCTGTCATAGCAAGGTAATGTCCTCCTTCCTCTACGGCTGCCTGAATCCTCCCAAGACCAACAGAAGCACACTGAAACAAAGCCATTACTGTCTCTCCAAGAGTGGTCCCTGGGTGGCACTCAGGTGAAGTGGGGGCCCTCGCAGAACAAATGCAGGAGCTGTTACCCCACATTCCCATGGTGGCCTCAAGCCTAGTAAGGTTCTCCCAGGTTCCAAGACCACTTGCTGCTTAGACATCACTCTGCAGAGTAGGAGGCTGCAAGGGACTCTGAGTTCCCACATGTCTGCAAACCATCCTGCTACCCACTCTTCAACAAAGGCCCCGAGCAGAGAGGGGAGCAGACCCCTGGGAAAGTAGAACTAGGACAGACGGGATAGCCCAAGACCTCTAAGGGCCTCCTGGGAGCAGGTAAGCTGCAGGTTGCCAGCCTAGCTGGCAGAGGACACTCAAAGGCAGAAGCCTAAACACAGCAAGACAATAGACACCACAGGATACGACACAGGACACAGCACAGGCCCTTCCCCTGAAAAGGACCCTCTCTCTGGGTATGGTCATAGCCCCACTGCACAGTTCTATGAGTCTAAATCCATGCATCAATCCACACATCAATCCACCCAGCCACCTACGATCTCCTACCCAGCCATCTACACACCCACCACCCACACATCCTCTACCCATTCATCCATCCATCCACACATCCATCTATCCATCTACACACCCACCACTCACATATCCCCTACCCATCCATCCACACATCCATCCATCTACACACCCACCACGCACAATCCCTTACCTATCCATCACACATCCATCCATCCATTTACACACCCACCACCCACAATCCCTACCCATCCACCACACATCCATCCATCCATTTACATACCCACCACCCACAATCCCTACCCATCCACCACACATCCATCCATCCATTTACATACCCACCACCCACAATCCCTACCCATCCACCACACATCCATCCATCCATTTACATACCCACCACCCACAATCCCTACCCATCCACCACACATCCATCCATCCATTTACATACCCACCACCCACAATCCCTACCCATCCACCACACATCCATCCATCCATTTACATACCCACCACCCACAATCCCTACCCATCCACCACACATCCATCCATCCATTTACATACCCACCACCCACAATTCCTACCCATCCACCACACATCCATCCATCCATTTACATACCCACCACCCACAATCCCTACCCATCCACCACACATCCATCCATTCATTTACATACCCACCACCCACAATTCCTACCCATCCACCACACATCCATCCATCCATTTACATACCCACCACCCACAATCCCCTACCCATCCACCACACATCCATCCATCCATTTACATACCCACCACCCACAATCCCTACCCATCCACCACACATCCATCCATCCATTTACATACCCACCACCCACAATCCCTACCCATCCACCACACATCCATCCATTCATTTACATACCCACCACCCACAATCCCTACCCATCCACCACACATCCATCCATCCATTTACATACCCACCACCCACACATCCCTACCCATCCACCACACATCCATCCATCCATTTACATACCCACCACCCACACATCCCTACCCATCCACCACACATCCATCCATCCATTTACATACCCACCACCCACAATCCCTACCCATCCACCACACATCCATCCATCCATTTACATACCCCCCACCCACAATCCCTACCCATCCACCACACATCCATCCATCCATTTACATACCCACCACCCACAATCCCTACCCATCCACCACACATCCATCCATCCATTTACATACCCACCACCCACAATCCCTACCCATCCACCACACATCCATCCATCCATTTACATACCCACCACCCACAATCCCTACCCATCCACCACACATCCATCCATCCATTTACATACCCACCACCCACAATCCCTACCCATCCACCACACATCCATCCATCCATTTACATACCCACCACCCACAATCCCTACCCATCCACCACACATCCATCCATCCATTTACATACCCACCACCCACAATCCCTACCCATCCACCACACATCCATCCATCCATTTACATACCCACCACCCACAATCCCTACCCATCCACCACACATCCATCCATCCATTTACATACCCACCACCCACAATCCCTACCCATCCACCACACATCCATCCATCCATTTACATACCCACCACCCACAATCCCTACCCATCCACCACACATCCATCCATCCATTTACATACCCACCACCCACACATCCCTACCCATCCACCACACATCCATCCATCCATTTACATACCCACCACCCACAATCCCTACCCATCCACCACACATCCATCCATCCATTTACATACCCACCACCCACACATCCCTACCCATCCACCACACATCCATCCATCCATTTACATACCCACCACCCACAATCCCTACCCATCCACCACACATCCATCCATCCATTTACATACCCACCACCCACAATCCCTACCCATCCACCACACATCCATCCATCCATTTACATACCCACCACCCACAATCCCTACCCATCCACCACACATCCATCCATCCATTTACATACCCACCACCCACACATCCCTACCCATCCACCACACATCCATCCACCCATCACCATCATCACCTAGCCTTCCATCCCCTTGAACCCTGCTATGAGCACTTGCTCATAAGGCAGGATGTTAGTTGCCAGTTTACCTCAAGATTCCCCAACTTCCTGGTGGAATTCTTCCTGAGAAATGTCCTTTCCTCTGGAAACTCCCACATCACCTCTACCTTGGGGTCTAATTACACCTGACGACTGGCTCCTGAACAGAACTCCCAGGGATGCATAGGAGGAGAAAGTGCCAGGTCTGCCAAATGTGCAGGTCCAGTGGGACTACAGGGTGGCCCCAGCACAACCGGTGGGAAAGGTAATGAGGTCTATCCCCAGTGAACACTAGCAAACCAGACCAGACTAATGACGCCCTGTGACACTTTCTCTCCTCTCCCAGCTGCAGCTGGAGGCTCTTGGGAGCAACTACAGACTTGGATGGTTAAAAAAAGGGGGGGGGGGGCTCTGATGGCACCTCACCATGATCCTCCCAAGCAGAGGACTGCCTGCTCAAAACAGAGGACGAGCCAGTGATGCTATGGCAGCTGCCCAGGGCCCTGCCCTGCAACCACTGTCCACAGCGGGGAAGGGAGCCAACCCCCATGCCTTATCCTCTTCCAGCCCCACCAACAAGCCAGAGCAAAGGTGCACACTGAGAGAGCTCAATGAAACACTCTGGAAGGACAGGTGTCAGACCCTGTGGACATGCCTGCTACTGAGACTGTCAGTCAGGACAGGTGTGAGACAGTTATGTATGAGGTGCCCAATATGGGGATCATGAAGCAGGTGTCTCTTAGAAGCAAAGGAAGCCACCACAGATTTTTAGTGTCCACACCTGAAGCCAGACCCCCGTCACCTGGTCAGCTGGCTGGAGCAGTGGAAGGAGTGCAGTAGAGAGCGGAGTGGGTAGGGCGGGGAGGCTGCCAGCACGGGTCCCCAGCATCCCGTTTTACACTAAGGCGGATTTAGGACAGAGCCTTAGCAGCAGGAGGGCCATGGCTGCGAGCAGGGGCCACTTAGGCTAACAGTTTAGGTAATTCTGGACTTTTCAACAGAAGCTTTGGGAAAAAGAAAAGAGGCAAGATCCCAACCCAGCCCTGAGCCCCTGGGCAGGGACAGAGCCAAACCTTCCCCCCAGAAAAGCATCACAGCGAAGCAGGTGCTGGACAGTTCGCAGTCCAATTGCACTGTCTAGGGCGACACTGCCCCACGGCAGAGGCCAGGCCTTGTCCTCTGGATGGGGGATACCTGGTCTTTTTCAGGGAGAGGGACTGTCAGATACTGACAACACTTCCCAGTGTGTTGGGTCACCCAGTCCCCAGTGAGCTCAGCCCCTTCCCCACCTTTCCAGCCTTGGAGACACCTTATTCCTGCCAGATGGACCCCCGAAAGCTCTCATACGATACCACAGACACCAGCCCTAGGCAACACCAGCAGGCAGACAGTCACTTTTCTTGCCACTGAGAGAAGCTGGAAGCCAGACTAACAACCTCACAGTTCCGAGGCTGGTCCAGCGAGAAAGAGAGCCAAGGTTTTTACTCCAGCAGGCCAAGACCCGGAGTTTTCTGGGTGTGCAGAGTTGCTCTGGGACACTCAGGGGAACCTGCATACTTGGCAAATGACACCATTCCCCCAGCCCCCTGGAGGTCTTGCTCTGGCAGCAAAGGACAGAACTGCTAGGTCTCTTCCAGTCTGCAGGGCAGTGTGGCCAGGGAAGAGACTGACTTGGGGTGGGCATCCCTTCCTAGGGGACTTATCTCACTCTCAAAGACTTTTGTACAGACACAGTGCAGCCAGTAGGACTTGTCTGGTGTGTGCCCTACAGTGGCTGAGGGCACAGTCGTGGTGGTCACCCAGCACATGGCCAAGACTTGAACTCTCTATGCTACCTGGCTGAAACTTACAAGTCACAGGTGCAACGGAGCACTGCAGGAGAGCCAGCTGCTCTACCTGAGCAGGACCTTCCCCTCCCTGTCACAGACCAGGAATGTCACTTCTCTCCAGATCTCCAATGCCTAGCACATAACAAAGGAAGAGCCTACAACCTCTGGGGACTCAGGAGTGGGGACAGGGCCATCTCTCCAAAGATCCTGGACCACAGATCCTGCTCCAAAGATCCTGGACCACAGATAATGGGGCAGTCAGGAAGACAGTCCCCTGCCCCTAAAACCACACAGAGCCCTACCAGACAGAGCCGCCTCCTCGGCGCCAGCAGTCAGGGACGCCCCAACCTGCCCTCGCTAAAGGCAAAGACATCAAATGCCACCCCCACAGCCCCACGCCTTTCCTGGCCCTGTGCCCCTCAAAGTCAGGGCAGCAGGGGAAGGCGCGACCAAGTTCGGGGATGGCCATGGCATTGGGTGGAGGTAGGGAAGCAGCAGTTTACATCCAGAGCTGGTGACACTGGCTCTGGGAACTCCGAAAGGCCTCAGGGTTACCAGAACCAACAGGACTGGCACTGGTGGTTTCCTGGGAGAACACCTGGGATTCAGATTGAGATGCTGGGGAAGGACCAGAAAATGAAGAGGGGGAGATGTAATAGAGTGGGAGACCCCAAATATAAGGAGGGAGCCTCAGGCTTTGAGGAATGTATACAACCAGACTTGGGCAAGAGACCTGGACCTGGATTCACATTTTAAAACGGGGGCACGTAAACCAGTCTCAAGTGCAAAGCTGTCCTGGGCCAAATAATATGACAGGGGTCTGAAGGGTTTAGGGATATCAGGTCAGAGAACAAACTGCCTGAGGTTCTCGTCTAGGAGAGAATGGGGGCAAGAATCCCCTCACGCCCTGGGTCTGAAGAGGGATGAGGAGGGGGTGGGATTCTGGGGGATTCAAACCCCCAGCTGAGGCTGAAGGGGAGCAAGCACCTAGGAATTCCCAGAACCAGAAGCCTCCTACGGTCCTAGATCCAGAGAAGCTGGCCAGTGCAGGGACCAGAAGGGGTGGGGGTGGGGGGTAAGGCTAGAAGTCCTGAGAGCTGTCTGTGGGCATGAGGCCCAAGGCCAGGCTGGAGTTCCCAGGGGGCTGGGTAGCACTGAGATTCCAAGGGATGTCCAGAGTGCTGTGGGTAGCACTGGGTTTGTAAGGGTCGCCCTGTGTGACAATGGAGTTCCAAGGAGCACCACAGGGGATTTCTGCTCCAAACTAGGGTGCTTGGGGTAGGTGGAAACCACTGGGGGTCGGAGGGGCTCCTCAAGGGGCTCTGGGATGGCCCAGCATCCCCAGACTGTTATGAGAGGCACTGGGCTCCAACGAGTGCCCCAGGAGGCACTGAGCCAGGCTGGGATCCCTGGGGTGCTGTGAGTGGCACAGGACAGTCTAGGGGGCTAAGGATCAAGCTAGGGTCCCCTAGCGTTGGGGTTCCAAGGGTAAACCTAGGGGCGTCAGGGCCAGGCTGGGGGTCTCTGGGTGTTGTACGTGGTACTGGGCCAACCTGGGGTCCCCAGGTGCTGTGGGTGGCGCTGGGATTCCAAAGGGCATCCCTGGAGGCTCTGGGCCAGACTAGTGTCCCCAACATACTATAAGTGCATTAGGGTTCCAGGGGGCACCTCAGGGGGCTCTGGGCCAGGCTGGGGTCCACCGGGTGCGGTGAGGACCCGGAGGTATCTAGATCGCATGGGGATCTTCGAGGAACTCTAGGTCGCATTGAGGTCCCAAGGGGCTCTGAGTGGCATTGGTCCCGGGGGAGGGGGGGCTACCTCTGGGTCGCACTGGTCCCTGGGGGTCCCGGATGAGCGCACAAAGCGCCGCTCACCTGATTGTCCATGGCTGCCGCCCCGCCCCCGGCCGCGTTTCCCGCCGCTCAGCGCCGCCCCGCCGCCCGCATTGTCCGCCAGGCGCCGCCGCCGCTGCCGCTCCGGGCCGCCCGCCCGCCCGCCAGCCAGCTCCGCGGAACCGGAAACCACCGCCAGCCCGGGTCGCTCACCGACCGCCGGGCCCCCCAGCCGCCGACTCGGGCCCCGCCGCTCCGACCGACAACATCCCGGACCAATCAGAAGGATAGAAACCCACTCGTAAGGCGGGATTTCCGGCGCGGTGGGGGCCTGCCGGGCCGCGGGCTGAGGGACGAAGCCTTCAGCCAATAGGAAGCTGGCACTGGAGAGGGCGGGAGGAGGGCGGGAGGCCAGCCCGAGGAGAGCGCGGCCTGAGGGGAGCGCTAGGAGCCAGCCGCACGTGGAGACGAGGGGCCTGGGGGCCTGGGGAGCGCTGGGCCCTCGCACTCTCCCGGGAGTTTCCTTGTAGGCTCTGAGGGCGTAGGTTCGAGCCTTGGAAAGGGAGGAAAGCATGGGTACACTTTTCTTTTTAAAAAATTATTTATTGGGCTGGAGAAATGTCTTAGCGGTTAAGGCACTTGCCTGTAAAGCCAAAGGACGTAGGTTCGATTCTCCAGGACCCATGTAAGCCAGATGCACAAGGTGGCACAGGTGTCTGGAGTTCGTTTGCAGTGGCTGCAAGCCCTGGCTTGCTCATTCTCCCTTGCACACATGCTCTCTTTCTGTCTGTCTGTCTCTCTCTGCCTCTGTGTCTCTCAAATAAATTTAAATTTTTTAATTAACTAATTTATTTATTTATGAGAGAGAAGGGGGATGCCAGAGCCTACTGCCACCGCAAACGAACTCCAAATGCATGCGCCGCTTTACATGGGTACTGGCGAATCAATTCCAAGCCATCAGGTTTTGCAAGCAAGCCATCTCTCCAACCCTGACACTTTCAAGTTTCCTGTCCATCTATGGCTGCTTAGTGTAGAGAGGAACTTTCCGACTCTATCCTATGAAGAGAGCCCCCTCTGTTTATCCCTTTGTACCTCAGGAACAGGGCGGTGTTCCTGGTTGTACACCAGAACTAGATAGTAAGTCCCTATTGCTAAAGACACCACATGCATCACTTGCAGGATTCAGAGAAATCAAGCTAGAACTGAGCTGGAAGCCGCCTCCTTTCTGGCTAGCTGCCTTAGCGCAGCCACCTGGGGGAGTAAAGTCACCAATAGTCTTACCCAACATTGACCCCTTCAAGCTACACAAACAATTAGCCAGGCAAGATTTGCCCTCTGTTGCAATAGTGGCACTTCTGTTACAAGGGAAATCTACTGCTCTTTGATTGGATCTGAGGCTGCTCTGCAGGAGGGAATTCCCGCCTGGTACTGAAAACCTAGTCAGAAGCTTATAGTCAGGAAGGTCATAAGCCCTAGAGGGGAAGCTACTACTGTTGTTCAGCTAAATGGATATGTAGTGCCCCTAAAATTGACCTTAAATATTTGTGTTTATGCCAATATATTTTCTTAATTTTTTTATTTACAACTTCCATAATTATAGACAATAGACCATGATAATTCCCTCCCTCCCACTGTCCCCTTCACAACTCCACTCTCCATCATATCCCCTCCCCCTCTCAATCAGTCTCTCTTTTTTTTTTAGTTTTTCGAGGTAGGGTCTCACTCTGGCTCAGGCTGACCTGGAATTCACTATGTAGTCTCAGGGTGGCCTCGAACTCTTGGCGATCCTCCTACCTCTGCCTCCCGAGTGCTGGGATTAAAAGCGAGCGCCACCACGCCCGGCCAGTCTCTCTTTTATTTTGATGTCATCATCTTTTCCTCCTATTATGAAGGTCTTGTGTGGGTAGAGTCAGGTACTGCAAGGTTATGGGTATCCAGGCCATTTTGTGTCTGGAAGAGTAAGGAATCCTACCCTTCCTTTGGCTCTTACACTCTTTCCACCACTTCTTCTGCAATAGACCCTGAGCCTTGGAAGGTATGATAGAGGTGTCAGTGCTGAGCACTCCTCTGTCACTTCTTCTCAGCACTATGGTGCCTTTTGAGGCAAAATCCCAGAGGTCACCGCCATCTGAAAAGAGAAGTTTCTCTAACCAAAAGTGAGAGTAGCATTAATATATGGGTATAAACATTAAGAAAGGTGCTTACCAGGTGGTTTGGTGAGCATTGTATATGCATTTAGCCAGACACCAGCAGAAGTTACACCCACAGGACTCATGACTATCATAGGTTTTCAGTATCAGGCATGTATTCCCACTTGTGGAGCAGGCCTGCAGTCCAGTTAGACAGTGGTTGATTTCCCCCGTAACAGATATGCCAATATTGCCCCTTTGGCTCATTTGGTCTGACTGGCCAAATTTAAGGCTTGCAATGTCCACTGATGTTTATCTCTTGCTGATGACTTCTCTCTCCCATGGAACTGCATGCTGTGCAGCTTTTTCTTTTCTTTTTTTTTTTTTTCTTTTCGTTTTTTTGAGGTAGGGTCTCACTCTAGCTCAGGCTGACCTGGAATTCACTCTGTAATCTCAGAGTATCCTCGAACTCTCAGCGATCCTCCTACATCTGCCTCCTAAGTGCTGGGATTAAAGGCGTGCGCCACCACGCCCAGCGCCTGTGCAGCTTTTTCTAGCTTTCTGTCACCTGGTCTGTAGGGAGGAGGCTTTCAGCTCAGCTCCAGCAGGATTTCTCAGTAAACTTGCATCCCAAGTATGTGGAGTCTTCAGCAATAGGGCTTTGCCATCTATTCCTGGTGGGAAACAAGAGCCTTGGCAATGGCCGGTACTGTTTTGGGGGGCATCAGGGTACTCCCTGGTCAACAACTAACTGGAAGTTATCCCATCCCTGTATGCCAATATATATATTAATTCTGTTCTCAACTTTGGACAGAGATGTTTCTTTTTGCAGTTGGCAGTCACTACCTGGGGAGAGTCAAAACTCACCAAAGTGCTGAGAAGTGAAAGAGCAGTGTTCAGTAGTAAGCATGACGTCACTATCAGCCCTACAAGGCTCAGGGAGCATTATGGAAGAGGGGACAGAAAGAATGTAGGAGCCAGGGGAAGGGAAGGAGTGCTATGGAATGCTGTCTTCAGGACATGTGGTGGCTGTTGCGTTCAAGACCACACAGCCACTGTTGTTTACCTGCACAAGGCACAAGACTTGCACAACACTGGATTCAACAATCTGTTGTCATGGATGATGGAGGAGAGCAAAAAGAAAAAAGAAAAAAAAAAAGCCAGAAGAGGGATTAGTTGAAAAGAAGGATTCAGTGGAAGGGAGACTAGGATCTGCCTGTATTTTGTTCCACTCAGCCTACTTGAATACTATCATAGCAGGCAAACCTAACACCTAGCATCACTTTTGTAGATACTCTGAGAGTCTTAAGAGCCACACCTAGCATCTTTTTTTTTTTTTTTTTTTTTTGGTTTTTCGAGGTAGGGTCTCACTCTAGTCCAGGCTGACCTGGAATTAACTCTATAGTCTCAGGGTGGCCTTGAACTCAAGGCGATTCTCCTATGTCTGCCTCCCAAGTGCTGGGATTAAAGGCGTGCACCACCACGCCCGGCCACACCTAGCATCTTAAGCTCCTACCCTGAAGATATATAACATCAGATCAATTGATACAGCTAAGAATACTGCAGCTAGCCGGGCGTGGTGGCGCACACCTTTAATCCCAGCACCCAGGAGGCAGAGGTAGGAGGATTGCTGTGAGTTCGAAGCCACCCTGAGACTCCATAGTGAATTCCAGGTCAGCCTGGGCTAGAGTGAGACTGTACCTCGAAAAACCAAAAAAAGAATACTACAGCTAACTAGAAAATTCAAGCATTAAATTAATCCAAGATGCAAAAATACATATATTATAACACAAGAAACACCAAAAATCAAGACAATATAAATGCACCAAAAAGTATTAATGCATCAGGAATGACCTCCAGTGAGAATGAGTTGGAGGAAATACCTATGAAAGATTTCAAAAGAATGATTATAAATATACTCAAAGAAGTCAAAGAAGAAATCAAAGGAATGAAAAAGGAAATCAGAGGAATCAAAGAAGACACAGGACACCAATTTAATGAAATAAAGAAGACAATGCAAGACATAAATAAGGAAATAGAAATAATCTCACCAATAGAATGGATGAAGGAGAGGACAGAATATCTCAGCTAGAAGATCAGGTGGCAGATCTAATACAGTCCAACAAAAAGAAAGACAAACTAATAGGAAAGTATGAATGGGAATTTCAAGATATTCGGGACATTATGAAAAGATCAAACATAAGAATTCAGGGCATAGTAGAAGGAGAAGAATTTCATTCCAAAGGCATAGGACACATCTTCAATAAAATCATAGAAGAAAATTTCCCCCAAACTGTGAAAGAGGTGACAATGCAGTTACAGGAAGCCTTTAGAACACCAACCAGACAAAACCTGGAAAGAACCTCTTCTCACCATATTTTAATCAAACTTCCAAACACACACACACACACACACACACACACACACACACACACACACAATATATATATCTAAAGTAGTTAAGAGAAAAATCAAATTACCTACAAAGGCAAGCCCATCAGGATCACAGCAGATTACTCAACACAAACTTTAAAAGCCAGAAGGGCTTGGAGTGATACATTTTAAGTTCTGAAAGATAACAACTGCCAACCAAGGTAACTTTATCCTGCAAAGCTATCCACTCAAATAGAGAAATAAGGACATTCCATGACAAAAGCAGGCTAAAGGAGTATTTGAAGACAAAACCAGATATAACGAAAATACTTGAAAGAACCCTCCATGCTGAACAGAAAGGAAAGCACACATATAAGAAACCTGGAAAAAGCAAACAATACTCAAATTCTAGTTAACACAAGGCAGCAAAGGTAAAACCAAAAGAACTACAAAAAAAATGTCAAAAATAAATACATACCTTTCAATAATATCTCTTAATATCAATGGCCTCAATACCCCAACCAAAAGACATAGGTTTGCAGACTGGGTTAAAAAGCAGGATCCTTCAATTGTTGCCTCCAAGAAATTCACCTTCCTACAAAGGATGGACACTATCCTAGGGTGAAAGGTTGGAAAATGGTGTTTTAAGCAAATGGGCCTAGAAAACAAGCAGGGCTGCTATCCTAATATCTGACAAGGTAGACTTCAGTCCAACATTAATTTAGGAAAGATAAGGAAGATCACTTTATATTGATTAAAGACACCCTCCAACAGGAGGATATTACAATCCTAAACATGTATGCACTTAACATGGGGGCTCCCAAATTCATCAAACAAACACTATTAGAACTAATGTCACAGATAACACCAAACACAGTGGTACTGGGTGACTTCAACACCCAACTCTCATCAATTGACAGATCATCCCGGCAAGAAATAGAGTTGGTTGTGGTGGTGCACACCTTTACTCCCAGCACTTGGGAGGCAGAGGTAGGAGGATTGCCTTGAGTTCGAGGTCACCCTGAGAATGCAGAGTGAATTCCAAGTCAGCCTGAGCTAGAGTGAGATCTTACTTCGAATGCGTACACACACACACACACACACACACACACACACACACACACACACACATAAATAAAATAAATAAATAAGTAAAATAAAGAGAGAGGCATCTGGATTAAATGAGGTTATAGAAGAAATGGACCTAACAGATATATACAGGACATTTAATCCAAATGCTGCAGATTATACATTCTTTTCAGCAGCACATGGCACATTCTCTAAAATAGACCATATTTTAGGACACAGAGAAAATCTTAACAAATACAGGAAAATTGAAATAATTCCTTGCATTCTATCTGACCACAATGGAATCAAACTACAAATAAATAGCAAGAAAAGCTATAGAGCATACAAAAATCATGGAAACTAAACAATACACTACTAAGTGATGAATGGGTCAATGAAGAAATCAAGAAGGAAATCAAAAAAATTCATAGAGCCAAATGATAATGAGAATACAATACGCCAAAACCTTTGGGACACAATGAAGGCAGTCCTAAGAGGGAAATTTAGAGCGTTAAGTGCCTATATTAAGAAATTAGAAAAGAGCCGGGCATGATGGCACACTCCTTTAATCCCAGCACTCGGGAGGCAGAGGTAGGAGGATCGCTGTGAGTTCAAGGCCACCCTGAGACTCCGTACTGAATTCCAGGTCAGCCTGGGCTAGAGTGAGACCTTACCTCCAAAAACCAAAAAAAAAAAAAAAAAAAAGAAAGAAAGAAAAAGAAATTAGAAAGGTCGAAAGTAAATGACCTAATGCTTCACCTTAAAGCCTTGGAAAAAGAAAAACAAGGCAAACCAAAAATCAGTAGATGGGAAGAAATAATAAAGATTAGGGCAGAAATTAATAAAATAGAAACCAAAAAAATCAATGAAACAAAGAGTTGGTTCTTTGAAAGGATAAAGAAGATTGATAAACCCTTAGCAAATCTGACCAAAAGAAAGAGAGAAGAGATACAAATTAATAAAATTAGAGGTGAAAAAGGCAACATCACAACAGATGCCAGAGAAACTCAAAAAATCATAGGGACATACTAAATACATATACTCCACTAAGTATGAAAATCTGAAAGAAAATGGATGACTTCCTTGATTTATATGACCTACCTAAATTAAATCAAGATGAGACTAATCACTTAAGTAGACCTATGACAAGCATGGAGAACCAAGCAGTTATCAAAAATTTCCCAACTAAAAGAAGTCCAGGCTCAGATGGATTCCCTGGTGAATTTTACCAGACCTTCAGGGAAGAACTAACACAATTGCTTCTTAAGCTTTTCCATAAAACAGAAAAAGAAGGAATCCTACCAAATTCCTTCTATGAAGCCAGCATCACCCTGATACCAAAACCAGGCAAAGATAGAACAAAAAAAGAAAATTACAGACCAATCTACCTCCTGAACATAAACAAGAAAATTATCAACAAAATATTAGCAAGCAGAATATAAGAATATATCAGAAAGATCATTCACCCTGACCAAGTAGGCTTATCCCAGAGATGCAGGGATGGTTCAACATATGCAAGTCGATAAATGTAATACATCATATAAATGGACTGAAGGACAAAAATCACTTGATCATCTCATTAGACACAGAAAAAGCATTTGACAAAATCCAACATCCCTTCATGATAAAAGTGCTACAGAGACTGGGAATAGAAGGAACATATCTAAATATAATAAAGGCTATTTATGACATGCCTACAGCCAACATATTACTAAATGGGGAAAAACTGGAAGCTTTTCCACTAAAATCAGGAACAAGACAAGGGTGTCCACTGTCCCCACTTTTATTCAATATAGTACTGGAAGTCTTAGTCATAGCAATAAGGTAAGAGATGCACATAAAAGGGATATAAATTGGAACAGAAGAGATCAAGTTCTCATATTTGCAGATGACATGATTCTATACATAAAGGACCCTAAAGACTCTACCAGCAAACTGTTAGATCTGATAAACACAAACAGCCATGTAGCAAGATACAAAATAAATACACAGAAACCAGTAGCCTTCCTATATGCTAACAACAAACACACAGAGAATGAAATAAGAGAATTGCTCCCATTCACAATTGCATCAAAGAAAATAAAGTACCTTGGAATAAACCTAAATAAGGAAGTAAAGGATCTTTACAATACAATGAAAACTTTAAAACACTCAAGCAAGAAATTGAAGAAGACACTAGGAAATGGAAAAACATCCCTTGTTCCTGGATCAGAAAAATCAATATTGTGAAAATGGCAATCTAACCACAAGCAACATACACATTTATTGCAATCCCCATCAAAATTCCAATGGCATTCTCCACAGAAATAAAAAAAAAAATCCAAAAATTCATTTGGAATCACAAAAAAAAAAAACAACCCTCAAATATCTAAAATAATACTGAGCAACAAAAAATAATGCTGGTGGTATCACCATACCTGATTTTAACCTATACTACAGAGCCATACTAACAAAAACAGCATGGCACTGGCACAAAAGCAGACATGTAGATCAACGGAACAGAATAGAGGACCCAGTTGTAAGTCCAGGTAGCTATAGCCACCTGATATTCGATAAAAATGCCAAAATTACTTATTGGAGAAAGACAGCCTCTTCAGCAAATGGTGCTGGGAAAACTGGATATGTATCTGTAGAAGGATGAAAATAGATTCTTCTCTCTCTCCATGCACAAGAATTAAGTCCAAATGGGTTAAAGACCTTAACATCAGACCTGAAACTCTGAAACTTCTAGAAGAAAAAGTAGGGGAAACCCTTCAACATATTGGTCTTGGCAAAGACTTTCTGAATATAACCCCAATTGCTCAGGCAATAAAACCACAGATTAACCACTGGGACCTCATGAAATTACAAAGATTTTGTACAGCAAAGGACTCTGTGAATAAAGCAAAGAGGCAACCTACAGAATGGGGAAAAAACTTGCCAGCTATATAGCTGATAGAGGATTAATATGTAGGATACACAAAGAACTCAAAAAATTAAATAATAAGATATCAAACAAACCAATTAAGAAAATGGGTTATGTAACTAAATAGAGAGTTCTGAAAAGAAGAAATACAGTTGGCATATAAACATCTAAAACAATGTTCTACATCTCTAGTCATCAGGGAAATGCAGATTAAAACTACACTGAGATCCCATCTCACTCCTGTCAAATTGGTTACCATTATGAAAACAAATGACCATAAATGCTGGTGAGGATGTGGAAAAAGATAAACCTTTCTACACTATTGGTGGGAATGCAATCTGGTCCAGCCATTGTGGAAATCAGTGTGGAGGTTCCTAAGACAGCTAAAAATAGATCCATCATATGACCCAGCTATAGCACTCCTAGGCAAATATCCTAAGGACTCATCTCATTACCTTAGAAATACTTGCTCAACCATGTTTATTTCTGCTCAATTCACAATAGCTGGAAAATGGAACCAACCTAGATGTCCCTCAACTGATGAGTGGATAATGAAGATATGGCACATTTATACAATGGAGTTCTACTCAGCGGTAAAGAAAATGAAGTTATGAAATTTTCAGGAAAATGGATGGATCTGGAAAGGATTATACTAAGTGGGGTAACCCAGGCCCAGAAAGCCAAGCATCACATGTTCTCTCTCATATGTGGATCCTAGATACAGATGATTGGACTTACATGTGAGTAGGAAGAAAACTCAGTAGCAAAGGCCAGTAAACTAAAAAAGAAATATAAAGGGAAGAGAAAGGAAGGGAGGGGGTACTTAATTGGATGGTATTGTATATATGTAAGTAGAAGAATAGATTAATGGGGTGAAAAGGCCCAAATAAGGTCAAAGGAAGAGATTGAGTAAAGAAAATGTGGAGAGAACTAATCAAAATCTAAGAGGATGTAAATAAATCATATGGAATCCTACTTTTCTGGACAATGGAACACTCAGGAACCATATCTTGTTGCTAGAAATTTTTCAGTGCCAGGGATGGGATACCTTCCAGTGAGTTGTTGGCCAGGGAGGTCCCTGATGCTCCCAAAACATTATAGGTCATTGCCAAGGCCCTTGGTTTCCAACCAGGAATAGATGGTAAGACCCTGTTGCTGAAGACTCCACATACTTGGGCTGCAAGGCCACTGAGAAATCCTGCTGGAACTGAGCTGATAACCTCCTCCATGTAGACCAGCTGACAGAAAGCTGGAAGAAGCCATTCTGCATGAAGTTCAATGGAAGAAAGAGAAATAACCAGTGAAGATACTCAACAGTGGACACTGCAAGCCTTATATTTGGTCAGCTAGGCCAAATGAGCCAATGGGTGCAATAGTGGCACATCTGTCATGATGGAAACCAGCTGCCCTCTAATTGGACTGGAGGCCCGCTCCATGGGAGGGAATATATCCCTGATACTGAAAACTTAAAACAGGGGTAGTCATGAGCCCTAGGGGTGTAACATCTGCTGCTGTCTGGCTAAATGTATGTACTATGCTCATCAAACTGCCCAGTAAGCACTTCTCTTAATGTTCATCCCCTTATATTAATGCTACCCTCACTTTTGGTAGAGATTCTTCTCTTTTCAGATGGTAGTGACCTTGGGATGACTCAGAATGTATCATGGTGCTAGAAAGATGTGACCGACTGGAGTGCTCAGTACTGCAATATCTCTATTACACCTTCCAAGGCTCAGTCTCTATTGTGGAAGAGGTGGTGGAAAGAATGTAAGAGCCAAAGGAAGGTTAGGACTCCTTACAATGTGCTCCCCTCAGACACAACATGGCCTGAATATCCATGTCCTCACAATGCCTGACACTACCTACACAAGACCATCAAAAAAGGAGGAAAAGATGATGACATCAAAATGAAAGAGAGACTGATTGAGATGTGGAGGAGATGTGATGGAGAATGGAGTTTCAAAGGGGAAAGTAGGGGGTGGAAGGGTATTACCATGGGATATTTTTTATAATCATGGAAGTTGTTAATAAAAATTTGGGAAAAAATTAAAAATGGGGCTGGAGAGATGGCTTAGTGGTTAAGGTGCATGCCTGCAAAACCTGAGGACCCAGTTAGATTCTCCAGGTCCCATGTAAGCTAGATGCACAAGGGAGCACATGCGTCTGGAGTTCATTTACAGTGGCTGGAGACCCTTGTGCGCCCATCCCCTCCTGTCTCTAATAAATAAATAAAAATAAAATCTTTTAAAAAAAAACTTAAAAAAAACTAAAATACCACATCCTGTAATCCCAGCACTGAGAGCAGAGGTAGGAGGATTGCTGTGAGTTTGAGGCCAGTCTGAGACTATATAGTGAATTCCAGGTCAGTGTGTGCTAGAGCAAATCCCTATTTCAAAAACAACAACAAATAAAAGTTAAAACGCTAAAATAACCAGGAGCTTCTTGTTCAGCTCCACAAACGGATGATTCCTTGTGCCCATGTCTAATGATGATGTTTACTTTACTTACTTGTGTATTTTGCAGCACTTGAGATGAATCTGGACCCTCCCGCAGGTCCTGCAGGCTCTCTACCTCTGAGCTACATCCTCAAGCCACTTTTTTTTTTCCCTTTGGAGATGGAGGGGCTCTCAAAGTTGCCCAGGCTGGCCTTACTGCCTAGTCCATGCTGG
The DNA here is from genome assembly GCF_020740685.1 of Jaculus jaculus. Lineage (NCBI taxonomy): Eukaryota > Metazoa > Chordata > Mammalia > Rodentia > Dipodidae > Jaculus > Jaculus jaculus. Next base: position 37,608,417 of record NC_059116.1, read on the forward strand.
CCCTGAACTCCAAAATTCTTCCTCAACTCCCTTCACCCTAGTATGTAGGACAACAGGCCTGCACTACCACGCTCAGCAGCATTTTATTTATGTATTTATTTTGGGGGGTGGTTATTCTAAAACTTCTGGGTTCAAGTGACCCACACACCTTAGTCTCCAAAATAGCTGGGAAAACAGATGTAAGCAAATAATAATGTCTACTTTTATATCTTTCTGTATATCTATGATGTGTGATGTGCATGTGTACCTAAGTGCGGGCCCCCACATTCCACAGCATGCATGTGGAGGTCGGAGGACAGCTGCAGTGTCAGTCCCCTCCGTGTTTGAGGCAGGGGCCCTTGTTTTTCACAGCTGAGTGTGCCAAGCTGGCTGATCTATAAACTTCTGGGTGTCTCCACCCCCCATCTCCCCACAGGAGCACTGAGATTACAGGTGTGGATTCTGAGCATCCAAACGCAGTCCTCACACTTGCTCAGCAAGCCTTTCACCCACTGAGCCATCTCTCCAGCCCAAAGCGTATGTGTAGTTACCTCCATGTTGCTGGCACAAAACACATGACCAAAAGTAGCTGATGGAGCCGGGTGTAGTGGCACACGCCTTTAATCCCAGCACTTGGGAGGCAAAGGTAAGAGGATCACTGTGAGTTCAAGGCCACCCTGAGACTGCATAATGAATTTCAGGTCAGCCTGAGCTAGAGTGAGACCTACCTCAAAAACAACAACAAAAAAAGGAGCTGATGGGAGGAAAGTTTTTATTATTTTGGCTTATTGACTAAAGGAGAAGCTTCATGATAGTAAGGAAAAACATGGCATGAGCAGAGGCTGGAGACATCCTGGCCAACATCAGATGGAAAATAGCAGCAGGAGAGAGTGCCAAACACTGGCAAGAAGGAGCTGGCTATAACACCCATATGCCTACCTTCCACCCAAAATACACCTCCTCCAGCAAGGCTAGACCTGAATTGCCACCACCTAGGTACCTAGCATTCAGAACACGAGTTTATGAGAACCACCATATTCCCTCCCTGGCCCCCATAAACTAATGATCATTTATGATATAAAATTCAATGCATTCAGTTCAACTTTAAAAGCCCCCATAGAAGGCCTGGGGAGATGGCTCAGAGGTTAAAAGCACTTATTTGCAAAGCCTGATTGTTCAGGTTTGATTTCCCAGTACCCACATAAATAAATTTTTTAAAACTTAAAAATTTTGCCAGGTGTAGTGGTACACACCTTTAATCCCAGCACTTGGGAGGCAGAGGTGGGAAGATCACCATGAGTTTGAGGCCACCCTGAAACTACATAGTGAATTCCAGGTCAGCCTAGGCTAGAGTGAGACCCTACCCCCCAAAATTTTTTTTTAAATTTTAAAGTCTTTATAGAGATGGACATGGTGACACACTCCCCTAATCCCAGCACTTGAGAGGCAGAGGTAGGAATATTGCTATGAATTCAAAGCCAGCCTGAGACTACAGAGTGAGTTCCAGGTCAGCCTGGGCTAGAGGATTACCCTACCTCAAAAAATTAATTATTCATTTGCAAGCAAAGAAAGATGAGAGAGAGAGAGAGAGAGAGAGAGAGAGAGAGAGAGAGAGAGAGAGAGAGAGAGAGGGAGAAGAAGGAGGAGGAGGAGGAGGAGGAGGAGGGTTGGGGGGAGAATAAGGCACATCACCAGAGCCTCCCGTCACTGAAACCAAACTCCAGATGCATGTACCACTCTGACTCTGTGAATCTGGCTTTACATGGGTATTGGGGCATTGAACCCCAAGCCGTTAGGCCTTGAAAGCAAGTGCCTTACCTGCCAAGCCATCTATCCAGTCCCACTTTTTTTATTGATAGATCATTGTAAACCCAGTGTGATGGCTCATTTCTATGATCTAGCTCTGGAAGATGAGGGGAGGAAGGTTCCAGAGTTTGAGGCCAGCTTGAGCTACATAGTGAAACTTTATATATATAAGAAAAAAAACAGGGCTGGAGAGATAGCTTAGTGCTTAAGCACTTGCCTGTGAAGCCTAAGGACCCGGGTCTGAGGCTCAATTCCCCAGGACCCACGTTAGCCAGATGCATAAGGAGCGCGCATGTCTGGAGTTTGTTTGCAGTGGCTGGAGGCCCTGGCGTGCCCATTCTCTTCTCTTTCTCTCTCTGACTGTTGCTCTCAAATAAATAAATAAAAATAAACAAAAATTTCAAAAAAAAGAAAAAACCAAACCAAAGAAAGAAACAAACATATATTGTATATATTTATGGGGTGAAATTCTATGTTTGCAGACATTTGGGATGAGAAATTGGACTAATTAACATATCCATCATCTCATGCTTTTTTTATTTTATAATTTATTTTATTTATTTGAAAGAGAGAGAAGTAGAGAGAGAAAGAGAGAGAGTGGGCACACCAGGGTCTTCAGACACTGGAAATGAACTCCAAGTGCATGTGCCACCTTAAGCATCTGGCAAACATAGGTCCTGGGGTATCGAACCTGGGTCCTTTGGCTTCACAGGCAAATACCTTAACCACTAAGCAATCTCTCCAGCCCCACACTTATGTGTTTGTGATGAGAACATTTATTTAGTTGCATGTGTGTGTGCACACAAGGGTCTCTTACCACTGCAAATGAATGCCAGACTTCAGCTTTGTGTGGGATGGCTGGGGAATTAAACACATGCCTGCGCGCTCATGAGCAAGCACTTTTAACTGTTGAGTCATACCCCTAGTTGACAACGTCTAAAGTATACTCAGCAAATTAATTTTTTTCTTTTATTTGTTGTTTTAATAAGAATTTAATTATTTGAGAGAGGGGGCAGATAGAGATAGAGACAGAGAGAGAATGGGTGTGCCAGGGCCTCCAGCTATTGCAAATGAACTCCAGTCGCATGAACCACTTTGTGCCTCTGGCTCACATGGGCCCTGGGGAATTGAACCTAGGTTCTTTGGTTTTTCAGGCAAGCACCTTAATGGCTGAGCCATGTCTACAGCCCTTGTTTGTTATTATTGCCCAGACTAACTTTATACTTCTGTGTTCAAGCTGTCCTTCTGTCTCAGCTTCCCAAAACAACTGGGTTGATGGGATTGTGACATGATGTCTAGAACATCCAGCAATTAAAACATATGCACTGGGCTGGAGAGATGGCTTAGCAGTGAAGGCACGTGCTTGTAAAGCCGAAGGACCCAGGTTTGATTCTCCAGGACCCCCATAAGCCAGATGCACGTGGTTACAATGCATCTGGAGTTCATTTGTGCACCCATTCTCTCTCTTTCTCCCTCTTCCTCTCTCTCAAGCAAATAAATAAATAAAAATAAAATATTAAGGGCTGGAGGGATGGCTTAGCTGTTAAGGCATTTACCTGCAAAGCCAAAGGACCCTGATTCGATTCCCCAGGACCCACATAAGCCAGATGCACAAGATGGCCCATGTGTCCAGAGTTGGTTTGCAGTGGCTAGAGGCCCTGGTGCTCCCATTCTCTCTGTCTTTCTCTCTCTCTTTCATGTCTCAAACCGATAAAATTTAAATAAATAAATAAATAAAATATTTTCAAAAATATATGCACTGTAGTTGTTTAAATCAGATGTTCCTATAAAAGCGGGTGTTCTGAATGTATGGTCCCCAGCTAGGGGCAATTTGGGAGGTGGAACCTTGCTGGAGGATGTGTGTTTTGGGTGTTGGGCCTGAGAATGTTATAGCCAGCTTCCCTTTGCTAGTGTTTGGCACATTCTCCTGCTGCTGTTGTCCACCTAATGATGGCCAGAAGGTGATGTCCAGCCTCTGCTCATGCCATGCTTTCCCCATCATCATGGAGCTTCCCCTCAAGTCAAGTCTTTTGTTTGTTTGTTTGTTTGTTTTGAGGTAGGGTCTTGTTCTAGCTCAGGCTGAACTGGAATTCACTATGTAGTTTCAGGGTGGCCTCAAACTCACGGCAATCCTCCTACCTCTGCCACCCAAGTGCTGGGATTAAAGGCGTGTGCCACCACGGCTTCCCCTCGAGTCTTTAAATCAAAACAAGCCCTTCCTCCCTGCTGCTTTTGCTTGGGTGCTTGGTACCATCAATGAGAAGGTAACCATAACAGAAAATTGGTACTGAGAAGTAAGTTTTTCTGCTAGAAACCTGTCTGCGTGGCTCTTGGCCTTTTGGAACTGATTTGCAGGAGGGACGTTGAAGGATTTGACCTTGGTCTAAGAGACACCTTACAGTGTTGAAGGCAGAGTTTCATGGGCCATTCTGGTTAGAATTGAAAGACCTGAATGCAGCAAGAACTCTGGATTGTGAGCTCTGGCTAATGAGAGGAAGAACCTTGTTGGGACTGGTCTAAAAGCATTTGTGTGAGAGGCTTGCTTCATTCCTCCTCTGTTCTGAACACTTGTGCAGAGTTGTGTTGTGTAGAAATGGACTCGTGCGAGCAGATGGATATGGAATAGAAAGGTTCAGGCTAGGAAAAGTGCCTTTTCAGGGCTGGAGAGATGGCGTAGCGGTTAAGCGCTTGCCTGTGAAGCCTAAGGACCCTGGTTCGAGGCTCGGTTCCCCAGGTCCCACGTTAGCCAGATGCACAAGGGGGCGCATGCGTCTGGAGTTCGTTTGCAGAGGCTGGAAGCCCTGGCGTGCCCATTCTCTCTCTCCCCCTCTATCTGTCTTTCTCTCTGTGTCTGTCGCTCTCAAATAATAAAAAGAAAAAGTACCTTTTCAGCTGCAATTATTTGAGAGATTACTACCATTGAGATTGGATCAGCAGGAAGAATGGTGACTCTTGAGACGGCAGAGTGCTGAAGGAGTGTCCTGTTCTTCAAAGTCAGCTTTCTTTCCCCCATGGATTAACAAATTTGGTAGCCTACCTGGTAATATGGAGTATAACAAATGTAGGAAAGAGAGGGTCGTTGGATATGCAGCATGGTTTTGTTATTTAGAAATGGCCATGGGCAATGTGAGGCAACGTTGTTGGAAGTCCCTGCCTGATGGAGCCATGAGGATGAACTGCAGGTTGCAGTGGAGATCCAATGAAGGTGTCAGGGATGACCTATGGGATGAGCTGTCTTTCTGTAGTAAGTATGCATATATACATATTTTTTTAAGATTACTTTATTTTATTTATTTATTTGAGAGCGACAGACAGAGAAAGAGGCAGAGAGAGAGAGGGAGAGAGAGAATGGGTGCACCAGGGCCTCTAGCCCCTGCAAACAAACTCCAGATGCATGTGCCACCTTGTGTGTCTGGCTTACGTGGGTACTGGGAAATCGAGCCTCGAACTGGGGTCTTTAGGCTTCACAGGCAAGTGCTTAACTGCTAAGCCATCTCTCCAGCCCTATATATATTTTTTAAGTGTATGACTGGGAAGGTCATAGGCCCTAGGAAGGAAGCTACTACTGTTGTTTGACTAAATGGACATGCTGTGCCCATCAATTACCTTCTAAACACTCATACTCATGCCCATAGATTAGTAGGGTCTCACTTTAGCCCAGGCTGACCTGGAATTCACTTTGTAGTCTCAGGCTGGCCTTGAACTCACAGTGTGTAGACCTCTTAATGGCTGCATGCCATCAACAACATGTCCTCATGAGTGGTATAGGAAGGCAAAAACAACAACAACAAAAAGACATTCAAACATAACAGGGATGAGTTGGAGAGAAGAAGCTCAGTGAACAGAGGGTGGAAGGGGAACAACTAAGTGAAGGTAACAGGCGAGGACTGTGAAAAAGAGAAAATGTGGTCTGCAGATGATGGATTTTTTTTCCTTTTCCTTTTTAAAATTTTTTTATGAGACAGAGAGAAAGTGAGAGAGATTTGGTGGGCCAGGGCCTCCAGCCATTGTAATCAAACTCCAGACACATGCACTATCTTGTGTGCATGTGCAACTTTGTGCACTTGCATCACGTATGTCTGGCTTTCGTGGGATCTGGAGAGTCAAACATGAGTTGTTAGGCTTTACAGGCAAGTGCCTTAATCACTAAGTCATCTTTCTTGCCCCTGTTTTTTTTTTTTTTTTTTTTTTTTTTCTTTTCTTGAGGTAGAGTCTCACTCCAGCTCAAAGCTGACCTAGAATTCACTATGTAGTCTCAGGCTGGCCTCAAACTCACAGTGATCCTCCTGCTTCAGCCTCTGGAGTGCTGAGATTAAAGGCATATGCCACTGTGCCCAGCGAAATTTGTGTGTGTGTGTGTGTGTGTGTGTGTGTGTGTGTGTGTGTCCGTCCATATGTGCATGTCCTAGGAATTGAATCCAGGCCATTAAACTTTGCAAACAAGCACCTTGAACCACTAAGCCATTGCCCCAGCCCTATAGTGGAGTTCTTTTTTTTTTTTTAACTTTCTGTTATTGACAACTTCCTACTTCAAAAAACCAATATATATATAAGAGAGAAAGAAGCAGACAGAGATAGATAGAAAGAGAGAAAGAATGGGTGTGCTAGGGTCATCAGCTGCTGCAAACTCCAGGTGCATGTGCCACCTTGTGCATCTGGCTTACATACATCCTGGAGAATTGAATCTGGGTCCTTTGGATTCGCAGGTAAGTGCCCTAACCACTAAACCATCTCTCCGCCCCCCCCCCGCCCTTTTTTTGAGCAACACAGAGAAAAAGAGAATTGGCATGCCAGGGCCTGAGCCACCGCAATTGAATGCCAGACTCTTGAGCCACCTGGTGTGCATATGTGGCCTTGCCTTACCTTTGTGTATCTGGCTAAGGTGGGATCTGGAGAGTCAAACATGGGTTCTTAGGTTTCCCAGGCAAATGCCTCAACACAAAGCCATCTCTCCAGCCCCATTTTCTTTCTTTTTTTTTTTTTTTTTTGGCTTTTCGAGGTAGGGTCTCACTCTAGACCAGGCTGACCTGGAATTCACTCTGTAGTCTCAAGGTGGCCTCAAACTCATGGTGATCTTTCTATGTTTGCCTCCCAGGTGCTGGGATTAAAGGTGTGCACCACCATGCCCAGCTTTTTATTTTAATATTTTATTTATTTATTTGAGAAGTGGGGGAGAGAGAGAAAGAGAGAGTGGCAGATAGAGAGAATAGGTGCACCAGGTCCTTAAGTCACTGCAAATGAACTCCAGATACATGCACTCCTTTGTGCATGTGGCTTACGTGGGGCCTGGAGAATCCAACAGGGGTCCTTAGGCTTTGCAGGCAAACACCTTAACAGCTAAGTCATTTCACCAGCCCCTGTGCCGAGCTTTAAATGGAGTTTTATTTGGCCATAAAGAAGAGTAAAGTTGGGGACTGGAGAGATTGCTTAGCAGTTAAGACACTTGCTTGCAAAGCCCAATTCCCCAGTACCCACATAAAGCATGTGGAACAAAGTGGCACATGTGTTTGTATGCAGTGGCTAGAGGCCTAACACACCCATTCTTCCCCCCGCCCCCCCCTGTAAATAAAAAATAAAATTAAAAAAACTAAGAGTAAAGTTGTGAGGATGGTAGAACATGTTTGTCATCCCAGAACTTGTTGGGTGGGGAAGGGGTAATGGCAGTAGATTTAGGAGCTAAAGTTTGAGGCCAGCCTGCCTACATGAGTCCCTGGCTCAAAAAAAAAAAAAAAAAAAAAAAAAAAAAAAAATCATAGTTAGGAAGGCTGGAGAGATGACTTAGTGGTAAAGGCGCTTGCCTGTGAAGCCTAAGGACCCAGGTTCCATTCTCCAGTTCCCATTGAATCCAAATGCACAAGGTGGTATGTAGTTCTGGAATTTGTTTGCAGTGGCAGAAGGACCTGACACACCCATTTTCTCTCTATCGCTAATAAATAAAATATTTTTAAGTCATAGGGCTGTAGATATGGATCAGCAGTTAAGATGCTTGACTGCAAAACCTAACAACCCAGCTTTGATTCCCCAGAGCCCATGTAGCCAAAAGCACAAAGTGGCACATGCATCTGGAGTTCATTTGCAAAGGCTATAGGCCCTGATGTGCTCTCTCTGGCATGCTCATTGTTTCTCTCTGCTTGCAAATAAATAAATAACGTTTAAAAAATCATAGTTAGCTGGTTGTGGTGGTGCACACCTTTAATCCCAGCACTCAGGAGACTGAGATGGGAGGGCCACTGTGAGTTCAAGGCCACCCTGAGACTACATAGTGAATTCCAGGTTAGCCTGGGCTACAGTAAGGCAAAAAAAAAAAAAAAAAAAAAAAAAAAAAACGAAGGAGGAGGAGGAGAAGGAGGAAGAAGAGCAGGAGGAGAAAAGAAAACTCATACTTAGAGCCAGGCATGGTGGCACACACCTTTATTCCCAGCACTCAGGAGTCTGAGATAGAAGAATCGTCATAAATTCAAGACCAGATTGGGTCACAGAGTAAGTTCCAGATCAGCCTGAGCTAGAATGAGACCCTGCCTGGGAAATACCGGCCCCCTAAAAAAAAAAATAAATAAAAAACATAGTAACCCTTTTGTGTTACAGTATCTAGGGTTTGTTTTTTTTTTTTTTGTGGGGTGGGGGGCTACTTTTGGCTTATGACTCATTACTTATGGAAAGGACACAATGTTTGCTATTGCCACCCAGCCCAGCGCTATAAGCCAGGCTAATAGATTTTAAGAACTTTACAGAGCAATTGACAGCTTGAAAATGGGGCAGAAGGGTAACTGACTGAGTCACATATACTCAGCATCTATTTAACATAGGATTCCAGGGCTCCAAAGAAAGGAGGGAAAAAAACCAGGAGGCATGAAAAGCAGCTCACCTGCCCACAGACAGAAGTAACTGGATGTTTTGTGATTGGCTGGAACTGACCGACCTCTCCATTCAGTCTCGACAGCCCTCTAGTGGTAGACATTGTTTGCACCCAAGTGCTGGGATTAAAGGCGTGCACCACCATTCCGGCTACCCTAGGTTATAGTGTGTGTTTGTTTTTAAAATATTTTTATTTATCTATTTAAGAGACAGAGAGAGAGCAAGAGAGATAATTGGTGTGCCTCTAGCAGCTGCAAATGAACTCCTGACACATGAGCCACTTTGTACATCTGGCTTTAACTGGAGAATTGAACCCAGGCCAACAGGCTTTACAAGCAAGCACTTCCAGTCTGGTGTTTATGTTTTCTTTTTTCTTTTTTGTGTGGGGGCATTCAAGGTGGGGTCTCACTCTACCCAGTTTTGCTGAGAGACACAATGTACCCTCAGCCACCCAACAAAACAATACTTAGTAGCAGAGGCCAGTAAGTTAAAAAGGAAACATAAAGGGAAGAGAAAGGAAGGGAGGAGGGCACTTAATAGGTTGATATTGTATATATGTAAGTGCAATGATTGAGATGGGGAGGTAATATGATGGAGAATGGAATTTCAAAGGGGAAAGTGGGGGGGGGGAGGGAATTACCATGGGATTTTTTTTTATAATCATGGAAAATGCTAATAAAAAAAGAAACAAAAAAATTAAACAAATATAACATGATCCAGTAGTCACCTCTCTGATAGTGTGTTGTAAGGTAATAATAGAAAGCAAAGCATCAACTATGACAATATCAAGTTGTCAATACACTGTAAATTCAAATATGGGGTAGTGGTCAACTAAATTGTTCCTTCATATGATAAAATTTTAAGCATCACAATTGTGGCTTCCAAAGTAGTATATTATAAATACTGTAATTTGTCTAAGTGAAATAAACTACAAAAGTTATTTGTACCAATATATTTTTCCACATAAGTGGAAATAACAAGAAAAAATATAAATACATGAAACCAACAAGAATGGAGAATTAATTTACATGATTTTTAAAAAAAATCCTTTAATGGCTTATTTATAAATCACTTTTAGGGCTGGAGAGATGGCTTAGCGGTTAACCGCTTGCCTGTGAAGCCTAAGGACCCCGGTTCGAGGCTCGGTTCCCCAGGTCCCACGTTAGCCAGATGCACAAGGGGGCGCACGCGTCTGGAGTTCGTTTGCAGAGGCTGGAAGCCCTGGCGCGCCCATTCTCTCTCTTCCTCTATCTGTCTTTCTCTCTGTGTCTGTCGCTCTAAAATAAATAAATTTTAAAAAAAATTCTAATATAAAGCTAGACATCATGGCACACACCTTTAATCCCAGCACTCGAGAGGCAGAGGTAGGAGGATTATGGAGAGTTCATGGACACCCTGAGGCTACATAGTGAATTACAGATCAGATAGAGTGAGACCCTACCTCAAAAAAACAAAAAACTAAAGAAATATATATATAATTTATTTTCTATGTTTCAAATCTATCAACCTAGAAAAAAAAATCACTTAATTTCTCTAAGCTCCAGTTATTTTAGCGATAATTACAAGACCTCTTTTGTGGAGGCTTGAATGAGATGTCCTCAATAATGTTTAGTCCCCACCTAGTGATAATTTGGCATGTGGAAGCATTCTAGAGGTGTGCTTCTGCAGCCTAGCGGCGTTATAGCCAGCTCCCCTTTGTCAGACTTTGGCTCACTCTCTTGTTGCTGTTGCCACTTGCTATGGAAGACATGATATAGAGCTTTATTTCATGTCATGATTTCTCCTGCTTCATGAAGCTTCCCCTTGAGACTGGAAACCAAAATAAATCCTTTGCTTTCTTCAAAAAAAAAGTGGGTAGGGGCTGGTGGCCAAGCAGGAAAGACCTACCCCAGATTAATGTCAACACAGAGCCAACCTGGAATGACATATGGACATGTTTGACTTTTATGCTGCAGACAATGGAACCTATAGATGGTTTTGGAGAAAACCAAAGGGGAAATATATATGTTTTTGGAGGTAGGGTCTCACTCTAGCAAAGGCTGATCTGGAATTCACTATGTAGTCTCAGGGTGGCCTTGAACACAAGGAGATCCTCCTAGAATTAAAGATATGCAACACCACACCCGCTTCCAAAAATATATTTGAAAAAAAAGATAAGCTGGACATAATGGCTCATGTCTGTCATCACAGCACACTGGAGGCTGAGGCAGGAGGGTTGCTACAAGTTAAAGGCCAGCCTGGACTATACAGTGAGTTCTAGGGCATCCTGGGCCTCTGCATCAGCCTCCCAAATTCTGAGCTTAGGTACACAACCATACACAACTTCAAAATTGGACTTATTTTTAAGATACAGTTTCAGGTAGCCAAGGCTGACTGTGAACTCATGTAGACCAGCATGACCTTGGATTACTGACCCTCCTGCCTCCAACTCCTGAATGCTGGGATAACCTTCAAGCAGCAGAGCACCTGGTTTATGTGTTGCTGGGGATGGAACACAGGCCTTCAAGCATGCTCAGTGAGCGCTCTACCCACTGAGCCAAGGTCAAGATGATTTCACCAGGTGGTAGTGGTGCACACCTCTAACCACCAAAACCCACCCCAAAAGGTAACAAGGCCGCACTTACACTGCGTCAATACCTGCCCCAAGGTGAGGTATATGGCCCTGTACTGAAAGTGCTAATTGCATCTTCCATGTCAGAGCAAAAGTATGTGTTAAATTTGATTGATGTATTCTTGGTCATTTTAGCCATTTTTTTAAAAGATTTATTTTGTTTGTCTGTTTGTTTCAAGGTAGTCTCCTCTAGTTCAGGCTGACCTGGAATTCACTATGTAATCTCAGGGTGGCCTTGAATTTATGACAATCATCCTACCTCTGCCTCCCAAGTGCTGGGATTAAAAACGTGCACCAGCACACCCAGCTCAATTTATTTATTTTTTATTCTTTATTTTTTGAAAGAGAGACATACAGAGAGAGAATGGGCACACCAGGGCCTCCAGTAACTGCAAATGAACTCCAAATGCATGCTCCACCTTATGCATCTGGTTTACGTAGGTACTGGGGAATCCAATGTAGGTCCTTAGGCTTCATAAGCAAGTGCCTTAACCACTAATTCATCTCTTCAGTCTAGCTTTATCATTCTTAAATAAACTGTGCTTTGGGGTTGGCTTTTGTTGTTTTTTATATTCTCTGATTTATAGTGCCTTTTTGTCTTTTTCTTTTGTCTTTCTTTAGAGCAGGGTCTCACTTGGTCCCAGGCTGACCTGGAACCCTTTACAGACCAGGAATCTCATTTAGCCTCCCAGTCAACAGGATTAAGGGTGTGGGGAAGAACACACCTTCAGGGACTTTGGCTTTGTTAGGTTATCTGTTTGTCCCCACTCTTGCATAAATACTCCTGCTGGTTTTGATTGAGTATGTATATTGCTCAGTTGGATTTTAGAACAAACCTGTATTTTGCTCCCCCACAGCCGACTAGAATATCTGCATAACAGGCAACGCCAACACCTGGGGTCACCTCTGCTGTTACTCTGGGAGTAATATAAAAGCCACACCTGACATCTTAGGCTCCTACAGTATAAGTAAAGATATACAGCCAGGCGTGGTGGCGCATGCCTTTAATCCCAGCACTCAGGAGGCAGAGGTAGGAGTTTGAGGCCACTGTGAGAATACAGAGTGAATTCCAGATTAGGCTGGCTAGAGTGAGACTCTACCTTGGAAAAAAAAAAAAAAAAGATATACAACATCTGATTTACATGCCTAAGAATAATGCAGAAAATTAGAAAACCCGAGCACCAAATTATCTAAAAATGCAAAAATCTCTGCATTATAATACAAGAAACACAAAAATACAAGACAATATAATTCCACCAAAAATTATAAATCCATCAGAAATGTCTGCCAGTGAGACTGATTTAGTTGAAATGCATGACAAAGAATCATTCAAAAGAATGATTATAACAATGCTCAAAGACATCAAAGAAGAAAACAAATTGAAGCGGTCAATACAAGATATGAGTAAGGAAATAGAAATACTGAAGAAATACAATCAGCAATACTAGAAATAAAAAACACAAGAAGTCAAATAAAAAACTCTGTATAATCCAGGCATGGTGGCACACCTTTAATCCCAGCATGTGGGAGGCCAAAGTAGGAGGATCACCATGAGTTCGAGGCCACCCTGAGAATGCATATTGAATTCCAGGACAGCCTGAGCTAGAGCAAAGAAAACTCTGTAGAAAGTCTCACCAATAAAATTGAAGAGGAGGACAGAATATCTAAACTAGAAGATCAGTTGGCAGATCTAATATCAGTCTAACAGACACAAACTAATAGGGAGGTATGAATGAAAATTTCAAGACATTTGAGACACTATGAAGTGATCAAACATAAGAATTCAGGGTATAGTAGAAGAAGAATTTCATTCCAAAGACATAGTAGGTCTTTTCAACAAAATCAAAGAAGAAAATGTCACCCTAGTAGAGAAAAAGATGTCAATGCAGATACAGGAAGACTTTAGAACACCAAACAGAGAAAATCAGGAAAGAGCCTTTCCTTGACATGTTATGTTATAATTAAACTACCAAACACACCAAAGGAAATATATTGAAAGGAGGATGAGAGAAAAATCAAGTTACCTATAAAGGCAAGCTCATAAAGATAACAGCGGGTTATTCAACACAAACTTTTATAGGCCAGAAGGGCATGAAATGAAGTATACTAAGTTCTGAAAGATAGTAACTATCAACCAAGATTACTATATCCAGCAAAGCTATCCATCATAATTGACAACAAAAACAGGCTGAAGAAATATATGACCACTAAGCCAGCTCTACAGAAAATACTTAAGGGGTGGGCATGGTGGTGTATGCCTTTAATCCTAATACTTGGGAGGCAAATGTAGGAGGATCACCATGAGTTGGAGGCCACCCTGAGACTACATAGTGAATACCAGGTTAACCTGGGTTAGAGCAAGATTCTACCTAAATTTAAAAAAAAAATTTTTAAAAGATAATACTTGAAGGGATCCTTCACACTGAAGAGAAAGAAAAGCACACACATGAGAAAACAGGAGAAAAGTAAACCATGTTCAAAATAATTGATAGGGCCTGGAGAGATGACTTAGTGGTTAAGATGCTTCCCTGTGAAATCTAAGGACCCAGGTTCAATTCTCCAAGACCCACGTAGGCCAGATGCACAAGGGGGCACATGTGTCTGGAGTTCATAAGCACTAGCTAGAGGCCCTGGTGAACTCATTCTCTGTACCTGCCTTTCTCTGTACCAAATAAATAAATAAATAAATAGAATACTCAAAAAACAGATAATACAAAAGAGTCAAGGAAAAGCAGGAAGCACTACAAACAAGAATAAATGCATACCTTTCCATAATAACTCTTTTAAAAAATATATTTACTTATTTTCAAGGAGAGAGAGAGAGAAAAGACAGAGAGACAAAGGGAATGGGTGTGCCAGGACCTCCAGCCACTGCAAATATAGGAAAGTTGAAACAATTCATTGTACTTTACCTGATCACAATGGGATAAATTACAAATGCAAGAACTATAGAGCATACACAAAACCGTGGAGACTAGACAGTACACTACTGAATGATGAATGGGTCATTGAAGAAATCAGGAAGGATATAAAAAATTCAAATAATTGAATGATAATGATAACACAACATACCAAAACCTATGGGGACACAATGAAGGCAGTTAGCCAAAGAGGGAAAGCTATAGCTTTAAGTGACTATACCAGGATATGGTCTACATCCACAATGAGCTGTTAATCAGAGATACCTACTAGATCTCCCAAAACAAACAAGACAGACTTCTGTCAGAGCACTTGATTACCCACCAGAGGTTAATGGTAAGACCCTACTGCTGAAGACACCAAATGCTGTCAGCACAGACCATGGAGAGACCTGGCTGGAATCTGGAGGAGAGCCAGTTCTCAGATAGTTAGCCCATCTAGTGCTGGAAGGTGCTACATGAGCTACCAGGGGTAAGTGGCCAAGATCTGTCCAAGCAACTCAAAGTCTAAGCAACTCAGAAGCAAGCAACCTGATGTGATGCTCACACAAGTGCAATAGTGGCACACAGCCATGTGGGTAACCAACTGCTCTTGGATTGGCTAACAGATCTGCTCAGTGGAAAAGAAACCATATCTGGAACTGGGAAACAAGTCAGAATCATATCCAGATAATGATTCTGCTTTCCATTGTCAAGCTCCCACAAACCTTAGACTATAAAAGTGTCTCAGCCCTTTTAATTCTCTCTAAAATAATAATGGTTATCCCAATTAACTGGTACTGATTTCACACTCCTTTGGAGAATCTGCTTCTTTTTTTCAGATGGAAACTAGACTTGAGGAGATAAGTGACCCAGCACACTCCATCCCAGCCCCAGCTGAAACCACAAAGGAATTGGTGAAACAAGCAAGAATGCTGCTTTCTTAGTTAATCTGATATAAGCACAAGGGTGATGGAGAAAGATACTGAGGACACGCAACACCTACCAAACCAGACATCCAGATGCTCCTAAGTGCCCATCACTGAAGTAGACTTAAAATGCTCCCATCATGGATCAGGGAATTTTGTTGAAGAGGAAGCAGAAAGATTATTGGAGCCACAAGTTGGGACATTTTGCACAAAGACATTGCCTATCCCCCATAAACTGACTGCTGCCCCCATAATGCATGACCCACAATGTCGCGACCACCTCAACCAGAAAGAATGACGCGACCCGAGAGCTCTTCTTTAAGCAGTTTATTCAGGAACCTTGAACAATCTTCTGACCCCGGGGAGAGCCGACCCACAAGCTAAGTAGTCCTGCGCTAGCCAACCCTAGTGAGCCACGTGGCCCATGCAGATAGGTCCACGATTAAGGCAGCAGAATTAGTTAAGCAGCCTCAGCCAAATAAGGACTTGTTTATCCCAGAGAGCGCTCGCTATCGGGCTAGCGGAAGGCGGAAGCCGATGCCATCTTTTGGGTGCGGCACATCGCAGCTCTCCACAGTTCCCCCTTTTTGTTTTAAACGAAACAGGTGAGAGTAGAGGTCTGAGCTCTGTAGTGAAACCCAGTACCGATTTTTCCAGAGGCGGGAGTAAGGATGGATATTACGGGGAAAGGACGGTACTAACCTGCTTTCTCTCAGACATGCTCTCTCCTCTAGGCTGCTAACTGCAGGCGGCATACCGAGAGTGCAGTGCTTTGCCTCGCAACCTGAACGTGCTGAGTGTTC
This sequence comes from Jaculus jaculus, assembly GCF_020740685.1. NCBI lineage: Eukaryota > Metazoa > Chordata > Mammalia > Rodentia > Dipodidae > Jaculus > Jaculus jaculus. The sequence goes on from NC_059116.1 coordinate 37,624,297, forward strand.
TAGCTCTTCATGACAGCAAGCCATGCGTAAGGGGACTGTCCTGCCTCAATGGCTGTAAAGGCCTGAATAATCATAGCTGCATTCCTTTGCTGTGTGACCCTCATCTTGCATAGACACCACAGGCCCACCAAGAAGGCCAGCACCAGGAGACCAGCTAGCGGAAGGGTCTTCATGTTGGACTTTTCTGGTCAGTCTCTCGGGCACCCACACTGGATCCTGATGATCCTGCAGAAAAACACAAACAGACCCTCTCGTCCACGTCAATATAGGATCAGGGCCATGCCACGTTCCCGTGAGCACATCTTTCCATTTAACACATTAGGGTACTTTTCTTAACTTTTAAATTCTTTGACAAAAGCAGCTCCTGAAGAGCCAAAAAAAATTGGGTGTGAATGAGAAGTGCCCATAGTTACTTTTACCTTTAACTCTGCTCACTGGTCCGCAGTGACTTTACTTTGGGTTCGCTATCACCGCGAACTCTTCTTCGCTCTCTTTTTATCTACAGAGTAGAGCACAAGTTGTCGCTTCCCCACGATCTTTATTGTCCCACCTTACCTTAGGGAACTTACCAGCGCTGCCCTGACTGCAAAAAGTTCTGAGCCTCCTCCTTCGAGAGAGGTTCCCCGTACGGGCCACCACTTGTCGCGACCACCTCGACCAGCAAGAATGACGCGACCCGAGAGCTCTTCTTTAAGCAGTTTATTCAGGAACCTTGAACAGTCTTCTGACCCCGGGGAGAGCCGACCCACAAGCTAAGTAGTCCTGCGCTAGCCAACCCTAATGAGCCACGTGGCCCATGCAGATAGGTCCGCGATTAAGGAAGCAGAATTAGTTAAGCAGCCTCAGCCAAATAAGGACTTGTTTATCCCAGAGAGCGCTCGCTATCGGGCTAGCGGAAGGCAGAAGCCGACGCCATCTTTAGGGCGCGGCGCATCGCAGCTCTCCACACCACAATCCCCATGGGGTTGACCTGCATCCCCAATGAGGAAGGCCTCTTTCTCTGTCAAATAAATTTTTAAAAATTCTAAGAGGGTATGAATAAGTTATATGGAAACCTACTTTTTGGACAATGGACACTCAGAAGCCATAGATTGTTAGTAGAAAATGTTCAGTGCCAGATATGGGATACCTTCCAGTGAGTTGTTGGCCAGGGAGGTCTCTGATACCCCCAAAACATTACAAGCCACTGCCGAGGCTCTTGGTTCCCCACCAGGACTAGATGGTAAGACCCTATTGCTGAAAACTCCACATACTTGGGCCACAAGGTCACTGAGAAACCCTGATGGAGCTGAGCTGAAAACCTCCTCCATGTAGACCAGCTGACAGCTGGAAAAAGCTATGCTTCATGCAGTTCTATGGAAAAGAGAGAAATCACCAGTGAAGATACTTAACAGTGGACACTGCAAGCCTTAAATTTGGCCAGCCAGGCCAAATGAGCCAATGGCTGCCATAGTGACATATCTGTCATGGTGGAAACCAGATGCTCTCTAAATGGAATGGAGGCCGGCCCACTCCATGGGAGGGAATACACGCCTGATACTGAAAACCTACAACAAGTGTAGTCATGAGGCCTAGGGGTGTAATGTCTGCTGCTGTCTGGCTAAATGTATATACTATACTTATCAAACTAGCTTTTAAGCACTTCTTTTAATGTTCATACCTATATATTAATGCTACTCCCACTTCTGATTATAGAAGCTTTTCAGATGGTGGTGATCTTGGGATGACTCAGAAGGCACCAGAGTGCTGAGAAGAAGTGATAGAGGAGTGCTCTGTACTGAAACATCTCTATCACAACTTCCAACGCTCAAGATCCATTGCAGAAGAGGTGATAGAAAGAATGTAAGAGCCAAAGGAAAGGTAGGACTCCTTACAACATGCTCTTCCAGACACAAAATGGCCTGGCTATCCATGACCTCACAGTGCTGATGACATCAAAATAAAAGAGAGACTGATTGAGAGGGGGAAGGGATATGATGGAGAGTGGAGTTGCAAAGGGGAAAGTGGGGGGAGGGAGAGAATTACCATGAGTTATTATCTGTAATTATGGAAGTTGTCAATAAAAAATAAATTAAAAACAAAACAGATACATAAATCAATGGAACAGAATAGAGGAACCAGATGTAACTCCAGGCATCCATAGCCATCTAATTTTTGACAAAAAGGCCAAAAATATTCATTGGAGGAAAACAGCCTCTTTAACAACTGGTGTTGGGAAACTGGATATCTATATGTAGAAGGATGAAAATAGATCCTTATCTCTCTTGATGTACAAGAATCAAGTCCAAATGGATCAAAGACCTTAATATTAGACCTGAAACTCTAAAACTGCTACAGGAAAACATAGGAGAAACACTTCAACATATTGGCCTAAGCAATGACTTTCCAAATATAGCCCCAGTTGCTCAGGAAGTAAAACCACTAATCAACCTCTGGGACCTCATGAAATTACAAAGCTTCTGTACAGAAAAGGACACTTACAGAATGGCAGAAAATCCTTGCCAGCTATACATCTGACAGAGGATTAATATCCAAGATATACAAAGAACTGTAAAAACTAAATAAGAAATCAAACAACCCAATCAAAATAATGGGCTATAAACAAGTCTAGGGAACTCCTTTAGGCAAGAGATAAGAAGTCAGATCACTCTTTGATCTCTTGCAAAGTGGAGATTGTAAGGGCATTCCTGACTTTTTGTGGGGGCCCAATTACCCTAAATTACCTAACAAAGCTACCTGACTCCCTCTCAAGGTAACTTTGTAGGGTAGTTTGGGGTGGCTGGTCCCTGAATTTAAAAAGCAGAAATGTCCTTAAATCTGCCTTACAATCTCCACTTTATTAGAGATCAGAAATGGATTTCTCCTCCCTCATCTCTTTTTAAAAATTTATTTATTTGTTTATTTATGAGAGAGAGGAAGATGCATTGAAAGAAGACAGAGAATGGGTGCGCTAAGGTCTCTAGCCAAATGCAAACAAATTCCAGTTGCATGCACCACTTTGTGCATCTGGCTTTACATGGTGTTATGCCCAGTTCTCAGCACCCCCAGTGACCAGCAAGGAGAACCAAAAACTTATGCAAGGGCAAGGAGCTTTAATTCGGGCTTAAGCTCAGTCTCTTGACTTCAACAAGGCAGTAGATCCTGGATCAGTGCAAGAGCCTGGAGCAGTGGGAGGGTAGGGTTTTCATAGGGATTTGAACATAGAAGAAGGGGATGGGTACATGATTGGTTGATTTAAACAGTAACTGCATGTACTCTTCTGATTGGCTTAGGATTTTGGCGGCAAAGTTGGTGGGCCGAAGCTAGGTAACTAAGCAATAAGCAGCAATAACATTTCTATGTATTTCAATTGGCCGAGACAGGGAAGTAGGAGGAATAAATCTCTTAATTGGCCGGGGCAGGGAGGTAGGAGGGACAAGTCTTGGCAAGTCTCAGGTGTCCTGGGCAGGGGGCAGGGCAGCTGCGCCTTTGTTTAAGCTGAAACTTGTAACTTAGGCCTAACCAGGGAAGCACTCTCTTGAAGTCTGTCATGGCGTCATTCAGTTTCTGGGTCCTTCAATGGGTACTGGGGAATTGAACCCAGATCCCTAGGCTTTGCAGGCAAGCACCTGAGCAATCTTTCCAGCCCCATCTTCTCATCTCTTGACAAAAGGAGTTACCTAGATCTGTTTTTCCACTAACAACCTGAGCACCTCCTGTGGGGAGGAGTTCCCCTTTCCTCGAATTTTTTTTTAAATTTTTTTGTTTATTTTTATTTATTTATTTGAGAGTGACAGAGAGAGAGAGAAAGAGAGAGAGGTGGATATAGAGAGATTGAGAATGGGCGTTCCAAGGCCTCCAGCCACTGCAAACCAACTCCAGTTGCATGCACCCCCTTGTGCATCTGGCTAACATAGGTCCTGGGAAATTGAGCCTTGAACCAGGGTCCTTAGGCTTCACAGGCAAGCGCTTAACCGCTATGCCATCTCTCCAGTCCCTTTCCTAGAATTTAAATTTGATCCTGGTATAGGATCAGTTAACCTCAACCCTAAAACTTGGCTTCCTGGCTGGCCTCTCACTGGGCAGCCCCTAGCTCAGACCAATGAGCCCTGACTCTGACTCACCTAAGCCTGAAGGTGAAGCCAATAAGGTTTTAAGTAGCCACTTACCAGGTGGACAGGGCTGTCTTGGCTGGCTGGTCATCTCTCCTGAACTTCCTGGATCTTGCTCTGGTAAGCCTTCCCAGCTCAGACAAGGGGAGACCCCTACCCCCCATAGACTCTCTACCCACTCCTGCCTCCCATGTCGCATGCAGGATCTCTCTGCACTTTCTTCTCTAAACACCTTTTTTCGTTCCAAGGCTCATTTTTGTTCTTCCACATGGGATTATGGACTATGTGGGTGTGCTCATTTTCCCTTCCTTGGTTCACAGATCCTCTCTCTCTCTCTTCCTAAGTAAAAATGAGGTGTTTCATAAGTTACCCTTCTCATTCTCCTTTTATCCAATTCTTTGGTTAAAAGCAAACATGAAGCCAGACATGGTGACACACACCATTAGTCCCAGCACTCAGGAAGTAGAGGTAGGAGGAGTGCCATGAGTTCAAGGCCACCCTGAGACTACTTAGTGACTTCCAGGTCAGCCTAGGCTAGAGCAAAATCCTATTTCAAAAAAACAAAAAGGAGGCCAGGCATGGTTGCACATGCCTTTAATCCCGGCTCAGGAGGCAGAGGTAAGGGATCATCATGAGTTCAAGGCCACCCTGAGACTGCATAGTGAATTCTAGGTCAGCCTGGGCTATAGTGAGACCTTACCTCAAAAAAAAAAAATATTTAAAAAAAAGACCAAAGAATGTGTGGCAAATCTTCAGCAGTAAAGCAAGCTTCACTCGACATCATGTGATTCACATGGGAGAGAATGCCAAGCTTTGACTACACACTCAACCCTCACTCAGCACCAAAGAAGTCTCAGTGGAGAGACCTTACCAACGTGATGAATCGACAAAGCCTTTAAACACCACTCTTCTCCAACACCATATAATCTATACTGGGGAGAGACCCTACAAATGTCAAGAGTGTGGCAGAACCTTCCATCGTCACCTAACGCATTAGTCAACACCAGGTAACTCATACAGAAGAGAAGCCCTACAATTGTACAGAATGTGACAAAACCTTTAAATGTTCTGCATACTTGATCCCACAGTTGAAAATCCTGTGGGCTGCCCTGTAGATGCAAAGGATGCAGTAAATCCTTCAAATGTTCCTTACATCTTAATGGTCACCAGAGAATTCATACCAGAGAGGGACCCTATATATGTCAAGAATGCGGCAAAACTTGATCTGCCCTTCAGATCTTCTTAAGCATCAGAGAATTCATACTGGAGAGAAGCCCTATGGGTATAAGGAATGTGGAAAAGCCTATGGCTGCTCTTCACAGCCTAAATGACATCAGATAATTCATATTGGAAAGAGACCCTCCCATTGTCAAGAATGTGGCAACACCTTTCAGAAGCACTCAACTTTTTGTGTACGCCAGAGAATTCATACTGGAGAGAAACTCAGTAGGTGTAAGGGATGTGGCCAAGCCTGTTGCTGCTCTTCCCAGCTTAAATGACACCAGGAAATGCAAAATGCCTCAGTTCTACCTGCGACTCCCTGAGGTTTGGATCTTGCTTTTATTTATTTATTTACTTATTTATTTATTTATTTATTAAATTGCTGGCTCTCAAACTTTGTAAGTCAGAAGCAGCTTTTTTTTTTTTTTTATTTGAGAGACAGACACAGAGAGAAAGACAGATAGAGGGAGAGAGAGAATGGGCGCGCCAGGGCTTCCAGCCTCTGCAAACGAACTCCAGATGCGTGCGCCCCCTTGTGCATCTGGCTAACGTGGGACCTGGGGAACCGAGCCTCGAACCGGGGTCCTTAGGCTTCACAGTCAAGCGCTTAACCGCCATCTCTCCAGCCCTACTTATTTATTTGAGGTAGGGTTTCACTCTAGTCCAGGCTTACCTGGAATTCACTATGTTGTCCCAGGGTGGCCTTGAACTCATGGTGACCCTCCTACCACTGCTTCCCAAGTTCTGGGATTAAAAATTAAAGGCATATGCCACCACACCTGGCTGGCTTTTGCTTTTGGTGGCGGGTTTTCTCTTTTTTGTCATTGTGGAACTTTCCCTGAATCTGTAAACTTCAAACAAATCACTTCTTCCTCCCATAAACTGTGTCTGGTCTGGAGGTTCATCCCAGCAGCATGAGGCTATCTGACACAAGACTTACATGTCACCAGGAAATTCATACTCCAACCCTACCAGTGTAAAGAAAGTCAAAGCCTTCAATAGTAGTTCAACACTTAACATCAAATATAAAAGGAGGGCTGGAGGAATGGCTTAGCAGTTAAGGCATTTGCCTGAAATCCCAAAGAACCCAGGTTCAATTCCCCAGGACCCACATTAGCCTGATGCACAAGGGGGCATACGTGTTTTGAATTCGTTTTCAGTGGCTGGAGACCCTGGCACCCCATTCTCTCTCTCTCTCTCTCTCTCTCTCTCTCTCTCTCTCTCTCTCTCTTTCTCTGTCAAATAAGTAAATAAATAAAAATAAAGCCAGGCATGGTGGTGCACGCCTTTAATCCCAGCACTCAGGAGGCAGAGGTAGGAGGATCACCATGAGTTCGAGGCCACCCTAAGACTACATAGTGAATTTCAGGTCAGCCTGGGCCAGAGTGAGACCCTACATCGAAAAACAACAATAACAAATTTATATTAAAAAAACACAACAAATATAAAGGGAAAAATCCCTTTAAATGTCAAGGATGTGGGGCTGGAGAAATGGTCTATCTAGTGGTTAAAGTGTTTGTCTGCAAAGCCTAGGGACCCTGTTTGATTCCCCAGGACCCATGTAAGCCAGGTGCATAAGGGGGCGCATACATCTGGAGTTCGTTTCAGTGGCAGGAGACCCTGGTGTACGCATTCTCTCTTTCTTTCGGCCTCTTCCTCTGTCTCTCTCTCATAAATAAATAAATAAATACTAAATGTCAAGAATGTGACAAAGCCTTGATCAACACTACAGCATTGAGTTGACACCACGAGACTTATACAGGAGGGAAATTACAAATGCACAGATTGTTGTGAGACCTTGAACAAGTATAAAACGCTTACTGGACACCTTAAGAACCCATAGTAGAGAAAAACCTTCAGTGTGATCATGTGGACCCCCAAGTTAGCTAGATAGTCATACTTGAAATCCTTATATAAGTATAAAGAAGAAAGTGAACTTTTACTCACATCTAGATCTTAATGAACATAACAGGATTCATATAGGACTGAAATTGTATAGATATGTGGAATGTGGCAAAACCTTGAACTTCTGCTTATTTTTTTTTTTTTATGAGACAGAATTGGTGTGCCAGGGCATCCAGCCACGGAAATAAAGTCGACACATGTGCTGCCTAGCAGGCATGCGTGGCCTTGCACTTTTGTCGCCTTGCGCATCTGGCTAAAGTGGGATCTGGAGAGATGGAGGACATGGATCCTTCGGCTTTGCAGGCAAGTGCCTTAATGGCTAAGCCACCTCTCCAGCCCTGCTTATAGTTTTTTGTTTTGTTTTGTTTTGTTTTTAGCATTTTTATTTGCAAGCAGACAGAGAAAGACACTGAGAGAAAGAGATGGAGATAGCGTGAGCGAGCAGGGGAATGCCAGGGCCTCCAGACATTGCAAGATGAATTCCAAATGCATGTGCTCTTTGTACACCTGGCTTTGCATGGGTATGGGGGAGTTGAACTCAGGTTGTTAAGCTTTGCAGGCAAGCATCTTAACTGCTCAGCCATCTCTCCAGCCTTTCTGTCTATAGTTTTACATCATTAGCTGATGTGGTTGAAAGAAATAGAACACTGATGTTATGATGTTAGTCATTAGATAACTCATTTCTGAGCAAATGTAAACTTATCCCAATTTTACAAACTTGTCCATTTAAAACTGCACAATGGGGCTGGAGAGATGGTTTAATGGTTAAGGTATTTGCCTGCAAAGCCAAAGGACCCAGGTTCAATTCCCCAGGACCCATGTTAGCCAGATGCACAAGAGGGTGCACACGTCTGGAGTTTGTTTGCAGTGGCTGGAGGCCCTAGTACACCCGTTATCACTCTCCCTCTATCTCCCTCTTTCTCTATTAAATAATAATAATAATAACCTTCACAATGTACAACTCTCAGGCCATTCTATCTGAAGAACTAGCTTTCTAAAGATTTGTATACTATTTTCTCAAGAGACCATAGAATGGACTTTAAAATACTGTGTATATTTTGTTTGAATTTTGTTTAGTTAGTAAAACTGAATGGTTCTGAAAAAATAATATTTTTCATATATATATGTGTGTATATATATATATATATATACACATATATATGTGTGTGTGTGTGTGTATGTATGTATATATATATATATATATATATATATATATATATATATATATATATATATATATATATGTTGTTTTTGATTCTCTAGAGACAGCAAAAGAGGTGGTTTGCTGTACACGAGTTACACTTGGCCACAAAGGAGAACAGAACCAGTCCAAAATGCCAGAGGTTCAGGTCAAAGCACCCACCTGGACGGAGTTGGCAGGTAGTAAGCCAGGCCAATGCCCAATGCTGGTCGTGGCAATCACACGGTGGCAGCTCCAGATCCAGCGACACAAGCTTGTCCTTGTGGGCATGCGGCCCCAGCACACGGTGCCCCAGCCTCCGGCTCTCCGGGTTCCTGCTCCCGAGGGTGCACGCGCCCCCCACGTGGACCTCTCCCTCGTCTTTCTCAGTCCGCGCATTCGCTTCTTCCTCGGCTTCACTCTCATGGCGCAGAGGTTTCTGCTGAGAAAAAGGCGCTAGGCCTGAGAGACTTTAAAATTTTTATTTGTGAACACACCACAAACACACACACACACACACACACACACACACACACACACACTTAGAGAGAGAGAGAGGAAGAAGAAGAAGAGGAGGAGGAGGAAGAAGAAATGGACACACCTGGCTCTCCTGCCACCGCAAATGAACTCCAGACACATGTGCCACTTTGTGCATCTTGCATCTGGCTTTACATGGGTACTGGAAAATGGAACTTGGGCCATCAGGATTTGTAAGCAACCACCTTTTAACCATCTCTCCAGCCCTGAAATCATGTTTTAATTATTTATTTAATTTCATTCGTTTCATTTATTTTTGAACTTTTTATTGACAGCTTCCATAATTATAGATAATAACCTATAATTCCCTCCCCACCTCCACTTTCTCCCTCACAAACCCACCCTTCATCATATCCCCTCCCCCTCTCAATCAGTTTCTCTTTTATTTTGATGTCGTCATCTTTTCCTCCTATTATGATGGTCTTGTGTAGGTAGTGTCAGGCGCTGTGAGGTCATGGATATCCAGGCCATTTTGTGTCTAGAAGTTTGCATTATAAGCAGTCCTACCCTTCCTTTGGCTCTTACATTCTTCTATATTTATTTTATATCAAAAAAGTTATGTGCAGCAAGTAAACATTCTTACATATTTACATTTGTATCCACTTACCAATTAACAAAACAGTGTTCTAAATCTCTGAAAAAGAATATTTCTATCTATATTACAGGGGAAATCTGTCCAGGGAATTTCATTTTAAATGAGTGTTTACTCAGGAGCATTCAAAGCAGGAGTAAGACATATTTTTGATGAAACATACTATGCAGATCGTATATCTGATACTTAGGGCTCTTACATTATTTTCACCACCTCTTCCACAATGGAGCCTGAGCAGTGGAAGGTGTGATAGAGATGTCTCAGTGCTAAACATTCCACCATCACTTTTCAGCATTATGGTGACCTGTTTAAAATTTTCTTTGTTTTGTTTTGTTTTTTTAAGGTAGGGTTTCGCTCTAGTCCAGGCTGACCTGGAATTCACCATATAATCTCAGGGTGGCCTCAAACACTCAGTGATCCTCCTACCTCTTCCCTCCAAGTGCTGGGATTAAAGGCATTTGCCACTACACCTGGCTTTAATTTTTTTTTAAATGTTTTTAGAGAGAGCAAGAGAGACAGAGAATTGGTGCACCAGGGCATCAAAATAAAAGAGAGACTGATAGAGAGGTAGAGAGGATATGATGGAGAGTGGAGTTTCAAAGGGGAAAGTGGGGGGGGGGAGGGAATTACCATGGAATATTGTTTATAATTATGGAAGTTGTCAATAAAAAATTATTTTAAAAAGTGAGAGTAGCATTAATATATGGGTATGAACATTAACAAAAGTGCTTACAGGACAGTTTGGTGAGCATAATATGTACATTTAGCCAGACAACAGCAGGAATTATACCCCTAGGGCTCATGACACCGCCCCCCCCCCCCGCCCTGCTCTAGGTTGTTTTTTTTTCAGTGAACAGATCTCTCAGTTTATTGTCAGAGAAATGGGTTTATAAGCATCTGAGGGCAGGATGAGGGTCTTAAGGGGACTGGATGCACAAGGTTCATTGCTGATGCCTAATTAGCACATGGGGGCATTCATTCCAGCTTGTAGGCAATGGCGGGGGGGGGGTGTTCAGGTGATCTTGGGTCTCATAGGGATGGGCTGTGTAATGTCTAATAAGGAGTTTCCTAGGCAGCTGGCCAAAGGTTACAGGGCTATGGGCAAAGCCTAAGTTCAGGTGTGCTGGGCTTAGAGAGAGAGTGGCCTCCTGTAGCCCCTGGGGTCCTTAGTCATGCCTGGCAGCTCAGGCCCCTCTCTTGAAGGCGCCAGCCTGTGTCTGGCAGTGCCCGACAACTCCCCCTTTGTTTTTATAATGGGGCAGTGTCATCCTGAATGGGTTCTTTATAACTTACCATAGGTCCAGATAGAGCTAGGTGGTGTACAAAGACCTGATTAGTAGCAACTTTAGCAATATTAGTTATTTGTTATCTGAGAAATTTGATGAGACAGGGGCCTACAAGCAATAGGGTTCCTATAGTAAGGAGGGGGCTAAGGAGAAGCCAAGTAACTAAAGGGTTAGAGAACCAGGTGGTGAGGTCCTCAGGCTGCAGTCAAGCAGCTTAACATTTGATTTGTTAACAAAAAAAAACACACACACAATATTTTTGTCCCAAGACCATACATGTCCCCCATGTTCAGCAGTAATGAAGTCTAAAGCTAGATGGTTTTGAAGTACCACACCCACAAGAAAGTTCAATTGTCTCTGGAGAAATTCGAGGCTGTTGGTCACCAGAGGCACCCAGAGACAGTGTCACGCCAAAGCCCACCAGCAGGGGGATGAAGATATCTTTTGGATGGCGCAGGCAGTTTGTAGGCCGCTTTTTTCTTGTAGGGATACACCTGTAAAGCAATCAAGACTGGGGAACAATAAGTGGGAGAGGAAATATTTATGCATGGTGTGATTACTCCTTTTGCACCAAAGGAGAGTGGGTGTCTTGACACAACTGGTCTTAATTATGGAAATATTAAGCAGGCATTCAGCTCTGGTCAGCTTAGCACTGGACAGGCAGAGAGACATAACTTGACTGGCATCAAAGAGGGCGACACCTGTCCTTTGCAGAGCCATGAATGTAGTGCACACATGGAAAAACAGTTCTTTGCAACTGGGCAAGAGATAAGATAAATTTTCTTGTCCTTTTTACCTTCGGGGGGTCCAGTCACCCTAATTCTATCCCCCTTTATTTCTCTCTTTTATGAGAAGATACTTTAACTGCTGTTAGAGGACAAAGAACAAAGGACTTCAGATCCTTACTACTTCCTGCAGAATGGGGCATGAAGCTGTGGCTTGTGGCAGTTAGAGAGTCTCTTCCAAAGAGGGGAACTATTCTAGAGGACCCCGGAGTGCAGAAAGATAGTCTTGGAAGAGAACATTGGGGAGAAAGAATAAAAGTAAGGAGTTAATGAGAAGTGAGCACACAACAAACTGGTCCTTTTTGTGGTTGAGGGAATCCAGGTAGAAAGGCTTGCATTGTCTCAGGACCCTCTGAGCATGAGCTGGCTGAGATTTTTGTTCCAGAACTGTTCATCAAATGGCACAGTAGTATTCAACATGGCTTGTAAAATAGATGAGATATTAGCAGAATTGGCAGAAACATATACGCAACATTTAACCTTGATCATAGAGAGCCATTGGGTGTCATTAAAGGTTGTACAAATATATTGTATTGGCCTCAGAACTTATTTATATATTCGAGATTTGAAAATAATACTTTTGACATCTATAGTTGTTTTTCTTTATTATAGAATTAGAACTATGGGGAAAAGATGTCTTAAGGTCTTGTTTGTTTCCCCTCTTGGAAAGCTCTTGTTGTGTTTCTTTTTTAAAAAAATGTGTTTATTTATATTTATTTATTTGAGAGCAACAAACACAGAGAGAAAGAGGAAGAGAGAGAGAGAGAGAGGGAGGGAGGGAGAGAACGGGCACGCCAATGCCTCCAGCCACTGCAAACGAACTCCAGACACGTGTGCCCCCTTGTGCATTTGGCTAATGTGGGTCCTGGGGAATCGAGCCTCAAACTGGAGTCCTTAGGCATCACAAGCAAGCGCTTAACTGCTAAGCCAGCTCTCCAGCCCTTGTTGTATTTCTTTTTTTTTTTTAATTTTTATTAACATTTTCCATGATTATAAAATATATCCCATGGTAATTCCCTCCCTCCCCACCCCCCCTTGTTGTATTTCTTAACAAGCCATTTATATATTTAAGTTTTTTTTAAATCTTTGGTTATACATTTTTCTCTGAGTGTTTAAGACCCTGCAGATAGCCAAAATTTAATTAAGGTTTAATTTTGGAGGGCACTAATGGCTCTCCAAAGAGACTTTAGGGACCCAGGAGCAGCCCTATAGCTTACTGGTGTTTTCTGTCTGTTAGGATGAGTCAGGGCCATGTTGGCCAAATAGTTTTCCCTTTTTTGGGAAGTCAGGAAGACTGATTGCTCCTCAATTGTGACTATCCTGTTTCAGACTGTACACAAATTTTGTTTGGGTTTCCAAATCCTCCCTGCTCAGGAAGACAGTTGACTTACCAGGGGGCCAGTGTAGAAGTGTCCCATCATCTTCAGTGGCCTCATGACCTGGGAGAACAGGCCAAAATATCAGCCCTTTTTGCTCCCATGATTTCAATTGGCTTTGGCTTCTACATAGGTAGCTAACACCCAGAAAGGTAGTTACACCAGCCTGGGTGTGTGTACATATAGAGCACATTTGATTACTGAAATAGACTTAGTTAAAGAATGGCACAAGGGCTTCTAAAACCATTTTGTCCAACCTTTTAAAATTTTGTTGTCCTGTGGCAGCACAAGCCATATATCTGTGGTATAGAAAGTAGGCACATCCTACACTTTAAATACCTAACAGTTATAAGGATAGGCAGAATCTGTAACCAGTCTTTGTGGGTTTTTTTTTTTTTTTTTTTTTTTTGGTTTTTCAAGATGGGGCTTCATTCTAGCCCAGGCTGACCTAGAATTTGCTATGTAGTCTCAGGATGGCCTCGAACTCATGGTGATCCTCCTACCTCTGCCTCCCGAGTGTTGGGATTAAAGGCATGCACTACCATGTCCAGCCTGTTACCAGTCTTGAAAACAATACCAATTAATTGACAAACAGACTAATTAATTTAACCTAGAAATTGTAAGAAAAGGACAAGTAAGACAGTATAAAGTCTTTTTTCCCCTCAATTTTTATTAACATTTTCCATGATTATAAAAATATCCCATGGTAATACCCGCCCCCCCCCACACTTTCCCCTTTGAAATTCCATTCTCCATCATATCCCCTCCCCATCTCAACCAGTCTCTCTTTTATTTGATGTCATGATCTTTTCCTCCTCTTATGATGGTCTTGTGTAGGTAGTGTCAGGCACTATGAGGTCATGGATATGCAGGCCACACATTTTGTGTCTGGAGGAGCACGTTGTAAGGAGTTCTACCCTTCCTGTGGCTCTTACATTCTTTCTGCCACCTCTTCTGCATTAGACCCTGAGCCTTGGAAGGTGTGATTGAGATGTTACTCAGTACTCCAGTCACTTCTTTCCAGCACTATGATACCTTCTGAGTCATCCCAAGGTCACTGCCATCTGAAAAGAGAAGATTTTCTACCCAAAGTGAGAGTAGCATTAATATAAGGGTATAAATATTAAGAGAAGTGCTTGACAGTATAAAGTCTTAGCATCTGTGTTTGAAAACATTTTTGATTAGTTAGATACCTGTGTGGGTACCAATTACCCAGAGAACATTGGAAACAGAACCACGGAGCTTGAAATTATTTTTGTCAGATGAGGACCATTGTTTGAGCATGAATAGAACTCCACTGTATAAATGTACCACATCTTCATTATCCATTCATCAGTGAAGGGTCATCTAGGCTGGTTCCATTTCCTAACTACTGTGAATAAAGATGCAATTTACATGGATGAGCAAGTATCTCTAAGGTAGTGAGTAGAGTCCTTAGGATATAAGCCTAGGATAGGTATTACTGGGGCATATGGTAAGTCTATTTTGAGCTGTTTCAGAATCTCCACACTGACTTATGCAATGGCTGTACCAGTTTGCATTCCCACCGACAATGTAAAAGTGTTCATCTTTTTCTACATCCTCACAAGCATTGATTGTCATTTGTTTTCTTGATGATGGCCATTCGGACAAGAGTGAGAATCTCAAAGTAGTTTTAATTTTAATTTCTCAGATGTCTAAGGATGTAGAACATATTTTTAGATGTTTATTGGCCATCTGTAGTGTTTCTTCTTTTGAGACCTCTCTAGTTCCATAGCCCCTCTCCTTTTTTTTTGTTTGTTTTTCAAGGTAGGGTCTCACTCTAGCTCAGGCTGAGCTGGAATTCCTATGTACTCACCTGTTTGCCACATTTTTTTTTTTAGATTTATTTATTAGAGACAGTGAAAGAGTGAGACTGGGCATGCCAGGACCTCTAGCCACTGCAAACAAACTCCAGACGCATGGAGAATCGAACCTGGGTCCTTAAGCTTCATAGGCATGTGTCTTAATCACTAAGCCATCTCTCCAGCCTGTTTGTCACATTCTTTACATCTGTAGGGTTTTGCTCCACTATGAACTGCTTAGTGTGGGGTAGAGTTTGACAGGTACTTATGGGATTGCCACACCCTTTACATTGTGGTTTTTCTCCATACCATCTGGTGCTGAGTAAGGTTTGTACTTTTATTGAATTTTCTGCCACATTCTTTTTTTTTTTTTTATTTTAATGCAAGAGAGTGAGAGCATGTGTATGTGAGGGAGAGAGAGAATTGTCTTCCACATTCTTGACGTTTGTATGGCTTCTGTCTCTTACGAGTTACCTGGTGTCGAGTGAGGTTTGTAGTTCTGTTGAAAGCTTCGCCACATTCTTTGGACATGTATGGTTTGGCTCCAGTATGTATTAGTTGGTGCTTGGTTAAGGTTAAATGATATTTAAAGAGACTTCCACATTGTTTGCATACATAGGGCTTATCTCCTTCATGAGTCCTCTCATATGGTTAGGAGTTGAGCCACTGTTGAAAGTTTCTCTACATTCTTTCTTTTTGAGAGAGAGAGAACTGGCTCGCCTGGGCCTCAGCCTCAGCAATCCAACTCCAGATGCTTGCGCCACCTAGTGGACATTTGCGATCCTGCGCTTGCCTCACCTTTGTGCATCTGGCTTAAGCGGGATCTGGAGAGGGATCAGACAGGCAAGCGCCTTAACTGCTAAGTCATCTCTCCAGCCCTTCTCTACATTATTTACATTTGTAAGGCTTCTCTTGACCACAGATACCATCATGGAAGGGTGGTTTTTAACTGTTTAAAGTTTTATTTACTTGAGACAGAGAAAGAGAATGGATACGCCAGGGCCTCCAGCCGCTGCAAACGAACTCCAGATGCATGTGTCACCTGTGCATCTGGCTTACATGAGTCCTAGGGGAATTGAACCTGGGTCCTTTGGCTTTGCAGGCAAGTGCCTTAACTGCTAAGCCATCCTTCCAGCCCCAGATGCGGTACAAAGATTCTCTGGGTATGTGACTCCGCCCTCTTTACTTTTCATAATCCCAGGGTTTTCTTTGTTTTGTTTTGCTCTAGAAATGTGGCCAGCTATGGCTTACACACAGCAAGATCCAGGGAAACCGTGTTTCTGTAGTTCTCCAACATCACATCCCTATGTAAATCTCACTAAGCAGACTCTAAGTATTCCCACTCCTCTGGAGAGAAATCAGCGGACACATCCTTGGATGACAGCAGCTCTGTGGCCAGGCGCGGGTGGTCCCAGCTACCTAGCCAGGCCCGTCCCATCCGAGGGCTGCCCGGTCACTGCTGACAGGCCACAGAGGGAGGCAGAACTCCCGACAGACAGACAGACAGACTCCATCATGGTGCACCCCACACCTTTTTTTGTTATTGTTTTGTTTGTTTCTTCATGGTAGATTCTCGCTGTAGCCCAGGCTGACCTGAAATTCACTATGTAGTCTCAGGGTACCCTTAAACTCATAGTGATTTTCCTACCTCAACCTCCCAAGTGCTGGGGTAAAAGGTGTGTGCCACCACACGGGGCTAAGAAAAATATATTTTTTTAAATATTTTTTGTTCATGTTTTATTTATTTATTTGAGAGTGACAGACACAGAGAAAAAGACAGATAGAGGGAGAGCGAGAGAATGGGCGCGCCAGGGCTTCCAGCCACTGCAAACAAACTTCAGAGGTGTGCGCCCCCTTGTGCATCTGGCTAACGTGGGACCTGGGGAAACGAACCTCGAACCAGGGTCCTTAGGCTTCACAGGCGAGCGTTTAAC
The DNA here is from genome assembly GCF_020740685.1 of Jaculus jaculus. Lineage (NCBI taxonomy): Eukaryota > Metazoa > Chordata > Mammalia > Rodentia > Dipodidae > Jaculus > Jaculus jaculus. Next base: position 37,641,027 of record NC_059116.1, read on the forward strand.
CACTAAGCCATCTCTCCAGCCCAGAAAAATATTCTTATTTATTTATTTGACAGAGAAAATGGGAAAGAGAGATAGAAGGTGCATACCAGGGCCTCCAGTCACTGCAGACGAATTCCAAACGCATGTGCCCCCTTGTGCATCTGGCTAGCATGGGTCCTGGGGAATTGAACCTTGGTCCTTTGGCTTTGCAGGCAAACACCTTAACTGCTAAGCCATCCCTCCAGCCCTAAGAACAATATTTTTATGTATTTAAAGTGTTGTACACCAAGAAGTTAGGTAATGTGTCCAGACGTTTATATAATGTCACCAGGTTCATAGGTACAGAAACCCATCCACCTCTTACTAGCCAGACATGGTGTTAACACGTCTGACTGAGGAGACTGAGGGAGGAAGGTCCCAAGTTCCATGGCAATCTGAACTCCACAGGGAGACCCTGTGCACAAACAAAATAAACAACTAGCTAAGAAAAGACCCCTTACTATCAGTTCCCCCTCACCTCTGAGTTCTGGGCACCACTGTTGGCTTGACTTACAAGCTGGTTTCCACCCCCTGGATAGATGCTGACACCTGCTGCCCACCTCACCCCAGGTCCATGTGCTGGCTACAGGGACCAGGGAGGTTACTCCTACCTGACTACTCATTGAGGAGGCTACTTCTGCACACATGAGCCCAAAGAACAACACCGTGATGTATTTGTTTGTTTTTCAGGGCAGGCTCTCACTCTAGCCCAGGCTGGCCTGGAACTCACAGAGATCCTCCTACCTCTACCTCCCAAGTACTGGGAAAAAAGGCATGCACCATCATGCATGGCTCTTTTTCTTTTTTGTTTTTCAAGGTAGGGTCTTGCTCTATCCCAGGCTGACCTGAAATTCACTATGTGGTGCCAAGGTGGCCTTGAACTTACAATGATCCTCCTACCTCTGCCTCCTGAGTGCTGGGATTAAAGGTGTGTGCCACCACACCTGGATTTTTCTTTCTTTTTTAAAATTAAAATTTTTTAAATTCATTTTATTTACTTGAGAGAGAGATAGGTAAACAGAGAGAGGGGGAGAGAATGGGCATGCCAGGGCATTCAGCCACTGCAAATGAACCCCAGATGCATGCACCACCTTGTGTATCTGGCCTATGTGGGCCCTGGGGAATCAAACCTGGGTCCTTTGGCTTTGCAGGCAAGCACCTTAACTGCTAAACCATCCCTCCAGCCCTTAAAAAATATTTTTGCTGGGAATGGTGGCACACGCCTTTAATCCTAGCACTCAGGAGGCAGAAGTAGGAGGATCAGTATGAGTTCAAGGCCACTCTGAGACTATATAGTGAATTCCAGGTTAGCCTGAGTTAGGGTGAGATGCTACCTCAAAAAACCCAAAAAATAAAATAAAATAAAGACTAAGCTAAGACTACAGAGTGAATTCATGAATTCCAGGTCATACTGTGATAGAGTGAAACCCTACCTTGAAAAAATAAAAAAAAATTTTTTTCTTTTTTGTTTACTTGCAAGGACAGAAAGAGAGGGAGGATGGGCACACAGGGTCCCACATCACAGCAAACAGACTCCAGACACACAAACCACTTGGTGCATCTGGCTTTATGTGGGTGCTGGGAAATCGAACCCGGCCATCATGCTTTGCAAGCAAGCACCTGAACTGCTGAGTCATCTCTGTAGGGACTCTGTCTGTATGTCTTATAAAGATGCTAGTGTCTGACAGGCAGGAATGAGCCTCTCTCGTTCTCTCTCTCTCTCTCTCCATATATATGTATGTATGCATACATACACACACATATTGATATAGATATATGGATGGGTGGATGAATGGGTAGGTGGATGTTTGGATGGATGGATGATGGACAAATGGACAGATGTTTATGAACCAAATTATTCCCCCACATTAGTTTATTTTATTCAACAGAACCCCATGAAGGAATTTTATTTACAAACAAGTTGATTGAGCTTCCAAACTCAGAAACACATTGTCACAATTATACAAGTTCAAAACTGTGGAGCAGAAATTCCAGTAAGTGCCTTTAGTATAACCCAGACCCCGGAGCAGAAATTTATGCATGGTTAGTTCTGACTCCATGCTTTTAGCCACCATGAGAAGCTTCTTCTTGTCACCAGCCCTCCACTGCTCCAAGGGCCTCGAAGGGCCACCCCAGCTCCTCTCTGCACCCCAGCTCCTCTCTGCACCCCAGCTCCTCTCTGCACCCTGTGTTCCATGGTGCTCACAGTACCCAATGAAGATGTGGTTTTCCTCATCCCTCAATCTCTAACCTCTTGCTCTCCGCCAGACCCTGGCCACATGTGCCATGCTCTGAGAGCTCTCTTCCCACCTGGGGGAATACAGGACTGTTCTCTGGGGTGACCCCATATTCCAGGGACATGACCATGGCTGAAGGCAAATCTAGAGCACCAGGAAAGCTACAGATACAAGATGTCAGGCAACAGGTCATAGAGGAGGAAGTAAGGCAGGGCACATGCTGGTTGTGGAGGGACAGCATGCCAGACAGCTCCCCAGAGTCACCTCACAAGAACTCAGGGCCACGAGAAAGTCATTTCTGCATGGAGCAGGACAGGAGCCTGAGGAACAGGAATCCAGGGACCATATAGGTCTGCCAGGCTGACATCCTGGCCTTGTCTTCTGTCCTAAGAGCACAGAAGACCAAGCAGGTGGTCTGATGATGCCACCAGGGCTCAGCAGTTCTTCTCATTCTCCTGGATCTCCACGTAGGGCAGTCCCACGGGCCAAGTGTCTCGTGGCCAGTAGTGGACCTTTAGGGTTTGGCCTGGCATCTCGTAGCTGGCGTCTACCAAGGCCATGGTGACGATACCATACGGGAAGGTGATGCTGATGAGGACGTGCCTGTGGGTTGAAGGCACGGACAGTGAGGGGTCAAGGGATGGGGGGCTAGACAGCGACAGGTCTAGGGTGGGAGAGCGGGTAGTGAGTGGATCAGGGATGAGAAAGAATGTAGTGAGAGGCCAAGGGATGCGGGGGCAGATAGAGACAGACTGAAGGAGAGGGCAGTAAGAAATCCAGGAAGGAGGGAGCAGGTGGCGATAGACTGAGGGAGGCAGAGGTAGGAGGATCGCCGTGAGTTCAAGGCCACCCTGAGACTACATAGTGAATTCCAGGTCAGCCTGAGCCAGAGTGAGACCCTACCTGGAAAAATAAAAAGAAATAAATAAAAGCAACAATGGGGCTGGAGAGATGGCTTAGCGGTTAAGCGCTTGCCTGTGAAGCCTAAGGACCCCGGTTCGAGGCTCAATTCCCCAGGACCCACGTTAGCCAGATGCACAAGGGGGCGCACGCATCTGGAGTTCGTTTGCAGTGGTTGGAGGCCCTGGCGCGCCCATTCTCTCGCTCTATCTGCCTCTTTCTCTCTCTGTGTGTTGCTCTCAAATAAATAAATAAAAGTAAACAAAAAAATTTTTAAAAAAGCAACAATGATCCAATATTGAAACTTTGGTTGTGATATTTCAATGAAATAACTTTTTAAAAATGTTTTGTAGCATTTTAAGTGTAACAACTATTTAGTTTGCCTTTTCATTCATTTTAAATTTTATAATTCCTTCTTGGAAAATGTAAAATAATTTAAATAGTATACTTGTAAATTGTAATGATGTAAAATCGATGAATAGGTGTATCTGTGTATATGTACACACATAAATGGCTTTTCTTAAGCAAGGACTTTTTGTGTCTGTATAAAATGTTTTGCATAAAGGTTTACTTTCTTTTTTCTTTAATTTTTTTGTTTTTTTTTTTAATTTTTATTTAAGAGTGACAGACAGAGAGGAGAGAGAGAGAGAGAATGGGTGTGCCAGGGCCTCCAGCCACTGCAAATGAACTCCAGACGTGTGCGCCCCCTTGTGCATCTGGCTAACGTGGGTCCTGGGGAATTGAACCTTGAACCAGGGTCCTTAGGCTTCACAGGCAAGCACCTAACCGCTAAGCCATCTCTCCAGCCTACATAAAGGTTTACTTTCAATAACAGTAAGGAACAATAAAAACATGATAAGTTGTTATAAAAAAAAAAAAAGAAAGAAAGAAATCCAGGGATGAGGAAGCAGGTGGTGACAGATGGAGGGACGAGGAAGAGAGCAGTAAGAAAACCAGGGCTGAGGGAGCAGTTGGTGAGGGGACAAAGAATGAGGAATGAGGGAGAGAGTGGTGAAGGACTGAAGGATGAAGGAACAGACAGTAAGGGGTTGAGGCATGCGGGAAAGGGTGGCATAAGGCCAAGAGATGAGGGAGAAGGTGGCTAGACCTGAGAGCCTCTCCTCGGTTCTTTCATTTTAAATTTTCATTTTATTCTATTTGTGTGTGTGTGTGTGTGGATGTGAGCTCCCCATGCACATGCGTTAAGAAGCCACAGGACATCAGGTGTCCTCTCTCAGTCTTCTATGCTGTTTCCTTGAGACAGTTTCTCACTGAGCCTGGAACCGGCTGCCCCTCAGTGCTGGGATTACAGGCATGCACGGCCCTTTGCAAATGCAGGTCCTCACACTTGCAAGAGAAGCACTTTATGCACTGAACTGCCTCCTCTGCCATCTTCTTAATTGTCATTGTTGTTCTTGTTGTTGTTATGGTTTTTCAAGGTGATATCTTGTTGTACCACAGGCTGATCTGGAATTCACTATGTAGTCTCAGGGCAGCCTTGAACTCACTGTGATCCTCCTACCACTGCTTTTAAAGTGCTGGGATTAAAGGCATATGCCACCATACCTGGCTTTCTTTTTTTTTTTAATTATTTATTTATTTATTTGAGCACAGAGAGAAAGACAGATAGAGGGAGAGAGAGAGAATGGGCACGCCAGGGCTTCCAGCCTCTGCAAATGAACTCCAGACGCGTGCGCCCCCTTGTGCATCTGGCTAACATGGGACCTGGAGAACCGAGACTCGAACCGGAGTCCTTAGGCTTCACAGGCAAGTGCTTAACCGCTAAGCCATCTCTCCAGCCCCTGGCTTTCTTTTTTAAAAAACTTGATTTGCTATTTGAGAGAAAGAGAGGCAGACAGAAAGAAAGAATGGGCATGCCTGGGCCTCTAGTCACTGCACATGATCTCCAGATGCATGTTCCACCTTGTGCATCTGGTTTTACATGGGTACTGGGGAATTGAACTTGGGTCATTTGGCTTTGCAGGCAAGCACCTTAACTACTATACCATCTTTTCAGCCCCTATTTTTTTTTTTTAATTATTAAGAGAGAGACAGACAGACAGAAAGAATGGGCACACCAGGGGCCTCCAACTGCTGCAGACCGACTCCTAGTGCATGTGTCACTTTGTGTATCTGTCTTTACATGGGTACTGGGGAATTGAACCCAGGTCATTAAGCTTGCAGGCAAGCACCTTAACTGTTGTGCCATCTCTGCAGCCCCTTTATTTTATTATATTTATTTATTTATTTTGGTTTTTCAAGGTAGGGTTTCACTCTAGCCCAGGCTGACCTGGAATTCACTATGTAGCCTCAGGGTGGCCTTGAACTCACAGTCATCCTCCTACCTCTGCTTCCCAAGTGCTGGGATTAAAGGCGTGTGCCACCATGCCTGGCTAGTTTATTTATTATTATTTTCTTTTGAGGTAGGGTCTCACTCTAGCCCAAGCTGACCTGGAACTCACTATGTAGTCTCAGAGTGGCCTTGAACTCTTGGTGATTCTCCTACCTCTGCCTCCCAAGTGCTGGGATCAAAGGCATGCGCCACCACACCCGGCTCCCTTTATTTATTTATTTATTTATTTATTTATTTATTTATTTATTTATTTATTTATTTGAGATGGGGTCTCCTGTAGCCCAGGTTGGCCTTAAATGCACTATGTAGCCAAGAATAACCTTAAATCCCTGGCCCTTCTGGCTCCACCTCCTCAGTGTTAGGTTTATAGGTACGTACCACCATGCCCAGTTGCATCACTGGAGATTGAACCCAAGGCTTTATGCATGCTGGGCAAGTGGTCTACGAACTGAGCCAGCCCCAGCCTTCTCCTGAATGCTCATAAACTCTGAGTATCTAAAGGGACTTCCCTCTGCTGTCTAGTACCAGGGTTGAGATCTTGTTCCCTCTACCACCCCTATATCCCAGGCTTGACCTCGAAGCTCTGACAGCTGAACTCTGACCCCACACTCCCAGGCCTGGGAGAGGTGTTTTTACCAGATGCTGTGCAGGTAGAAGAAATGAATCCGTTGCCAGAAGTTACAGAAGAGGCGGTCGCTGATCCAGCTAGTCAGGGCAGTGGCCCAAAGGACCACAGAGACTGAGATGAGGTGCCGGAGGTCTTTATTGCTGGTCCTGGAGATGAAAGGAGATGGGTCCGGAGTCAGGCAGCAGAATCCCAGGAGGCTGATGGGAAATTCCCCCAGTCTAAGAAGAGGAAGCTCAAGGGAGCCTAGGAGAGGGACACGACAGGGATGCCATAGTTTTGAGAATCCCCTAAAGGTGCACATGTTAGATTAGTCTTGGGCTGGGGAGTTGGCCCAGTGGGCAAAGCACTTGGCATCCAAGCATGAGGACCTGCGTTTGGATGCCTGGCAGCCATCTAACTGTCAGGCATGGAATAATGCACCTGCAAGCTCAGTGCTGGGGAGGCAGAGACAAGAGGATCCCTGGGGCTTGCTGGCTAGCCAGCCTCGCCTCCGTGGTGAGCTCCAGGTTCAGTGAGAGACCTTGTCTCAGAAAGAGGTGGGTGGGGGCTGGAGAGATGGCTTAGTGGTTAAGGTGCTTGCCTGCAAAGCCTAAGGACCCAGGTTTATTCCTCAGTACCCACGCAAAGCCATCTGCACAAGGTCTGGAATTTGTTTGCAGTGGCTGGAAGCTCTGGTGCGCCCATTCTCTAGCCGCTTCTCTGTCAAATGAATGTGTGTGTGTATGCGTGTGTATATGTATGTGTGTGTGTGTGTATATATGTGTGTGTGTATATATGTGTGTGTGTATATATGTGTGTGTGTATATATGTGTGTGTGTATATATGTGTGTGTGTATATATGTGTGTGTGTGTGTGTGTTGGTTTTTTTTTTTTTTTTTTTTTTGGACGTAGGGCTTCATTCTAGCCCAGGCTGACCTGGAATTCACTACATAGTCTCAGGCTGGCCTCGAACTCACAATTATCCTCCTATCTCTGCCTCCCAAGTGCTGGGATTAAAAGTGTGCACCACCACGCCCGGCAATAAATAAAATATTTTTAAGAGGTGGATGATCCAGGCATGGTAGTACATGCCTTAGTCCCAGTACTCTACAGGCTGAGGTAGGAGGATCACTGTGAGTCTGGAGCTACAGAGTCAGTTCCAGGTCAGCCTGGGCTAGAGTGAGGCACTGCCTTAAAACCAAAAAAAAGGGGGCTGGGCGTGGTGGTGCATGCCTTTAATCCCAGCATTCGGGAGGCAGAGTAGGAGGATCGCTGTGAGTTTGAGACCACCCTGAGACTACATATTGAATTCCAAGTCAGCCTGGGATATAGTGAGACCCTACCAAAAAAAAAAAAAAAAATGGCATCTGTGGTAGTTTGATTCAGGTGTCCCCCATAAATTTAGCTATCCTGAATGCTAGTTTCTCCAGCCAACGGCAGTTGAAAAATAAAGCCACCTGGAGACAGTGTATTATTGGGGGCGGGCTTATGGGTGTTGTAGCCAGTTTCCCTATACCAGTGTTTGGCACACTCTCCTGTTCCTATTGTCCACCTTATATTGGTGAGGGGGTGATGTCCACCCTCTGCTCATGTCATCATTTTCCCCTGCCATCATGGAGCTCCCCCTCAAGTCTGTAAACCAAAATAAACCTTTTCCCCACAAGCTGCTCTTGGTCAGGTGATTTCTGCCAGCAATGCGAACCTTACTGCAACAGCATCTGATGACACCTGAACTTGTCCTTGGGCCTCCACCTGTACATGCACACACATGCATATGCACCTGCACACACACAAACACATGCATGTGCGCGCGCGCACGCGCGCGCACACACACACACACACACACACACGGTCTGGCTGTTATCCAAGCTTTCCTCAAACCCCTCAGTCTCTCAAGTAGCTGGAACTACACATGTATGTCCTGTGGGAAAACGTGGGGCCTACTGTCTCTCTTATGTGCGAATGTGTGTGTGGCATGTGTTTGTGCATATGTCATGTGTGCATGCATGTGTCCACATGTATGTGGAAGCCATAGGACAACCTTGAGTGTCTTCCTCAGGAACTCCATGTAGACCCCTCTCCTTTCTAGGACCTCATCCTATAGCCCCAGGGGATCCTCCTACCTCTGCCTCCCGAGTACTGGAATTAAAGGCTTTGGCCACCATGACCACCCAGCTGTCATGCTCTTTTAAGGCAAGACCCGTACTGGCCTGGAGCTCACCAATTAGTCTAGCCTGGCTGGCCAGCAAGTCCCAGGAATCCTCCTGTCTCCACCTCCCCAGCACTGTGGATTACAGGCGCACTCTACTATCACACCCGGTGTTTTTTTTTGTTTGTTTGTTTGTTTGGTTTTTTTTGGTTTTTGGTTTTTTGAGGTAGGGTCTTGCTCTAGCTCAGGATGACCTGGAATTCACTATGTACTTTCAGAGTGGCCTCGAACTCATGACGATCCTCCTACCTCTGCCTCACAACTACTGGGATTAAAGGCATACGCCACCACACCTGGCCACACCCAGCATTTTTATGTGGGTGTGGGGGATCCAAACTCAGGTGCTCATGCTTGCAAGACACCCTACCCACTGACCCATCTCCCTAGCCTCTAACCAACCTTATCGCTTTATGACTTGGTTGAGCTCAGGTGTTTAGTAATGCAGGAGCAGAAAGCCAGTGTCTGATGAGTGCTTACAGCAGACCCTTGTTGAGCATTTAAAGGACGCCAGGGACATGTTAGTGTGAGCCTCACAAAGACTTCATAGGTGAGTAAACTGAGTCACGGTGAGGAGTTGATGCCCCAACACAACCCAGAGTTACATAGCTAAGTAAGTGACAGGGCTGGACCCTCAGCCAAACTTGCCTGATTACATACTGCTTGTTTATTTGTTTGTTTTCGAAGCAGGGTCTCACTCCAATCCAGGCTGACTAGGAACTCACTCTGTAGCACCAGGCTGGCCTCAAACTCACGGAGTTCTTTAAACCTCAGCCTCCACTGTGTGCCACCATGCCCAGCCCATATGGCTTATTTATTATTAGTTATTTTTATTATTTTTGTTTTGTTTTCTGAGGTAGGGTCTCACTGTAATCTAAGCTGACTTGGAATTCACTATGTAGTCTCAGGGTGGCCTCAAACTCACTGTAATCCTTTTGACCTTTGCCTCCCAAATGCTGGGATTAAAGATGTGCACCACCACGTGCACCATCACGCCTGACACGCTGCTTATTGTTATTTGTGCATAAACAACAATCCATTGCCGTGCTGATATATTGGGGTTTAAGGATGGGCTAGATGTGTGTGTGTGTGTGTATGTTAGAAAAGGGGGTACATTCTCTGCAGACCCTACCTTAGGACAGTTAAAGGCCAGAATCTATATTTCCTAGCAGCAGAGCCAGGCAGGAAAAAAAAAAAAAGTGTGTTGGGAACCAATAAGAAACCAGTTGTAGCTGGGCATGGTGACACATGCCTTTAATCCCAGCACTTGGGAGGCAGAGATGGGAGGATCGCTGTAAATTCAAGGCCACCCTGAGACTACAGAGTGAATTCCAGGTTCGCCTGGGCAAAAGGAAGACCCCACCTAGGAAAGCAAAAAACCAAAAAAAAAAAAAAAAAAATATATATATATATATATATATATATATATATATATATATATATATATATATATTTGTTTATTTATTTAAAAGTACAGCCTTTAACCCTATTGCTGAAGACTCCCATACTTGGGCTGCAAGGCCACTGAGATCCTGCTGGAACTGAGCTGATAACCTCCTCCATGTAGACCAGCTGACAGAAAGCTGGAAGAAGCCATTCTACATGCAGTTCAATGGGAGAAAGAGATACCACCAGTGAAGATACTCAACAGTGGACACTGCAAGCCTTATAATTGGCCAGCCAGCCCAAATGAGCCAACAGGTGCAATAGTGGCAGATCTGTCATGGTGGAAACCAACTGCCCTCCAATTGGACCGGAGGCCCGCTCCATGGGGGGGGGGGGGAACATATCCCTGATACTGAAAAGTTAAAACAGGGGTAGTTATGAGCCCTAGGAGTGTAATATCTGCTGATGTCTGGAAAAATGTATATAGTATACTTATCAAACTGCCCAGTAAGGACTTCTCTTAATATTTATACCCTTACATTAATGCTACTCTCACTTTTGGTAGAGAATCTTCTCTTTTCAGATGGCAGTGACCTTGGGATGACTCAGAAGGTATCATAGTGCTGGAAAGAAGTGACTGGAGTACTGAGTAACATCTCGATCACACCTTCCAAGGCTCAGGGTCTAATGTGGAAGAGGTGGCGAAAAGAATGTAAGAGCCAAAGGAAGGGTAGGACTCCTTACAATGTGCTCCCTCCAGAAATAAAATGGCCTGGATATCCATGACCTCATAGTGCCTGACACTACCTACACAAGACCATCATAAGAGGAGGAAAAGATCATGATACCAAAATAAAAGAGAGACTGATTGAGATGGGGAGGGGATATGATGGAGAATGGAATTTCAAAGGGGACAGTGGGGGGAAGGGAGGGTATTACCATCGGGTATTTTTTATAATCATGGAAAATGTTAATAAAAATTGAGGGCTGGAGAGATGGCTTAGCGGTTAAACGCTTGCCTATGAAGCCTAAGGACCCCGGTTCAAGGCTCGGTTCACCAGGTCCCACGTTAGCCAGATGCACAAGGGGGCGCATGCGTCTGGAGTTCGTTTGCAGAGGCTGGAAGCTCTGGCGCGCCCATTCTCTCTCTCTCTCTCTCTCTCTCTCTCTCTATCTGTCTTTCTCTCTGTGTCTGTCGCTCTCAAATAAATAAATTAAAAATAAATAAATAAATAAATAAAATAAAAATTGAGAAAAAAACTTAAAAAGAAGAAAGTTACCTTAAATATATACTAAAATAAAATGAGAAACCAAACTGACACTTTAGGAAATATCTCTATAACACACATAAAAGTCAAAATGAAGTAATTGAAGAACAAAAATATGCAAAGAATACAGAACAAAAGAAATTATTGGAAACTGCCAGTGAACAATGACAAATTACATACAATGGCAAATTCATCAAGATTGCAAGATACCTTTGGCAAAAAAAAAAAAAAAACTCTCAAAGCCAGAAAAACATAAAATGATAAATTTCAAAAATTGAATTTAAAAAATTGTTATATTATTGATATTGATATATTATAGTATATAAGATTATTATATACAGAAAGCTATCCTTTGATGTCAATGGAGAAATAAGGACTTTCCAAGATAAAAAAAGAAAATGTTAATAAAAATTGAGAAAAATAAGATAAAATTATAGTTACCAGCCGGGCATGATGGTGCACGCCTTTAATCCCAGCACTCAGGAGGCAGAGGTAGGAGGACTGCCATGAGTTCAAGGCCACCCTGAGATGACAGAGTTAATTCCAGGTCAGCCTGGACCAGAGTGAGACCCTACCTCGAGAAACCAAAAAAAAAAAAAATTATAGTTACCAAAAAAAAAAGTGTGTACCACCCAAAAAAAAAAAAAAAAAAAAAAAGCACAGCCTTTACCCAGTTTTCTAAAGAAGTAAGTGTTAGCATCAAAATGCAAAAATGAAGTCACCCCATGGTTTCTACGTGGCTTAGCCAAGCGTTCACTTGACCAGGGGCTTCCAGTGAATTTTGGCCAGTGGTTCCCAGTTAGTCTAACCATGTTTTCCAACATAGTGAACCACCAGTGGATTGGCCAGTGGCTTCCATGGGGGTGGGCAATGTGCAATTCCAGTAGGAATCAGTTGGAGGAGGGTTCCCTAAACTCCCTATTGTCCTTGCTGCCTCCCTGTGGGCACCTCAGGCTGGCTGCATCCAGCCACTGGAGGTGGCAGGGGCTGCCGCAGGGGCATGGTCCGTGAAGGGCGTCCACTGAGAAGGCTGTGATTCTCCCACCTCGGTTCCTGAGCGCTGGGATTACAAACAAGCACCTCCCTGCCTGCTCGCTCCAGCTCTGGCAGCGGCTCCCTCCTTCCTTCCCCTTGAGGCACATTTACCTTAGGCCTGTGGCTGCTCAGAGGACCCTATCTTTATCAGCAAAAGGATTCAAGAAAAAAAAAAAAAAGTACTCTTGGGTTTGGAGAGATGGCTCAGTAGTTAAGGCGTTTGCCTGCAAAGCCAAAGGATCCTGGTTGGACTCTGCAGGATCCACGTGAGCCAGATGCACAAGAGGGCACGTTCATCTGGAGTTCATATGCAGTGGCTGGAGGCCCTGGCGCACCCATTCTCTCTCTCTCTTTCTCTCAAATAAATAACTAATATATTTTTTAAATTTTTTTTTATTTTTATTTATTTGAGAGAGACAGAGAGAGAGAGAGAGAGAGAGAGAATGGGCACGCCAGGGCCTCCAGTCACTGCAAACGAACTCCAGACGCGTGCGCCCCCTTGTGCATCTGGCTAACGTGGGACCTGGGGAACCAAGCCTCAAACCCGGGTACTTAGGCTTCACAGGCAAGGGCTTAACGGCTAAGCCATCTCTCCAGCCCTAAAATATATATTTTTTAAAAGAATCTTTCAGCTGGGCGTGGTGGCACACGCCTTTAATCCCAGCACTTGGGAGGCAGAGGTAGGAGGATCGCCGAGAGTTCGAGGCCACCCTGAGACTACAGAGTGAATTCCAGGTCAGCCTGAGCTACAGTGAGACCCTACCTCGAAAAACAAAACAGTAATCTTTCTACCCAATTCTTCTCAGTTGGCCCCATTTAATAGCCCTCTTTCTTGCTGGGAGAGACCCAGGATGGGTTAAAAAAACGTAATTATCAAATGAACTAAATCCTGAACAATTTAAGGGTGAAATTATATGATATCAGGGGATTATGTAGCATATATTTTACTTGCAAAATGTGGGTGACTCTGGTGCTGTGTAATGGTGCATGGAAATTCAGAGAATTATCTTTGCATGCATATGAAAGGGGTAAGAATTGAGCTTGTAGTGTGTGCCTATCATCCCATCACCTGAGAGGTGATACCAGAACCAGTTCAACGTCTTCCTCAGTAACACAGTGAGTTCAAGGCCAGACCAAAGAAAAGAAGAAGAAGAAAGAAAAAGGAATGAAGGAAGAAAGGCAGAAAGGAAGGAAAAGAAAATTAAAGAAAAAGAAAAGGACAAGATTTTCATTCAGAGTAGGTTTTGAATCAAGGCAAGGCCCATGTGAACTTGGGGTAAAGGTCCCCTGTGTAGCAGCTTGGAGTCAAGAACTCAGGACCTGGAACAGCAGATAAAGTGGTTAATCTGGAGATTTCAGAAGCCCCTCAGCCAGGCATCTGAGGTCCAGGTATGAAATACAGACCCCTGCAGGCTATGTGCACCAGCCACGCCCCCAGCCCTCACTGTGGGTTCTAGGCTGTCACTCTACCTCTGACCACGCCCCCAGCCTCACTGTGGGTTCTAGGCTGTCACTCTACCTCTGACCACGCCCCCAGCCTCACTGTGGGTTCTAGGCTGTCACTCTACCTCTGACCACGCCCCCAGCCTCACTGTGTGTTCTAGGCTGTCACTCTACCTCTGACCACGCCCCCAGCCTCACTGTGGGTTCTAGGCTGTCACTCTACCTCTGACCACGCCCCCAGCCCTCACTGTGGGTTCCAGGCTGTCACTCTACCTCTGACCACGCCCCCAGCCCTCACTGTGGGTTCCAGGCTGTCACTCTACCACTGACCACGCCCCCAGCCTCACTGTGGGTTCTAGGCTGTCACTCTACCTCTGACCACGCCCCCAGCCCTCACTGTGGGTTCCAGGCTGTCACTCTACCACTGACCACGCCCCCAGCCCTCACTGTGGGTTCCAGGCTGTCACTCTACCTCTGACCACGCCCCCAGCCCTCACTGTGGGTGCTAGGCTGTCACTCTACCTCTGACCACGCCCCCAGCCTCACTGTGGGTTCCAGGCTGTCACTCTACCTCTGACCACGCCCCCAGCCTCACTGTGGGTTCTAGGCTGTCACTCTACCTCTGACCACGCCCCCAGCCCTCACTGTGGGTTCTAGGCTGTCACTCTCCCTCTGACCACGCCCCCAGCCCTCACTGTGGGTTCTAGGCTGTCACTCTACCTCTGACCACGCCCCCAGCCTCACTGTGGGTTCTAGGCTGTCACTCTACTGCTGACCACGCCCCCAGGCCCTGTGTTACCTCTTGAACTCCTGGTGCACTAGGTACAGGATGTGTATGGCAACACTATTGAGAGCGTAGGCGTTGATGGTGGGCTTCAGGAAGGACAGGAAGGTGCTGATCACAGAGATGATAATGACCAGGTAGGTAAAGTGTACCCTGGGCAGAAGAGAAGGTGGATGGATTCTGGCAGCACATTCTGGAGGATGAGGTGAGATCACTGTGCGGCCCAGGGGATAAGAAGAGGGAAGGGCTCCGCAAGCCCCCTGGGCTCAGGAGCGGCTTCTAAGTCTCCCCAGGTAGACAGAGAGACAGGTCAAGGGTCCCTGGGAGCCCGAGGGCCCAGGCAGAGACTGAAGGGAACACATTCTGCATAGAATGAACACAAGGGTCCGCAAAAGCTCCAGGGCCCAGGTGAGGTCAGGAGGACACTTAGGAGTACATGATGTGCTCCAAAAAGGGATAACAGGGCTGCAGAATTGCAAAGGGTCCCTGGGACCCAGAGAAGCCTAAACTTGGGGTCCTCAGGTGGTCATCACTCCAGGTAGCTCAGAATTTGGATTAGAAGGCAAAACAGGCAGCTATCTGGAAGCCCAGGTAATTCAGGCTTGGAGTTGATCTTTGGGTGGTCAGAGGAGGGACCCCAAAGGGCCAGGGTGAGAGGAGCAGGCAAGCTCAGGTAGTGCCACAGAGGACAGGGCTCAAGCCTGCCCTGTCCTCACCGCCCGCTGCCTCACCTGCTCCCCCGCAGGAAGGAGGGGTAGTAACAGCGGGGCATCCACAGGCTGTAGCTGCTGGCCAGCAGCCAAAGGATGGAGATCTCGTCCAGTAGCTGACCCAGGAAGCTGAGTGTCATGTGGAAATACATGGAGAACAGACCTGCAGGACAGAAGCAAGGTGGTCTAGAGGGTTGCCTGTGCCCATGCCACCTGCCCACGGGCACAGACCCCCCACCTACCTATGACCATGAAGAGGAGTGAGATGTAGTAGATGCCACTGGTGTACCTCTGGGCGTAGGGATGCATTAGAAACATCATGAGGGGACCGAAGATGAAGAAGAAGATGTTGCTGAACTGGAAGAGAGAGATGGGGATCAGGTCCGATGGGAGGGAGGGCCACCTAAGCTCACCCATCAGCCAGTCAACCACCTACACCTTCTAGGCAACTAGAGAACCTATCAGGCAGCATTCTAACTGATCCTTTCCGTTTTCTTTTTTACACGTGTGAGTGTGCAGTGCATTTGCATGTAGGTGTGTTCATCTGTTGGTGGGTGCACATATGTGCGCATCGAAGGTGGAGGCCAGAGGTCAGTGTCAAGTGCTCTTAGTCTCCATCTGGTTTCTGCATGTGTCATGTGGTGCATGTGTGGGGAGAGGGATATGCACGTGTATGTGCCCAGTCAGCATCCTGTGTGCTCCTGTGTGGTGCCCCTCCATCTCTCTTCTACCCCTTCTTCAGCCAGAGTCTCTTATTAATTCTGAAGCTTGCTAGGTTTTTTTGTTTTGTTTTTGTTTTTCATGAGCCCTAGCAATTCTCTGGTCTCTGCCCCCTACAAGACTGGGTTTGCAGACATGTGTGGCTGTGCTTAGCTGTGTATTGTGGGTTCTGGAGATACAAGTGGTGTGATCTCTCAGGCCTCCTCAGGCTCTCAGGCTTGCACAGGAAGGGTTGTTAACCACTGAGCCCTCAACTTTATTATTATTTTTCAAAGTAGGGTTTCACTGTAGCTCAGGCTGACCTGGAATTCACTATGTAGTCTCAGGGTGGCCTCCAACTCATAGCAATCCTCTTACCTCTGCCTCTCAAGTGCTGTGACTAAAGGTGTATGCCACCACATCCAGCTCTTGTTTGCATTAAAAATATACATATATATTTGTAGTTGGGCAAGGTGGCACATGCCTTTAATCCCAGCAAATGGGAGGCAGAGGCAGGAGGATCATCATGAGTTCAAGGCCACCCTGAGACCTACATAGTGAATTCCAGGTCAGCCTGAGCTACAGTGAGACTTTACCTCGAAAACCAATATATATATTATACTTGTAAGTCAGTAAGAGCAGTGGAGGCGTGGTCAGCAGTAGAGTGACAGGCTAGAACCCACAGTGAGGGCTGGGGTGTGGTCAGTGATAGAGTCCCTACCTAGGGAGAATGGGGGTGTGGCTCAATGCTGAATGTTTATCTAGCGTGTTGAGGTCCTGGATGTCTCCCCAGCACTGGAAGAAAACCAAGCCTCACTGGCCTGCAGCTACCACGCTGTGCCTGTGGAGGTGGGGGGAGGAGAACCAACCTTTTGGGTCCCTGAAGTCAGTGAACATCACCTGATGCCGCCTTACCCTTTCTCCTCATCCCTGAAGCTCCAGTTCCCACCACCCACACCTGCCCTCTGTCACATATTACAAACACACCTGCTTCTATTCTGTACAGGCTCAGGGATTTGGGTTCTGGGTGGGGTACCAAGAGCCACACCAGCCACAGGACATGACTGACTTGTCCGATTTGTAAGGAGTGTGATTGTTAGCCACTCAGCACGAGATAACCTCACAGCCCTGTGGTTGAGACACACTGGGACAGGCACTTGAGTACTGGGTGACCCTGAGCAAGGAACTTAGCCTCTCTGCGTCTTTATTCCCCCTTTGGTAGAGGACGTGAGAGAATTTACTTTAGGCTGAGCACGCAGGCCCACCTATGAGCCCAGCTCTGTGGATGTTGAGGCAGAAGGATGGCAAGTTCCAGCCCAGTCTGAGTTACATAGTGAGACTCGATGTCAAAAATCAGCCTGTATGGAGCTAAATAGAGCATTCTCAAAGGAAGAAATACGAATGGCATATAAGCATCTAAAAAAATGTTCTACGTCACTAGTCATCAGGGAAATTCAGACTAAAACTACATTGAGATTCCACCTCACTCCTGTCAGATTGGCCACCATCATGAAAACAAATGATCATAAATGTTGGCAGGGATGTGGAAAAAGAGGAACCCTTCTACACTGCTGGTGGGAATGCAACCTGGTCCAGCCATTGTGGAAAACAATGTGGAGGTTCCTAAAACAGCTAAAGATTGATCTACCATATGACCCAGCTATAGCACTCCTAGGCATATATCCAAAGGACTCATCTCATTTCCTTAGAAGTACATGCTCAACCATGTTTATTGCTGCTCAATTTATAATAGCTGGGAAATGGAACCAGCCTAGATCTCCCTCAACAGATGAGTGGATAATGAAGATGTGGCACATTTATACAATGGAGTTCTACTCAGCGGTAAAGAAAATGAAGTTATGAAATTTGCAGAAAAATGGATGGACCTGGAAAGTATTATACTAAGTGAGGTAACCCAGGCCCAGAAAGCCAAGCGCCACATGTTCTCTCTCATATGTGGATCCTAGCTACAGATGATTGGGCTTCTGCGTGAGAATGAAAATACTTAGTAGCAGAGGCCAGTAAGGTAAAAAGGAGACATAAAGGGAAGAGAAAGGAAGGGAGGAAGATACTTAATAGGTTGATATTGTATATATGTAATTACAATGATTGTAATGGGGAGGTAATATGATGGAGAATGGAATTTCAAATGGGAAAGTGTGGGGGTGGGGAGGGAGGGAATTACCATGGGATATATTTTATAATCATGGAAAATGTTAATAAAAATTAAAAAAAAAATCAGCCTGGCCGGGTGTGGTGGCACACGCCTTTAATTTCAGCGCTCGGGAGGCAGAGGTAGGAAGATCACCATGAGTTTGAGGCCATCCTGAGACTACATAGTGAATTCCAGGTCAGACTGGCCTAGAGTGAGACCTTACGTCAAAAAAAAAACAAACATAAAATAAAATAATAATCCAGGGAGGGAAGCTAGGGAGTGGCTCAATGGATGAAGCACTTGCTGTGCGGGCACCGGGACCAGAGTTCAGATCTCTGGCAGCCATGTAAGATGCCAGGCATGGTGGTACACACCTGTGATCCCAGTGCTAGAGATGGAGACTGGAGGAACTCTGGGGTTCACGGTCTAGCTGAATCAGTGAGCTCCGTGTTCAGTGAGAGACACTTTCTCATAAAATAAGGTAGAGGGCTGGGGAGTTGGCTCAGCAGTGAAGGCACATGCTGGCAAAGCCAGAGAACCCAGATTCAATTCCCCAGTACTCACTTTTAGCCAGATGCACAAGGTGACACATGTGTCTGGAGTTCATTTGCAATGGCTAGAGGCCCTGGTGTTCCCATTCTCTCACTCTCTATCATCTGCCTCTCTATCTTTCAAATAAATAAATAAATAAATAAAATGTTTATATTTTTAAAAAGAAAAGAAGCCGGGCGTGGTGGCGCATGCCTTTAATCCCAGCACTCGGGAGGCAGAGGTAGGAGGATTGCCATGAGTTCAAGGCCACCCTGAGATGACAGAGTTAATTCCAGGTCAGCCTGGACCAGAGTGAGACCCTTCCTCGAAAAAAACAAACAAACAAAAAAAAGTAAAAAGAAAAGAGAGCTGGGCATGGTGGCACACGCCTTTAATCCCAGCACTTGGTAGACAGAGGTAGGAGGATGGCCATGAGTTCGAGGCCACCCTGAGACTACATAGTGAATTTCAGGTCAGCCTTGGCTAGAATGAGACCCTGCACACCACACACACATATGAATTGGGTATGACGCACCTGCCTGTCATCCCAGCACTTGGGAGGTGAAGGCAGGAGGTTCTGGAGTTCAAGGAGTTCAGCTATATGAGACCCTGTCTCAATACAAAACAAAACCATCTGTCCACTCATGGCAGAATGGATGGCTGAAGGAGTCTTGGTCTCTTAGCAAAGACCTTCTTCAGACTTCTTGTAACCTTGACTATAACAGGGTATGCATCTTCCTTTCCCAAAGAGCAGTGGAGTGCTAAGGCAGAGTTTTCTGTTTATTTTTGTTCCCTCTGTGCTCCCCTAACCCAGAACATGCCTTCCAAGCTAATGACAGGGAGATGACCTCTCGATCATTGTACTGTCGACTTGGACCCTCCATCTTCCCCAGGAGACCAAGGGTGGGAAACCACTAACCCTCGTAATTCCAAAGGAGACAAGGGGCCCAGGAGCAACCATGGCAGATGCGTCTTCAGTCATCTCTCCATGGACAGACATCATGGGGTCCCCCTCCTTGCTGCTGTGGCTGGCGGGCTGGCTGGGTGAACCCTGTATTTAATTGTATTTTCTCTGTCTAGGGATGAGAAGGAAGCCAGGAAATCCTCTGTGCTTGAGTCTTCTTCTCCCATGTGATGTAGAGTAGGTCCATCCACTGCATGCAGCCAGAGGCTCAGAGACAGCTGGCTCTCCAGCCTGGGTCACAGAGCATTTGAGAACTGCCCAGAAGTGGTCAACAGCTAATGTTTTCTGGAGGAGGGGCGGTTGAGGAGCAACTGGACTGCTAGCAGAACCAGAATTAAGACACTGGGTTCCCATACGCCCTGGGCATTAGGGAGCTTTAAAAGTTCCATCCGGGTCTAGAGAGATTTCTCAGTGGTTACAGGCACTTGTTTACAAATCCTGAAAGCCTGGGTTCAGTTCCCCAGTACCTACATAAAGCCAGATGCACAAAGTGGTGCATACGTCTAGAGTTCGTTTGCAGTGTCAGGAGGCCCTGGCATACACATTCTCTCTCTGTCTGTCTGCCTGTTTCTCTCGGTCTCTCTCTCTCGCTCGCTCTCAAATAAATGAATATGAATATTTAATTTTTTTAAAAGTTCCAAAACATATTGCTGAAGACTCCACATACTTGGGCTGCAAGGCCACTGAGAAATCCTGCTAGAACCAAGCTGATAAACTCCTCCATATAGAACAGCTGACAGAAAGCTGTAAGAAGCCATTCTACATGCAGTTCAATGGAAGAAAGAAAAATCACCAGTGAAAATACTCAACAGTGGACACTGCAAGACTTATATTTGGCCATCCAGGCCAATTGAGCCAATGGGTACAATAGTGGCACATCTGTTATGGGGAAAACCAACTGCCCTCTAATTGGACTGGAGGCTCGCTCCATGAGAGGGAATACAGCCCTGATGCTGTAAACTTAAACAGGGGTAGTCATGAGCCCTAGGTGTGTAACATCTGCTGTTGTCTGGCTAAATGTATATGCTATGCTTATCAAACTGCCCAGTAAGCACTTCTGTTAGTACTCACACCCTTATATTAATGCCACTCTCACTTTGGGTAGAGAATCTTCTCTTTTCAGATGGCAGTGACCTTGGGACGACTCTGAAGGTATCATGGTGCTGGAAAGAAGTGACTGGAGTACTGCATAATATCTCTATCACAACTTCCAAGGCTCAGGGTCTAATGCAGAAGAGGTGACAGAAAGAATGTAAGAGCCAAAGGGTAGGACTCCTTACAACATGCTTCCTCCAGACATAAAATAGCCTGCATATCCATGACCTCACCATGCCTGACACTACCTACACAAGACCATCATAAGAGGAGGAAAAGATCATGACTTGAAAATTAAAAGAGAGACTGATTGAGATGGGGAGGGGTTATGATGGAGAATGGAGTTTCAAAGGGGAAAGTGGGGGTGAGAGAGGGTATTACCATGGGTATTTTTTATAATCATGGAAGTTGTTAATAAAAATTTGGAAAGAAAAAAAAGTTCCAAACCAGGGCTGGGCGTGATGGCACACGCCTTTAATCTCAGCACTAGGGAGGCAGAGGTAGGAGGATCGCTGTGAGTTCAAGGCCACCCTGAGACACAGAGTGAATTCCAGGTCAGTCTGGAGTAGGGTGAAACCCTACCTCAAAAAAAAAAAAAAAGTTTCAACATTACAACATTCCGGGCCATTGTGGAGGCTCTTGGTTTCCCACCAGGAATAGATGGTAAGACCCTTTTGCTAAAGACTCCATATACTTGGGCTGCAGGGTCAGAGAGAAATCCTGCTAGAGTTGAGCAGAAAACCTCCTCCATGTACACCAGCTGACAGAAAGCTCGAAGAAGCTACACTGCATGTAGTTCAAAGGGATAGAGAGAAATCACCACTGGAGATACTCAACATTGGACACTGCAAGCCTTAAATTTGGCCAGCCAGGCTAAATGAGCCAATGGGTACAATAGTGGCACTTCTGTTATGGGGGAAACCAGCCACTCTCTAATTGGACTGGAGGCCCGCTCCATGAGAGGGAATACATGACTGATACTGAAAACCTACGACAGGGATAGTCATGAGTCTTAGGGGTGTAATGTCTGCTGGTGTCTGGCTAAATGTACATGCTATGCCCACCAAACTGTGTGGTAAGCACTTCTCTTAATGTTCATGCACATATATTAATATTAATGCTACTCTCACTTTTGGGTAGAGAAGCTTCTCTTTTCAGATGACAGTGACCTTGATATAACTCAGAAAGCACCATAGTGCTGAGAAGAAGTGACAGAGGAGTGCTCAGCATGGAAATATCTCTATCACATCTTCCAAGGCTCAGGGTCCACTGAAGAAGAGGTGGTGGAAAGAATGTAAGAACCAAAGGAAGGGTAGGACTCCTTACAACATGTTCCTCCAGACATAAAATGGCCTGGGTAGCCATGAACTTGCAGTGCCTGACACTACCTACACAAGACCATCATAATAGGAGGAAAAGATGATGACAGCAAAATAAAAGTCTGGGCAAGGGGTATGATAGATAGTGGAGTTGCAAAGGACAAAGTGGGAGAAGGGAATTACATGAGTTATTGTCTATACTTGTGGAAGTTTGTTAATAAAAAAAAAATTTTAGGGACTGGAGAGATGGCTTAGCGGTTAAGCACTTTCCTGTGAAGCCCAAAGACCGGGTTTGAGGGTCAATCCCCAGTACCCATGTAAGCCAGATGCACAAGGTGGCCCATGCATCTGAAGTTTGTTTGCAGTAGCTGGAGGCTCTGATGCACCCATTCATTCTCTCTCTCATTCTCTCTCTCTCTCTCTCTCTCTCTGTCTCTGTTGCTCTCAAATAAATTAATAAAAATAAACAAAAAATATTTTAAGGGGCTGGAGAGATGGCTTAGCAGTTAAGGCATTTGCCTGCAAAGCCAAAGGAACCCAGTTCAGTTCTCCAGGAACCCACATAAGCCAGATGCACAAGAGGGCATCTGGAGTTTGTTTGTAGTGGCTGGAGGCCCTGGCATGCCCATTCTCCCTCCCCCCTCTTCTCTATCTCTCTCATATAATAAAAAAAGTTCTACCTGATCCATTCAAAACTCTCCTAAGTGGTGATAAGTGGTGAGCCATCCAGAAAGGGCCACCAGGCCAGTGTAAGCAGGTGCAGATCTGTGATGTCGCCCTGTGTCCCATTGAAACCAGCCCTTCTACACCCTTGACATCTGATTCTGATTTGGATGCCCACCTGCAAAAGTCATCCAGGTGGAGGCTGGAGAGACTTCTCAGTGGTTAAAGCACTTGCCTTCAGGGCCTAACGACCCAGGTTCGGTTTCCCAGTACCCATGTGAAGCTGGATGTACAAGGTGGTACATGCATCTGGAGTTCATATGTAGAGGCTAGAGGTCCTGGCACACTCATCCTTTCTGTTTCTATCAGTCCTTGCACGTTAATAAATAAAAAATATTTTATCGCCATGAGTTGGAGGCCACCCTGAGACTATATAGTGAAGCCAGCCTGGGCTAGAATGAGACCCTACCTCGAAAAACAAATATATATATATATATATGCCTTTCTTTTTTTCTTTTCTCTTTTTTTTTTTGTTTTGCTTTGTTTTTCGAGGTAGGGTCTCACTCTGGTCCAGGCTGACCTGGAATTAACTCTGTCATCTCAGGGTGGCCTTGAACTCATGGCGATCCTCCTACAGCCTCCCGAGTGCTGGGATAAAAGGCATGCGCCACCACGCCCGGCTTTTTTTCTTTTCTTCTTTTTTATAGAGCACAGATTTTTTTTTAATGTATTTATTAGAAGGAGAGAAAGTGAGAGAATGGGCATGCCAGGACCTCTAGCCACTGCAAATAAACTCCAGACACATGTACCACCATGTGCATCTGGCTTAAGTGAGACCTGGAGAATCGAACCTGGGTCATTAGGCTTTGCAGGCAAGTGCCTTAATTGTTAAGCCATTTCTCTAGCCCTTTTCTTTTTTAAAATTTTTATTTACTTATTTACTTAAGAGAGAGAGTAAATGGGCACACCAGGGCCTGCAAATGAACTCCAAACACATGTGCCACTTTGTACATCTGGCTTATGTGGATCCTAGGGAATTGAACCTGGGTCCTTTGGCTTTACAGGCAAGCACCTAAATTGCTAAGCCATCTCTCCAGCTCATCTTTTTAGTTGTTGTTTTTGTTTTGCTTTTTTCAAAGTAGGTCTCACTCTAGTCCAGGCTGACCTGGAATTCACTATGTAGTCTCAGGGTGGCCATGAACTCTCAGCGATCCTCCTTTCTCTGCCTCCCGAGTGCTGGCATGACAGGTGTGACAGCTCTTAACAGTGGCACATGATGTCTGCAGAACGTCTCCAGCCACACACTGGGTTCCAACAGTATCTCTGCCTCCGTGTCACACTCCCATTTACTTGCTACAGTTCCAGGTGACTCAAGAGTCACTTTGCATCTAAATTTTGTTGTGTGTTGGGATAATATCTGAGGTAAAACTCTCCCAGGTGTAGTGACTCACTGAGGGGTGGAGTGCCACCTGTAAAGTCACCTCTACGCACAAATTCAAGTTCCCTGTAGAAAGCAGACATAGGCAATGTGCTCTCATCTGCCACAAATAAATTCATTGCTCTCTTTTTCTTTTGGAAACAAGGTCTCATACTGGAGCCCAGGCTAGCTTGGAACTCACTAAGTAGCCAAGGCTAGCCTCAAACTCTTGGCAATCCTCCCGCCTCAGCTTTGCAAGGGCTGAGATGGCAGGCATGAGCCATCATGCCTGATTCCCACCAATAAAGTTTTATTGGTATACAGGCTCACCCACATTAGTTTTTATCCATCACAGATAGGGCCTGAAATGCTTGCAACAGAGATGCCACATTTAGAAAGATAAACATATTTAATGGGTGGCTCTGTACAGAATAAAAGACTGCACCCCAACGCCTTGAATATGTTATTACCCAGCAGTTCTTGCAAAAGGCAGGTCTCAGAATAATGAGTTCTTCCATAACTACTTTCTAATAATTTTCCTGCTTCACTGGAGGTTTTCTCTTCTTTCTTTTTTTAAATTTTGTTTTGTTTTGTTTTTCAAGGTAGGCTCTCACTCTAGCCCAGGCTGACCTGGTATTCACTATGTAGTCTCAGGATGGTTTCAAACTCAGGGCCATCCTCCTACCTCTGCCTCCGGAGTGCTGAGATTAAAGGTATGTGCCACCACACCTGGCTATGGAGTTTTTGATTTTTACATTTTATTTTATTTACTTATTTGCAATCAGAGAGAGAGTGTGTGTGTGTATGGGTGCACCAGGGCCTCCCGCCACTGCAAACAAACTCTAGACGCATGTGCCACCTTATGTATCTGGCTTCCGTGGGCACTGGGAAATTGAACCCAGGTCATTAGGTTTTATAGGCAATCACCTTAACCGCTGACCTATTTCTCCAGCTGCTTTTTTTTTAAGCAGGCTCTCCAGCCCAGCTAACCTGGCAACTCATTCTGTAGTCCAAGCTGGCTCCTTCCACTCAGCCTCCTGTGTGCTGGGATTGAGGGTATGTGCCACCATGTCTGCTTTCAAGGTCCACACTTACAGCCAGCCTTTGGGAAGCTTATGCAGGAGGGTTGGGAGTTCAGGGCCAGCTTGGCCAAAGAGAGAACCTGTCTCAACAAAAGCAAAACAAGATTCAAGTGTATTCTCATCAGAGACATTTAAACCTTGTTTTGTGAAACAACAGATAAATATGTGGAAATGCAGGTCCTGACTGCTGAGGGTGGAAACCCTCTTTCCTAACACTTGTACCTTAGGCAAGAGACCTACACACTCCCAGTGGCTATTTGCTTTCTAGTGTGCTTCCATCAGAAATAGCTGAGGAGGGGCTGGAGAGATGGCTTAGCAGTTAAGGCACATGCCTGCGAAGCCTAAGGACCCAGGTTCGGTTCTCCAGGTCCCACATAAGCCAGATGCATCTGGAGTTTGTTTGTAGTGGCTAGAAGCCCTGATGCACCCATCCTCCCTCCCTCTCTCTCTTTCTCTCAGTCTCTCTCTCTCCTTCTCCCTGTCTGTAATAAATTTAAAAGAAAGAAAGAAATAGCTGAAGAGGAAAGGCCGGGTGTGGTGGCGCACGCCTTTAATCCCAGCACTCAGGAGGCAGAGATAGAAGGATCACCATGAGTTTGAGGCCATCCTGAGACTACATAGTGAATTCCAGGTCAGCCTGGGCTAGAGTGAGATCCTACCATGAAAAACAAACAAAAAATAGCTGAAGAGGCTGGCTATGGTGACATACAGTTTTAATCCAAGCACTTAGGAGACTGGTATAGGAGGATCACTGTGAGTTCAAGACCAGCCTAGGTCTACAGAATGAGTTCAGGTTAACCTGGGTAAGAGCAAGACTCAACCTTGGGGGGAAAAAAAGAAAGAGAGAGATAAAAAAGAAAGAAAGGAAAGAAAGGAAAGGAAAAGAAAAGAAGAAAAGAAAAGAAGAGAAATAGCTGAGGAGGGTGCTTGGTCCAGGCCTGCCTGAGCACCCAGCTGGGGCTGCAGCTGAAGGGATGCTTTTTAGTGCCTTCTATGGGGTCTTCCACCTGGGGTGGGCTGCCCACAAAACATTCTGGATCATAGAGAATTCTGGGAATGGCAGCAGAAGAAATGTAGCTCCCTCAAACATTTCAATCTCACTGAGGGGCATGTCCAGCTCATCCATTACTTAGATGAGGTAACAAGGACCATGAAGGAAACAGGGAGAAGCAACAGACTGTGAGGATCCGAGTCTCACTCACACCCCAGCTCCGGGGAAGCCACTGGGCCAGAGACAAGAGGGTCAGAGAAACTCCATGGAAGCCTGACACCAAATTCCACTTTTTTTTTTTTTTTAATAGGACTTAGTGCCTACAAAACCTAAGGACCCATGTTCAACTCTCCAGGTCCCATGTAAGCCAGACACACAAGGTGACACAAGCGTGCAAGGTCACACATGTGCACAAGATGGTGCATACCTCTGGAGTTTGATTGCTGGGTCTGGAGGCCCTGGTCTGCCGGTTCTCTCCCTGCCCCCCATAAAACGTAAAGGCCAGGTGTGGTGGCGCACATCTTTAATCCCAGCACTCAGAAGGCAGAGGTAGGATGATCCCGGTGAGTTCGAGGTCAGTCTGGGACTACATAGTGAGCATAGGCCAGTTCAGCCTGGGCCAGAGTGAGACCCTACCTCGAAAAAAAACCACACAAAAAAGAAAGAAAATGAAACTAAATATGTAGCAATTAATACTCACTAAGTTAATAAAATAGTAAGAAGCAAACAAGTAAATCTATGCATCTAGGTGTATCTATTCCTTGGACTTGCCAAGGTGAAACCGTATGCCAACAGCGGGACGATTGACACACATCACTCAAGCTCCCAGAACCCATGTTGAAAGCGACGTGAACCTCAGTTGGCGACTCCCCATGCTTTCTGTTGATGAGATGAGATTGTTGGGTAAGACCTGAAGAGTGAAACACTTGGCACCCAGGAGTCACTCAATAAAAGCCAAGATTGGGTGTGGTGACACACACTTGTCAATTCAGCATTCAGGATGCTTAGAGGCCAAAGGCTCCGAGTTGCAAGCCATCGTGGGCTATGTAGCAAGAACCTGTGTCACAAAGACAAAAGAGGGGGTAGCCAAGTGTGGTGGCGCACGCCTTTAATCCCAGCGCTCAGGGAGGCAGAGGTAGGTGGATCACGGTGAGTTTGAGGCCACTCTGAGGATACATACTGAATTCCAGGTCAGCCTGGGCTAGTAAAAGACCCTACCTCAAAAAAAGGGGGGTGCAGAGTGGGGAGACCAAAGCAAAGACTGTATGTGTCCTCCTAGGCGAAGTGGCCTTATCTCTTCCATACTGTGCCTGGCGGTAACACCCCCCGCCCCTCCCTTCGCTCTGGGTGCTGGCGCTCAGACCCAGGACCCTGCGGGCAAGGTAAGCTCTCCACTGCTGAGCCCCAGCCCGCCTCTCAGGTGTTCTTTGAAAGGAGATGATCCCAGGAAAACAGGGACATGTTGGTCATCCTTCTGTGGTGGTACAGATGAGAACAAGACAGACATGGTCACCTTCTCCAGAAAAACCTCCCGAGAGCTACCATCACTGACTCACATGCCCACTCTGGGTCTCCCTGGAGCTGCCCATGCACCCCCCACCGCAGCACCATCCCCAGGTCTATGTCCAAATAAATGAATGAAAGTTGGCACTCCTTGATGAACCAAGCCACACACAGCAAACTGCTCAAAGAAATGCCTTGGCGAGGATGTGGAAGAGCTGGGTTTTAAACTGTCATGCAGGTGAGCGAGACTTCTCCGCCCACCCACACCACCGCATCCCAAGGCAGCGCTTACCGTGTTGTAGAACTCGGCCACCAGCTCTGAGTGCTGGAAGTTGCTTTCACACCAGTCCACCTCGGAGCTCTGGTAGGCGAAGATGCTGGGCATCTTTCCGCAGTGCCGGCACACACTCCCTGTGCCTGACAGAGACAGGCCGGGAGAAGAACTGAGCTTAGCAGAGCCCGGCCCAGCTGAGGCGGGGAGAAGACTGCGGAGCGAGAGGAAAAACCTGCCTGACAGCTACCCGATTGCACCAGAGCAGCCAGGCTGATACAGTGTGGCCATCAGGGTGCCCTGGAAAGCTGTCGTGGGACGGTACTGTTTAGCTTGCACTGGGCTGGGGTTAATGGGAAAGAGGCATTGGAGAGAGTGTTCACTGTAGCTCTTACATGGGGCTGTGCTCAGTGGGTAGAGTGCTTACCTGGCATGCGTGAGGCCCTGGTTCATCCCCAGCACCACATAAACCAGTCATGGTGGTGCACACCTGTCATCCCGGCACTCAGGAAGTGGAGGCATAAGGATCAGGAGTTCGAGGCCAGCCTGAAACTACACAGTGAATTCCAGGTCAGCCTAAGCTACAGCAAAACCCTACCCAAAAAAACAAAGCAAAAACAAATTTGTGGCGGGGAGCCGGGCGTAGTGGTACAGGTCTTTGATCCCAGCATTTGGGAAGCAGAAGTAGAATTGCTGTGAGTTCAAGGCCGCACTGAGACTACATAGTGAATTCCAGGTCAGCCTAATTAATTAAGGGCTGGAGAGGTGGCTTAGGAATTAAACGCTTGCCTGTGAAGCCTAAGGACCCTGGTTCGAGGCTCGATTCCCCAGGACCCACGTTAGCCAGATGCACAAGGGGGCACATGTGTCTGGAGTTCATTTGCAGTGGCTGGAGGCCCTGGTGTACCCATTCTCTCTCTCTCTCTCTCTCCTCTTCCTCTATCTCTCTCAAATAAATAAATAAAAGTAAATTTAAAGGTGTGTGCCACCTCAGCAAGTGGAGCTCCTGCCATGTGGAGGACAGGAAGGGATAGAAAGCCCATGTGGGAGTAGGTGGGATCTTCCCTCATCGCAGGCCCAGTTTACCAGGATCTCAAGTTCAAGACCCAGCCAAGAGAGAGACTTGTACCCTGGCACACAACATGTTTGTGGTGGGTTTAGATTTTACCTTCAGGCTCAGGTGAGCCTGAAAGAGATCTGATTCATCTGGGCTAGAGGCTGGCTCAGAAAGAAGCCAGCCATGATGCCAAGTTATGGGGGCTGAACTTGACCAACCACAATGTCAGGATTCAATTCAATTCTAGGAAAAGAGACCTCCTTCCCAGGAGGGGCTCAGGTTGTTTATGGAAAAACAGATCTAGGGAACTCCTTTAGACACGAGATAAAAAGTCAGATCAAGGGGATATGATGGAGAGTGGAGTTTCAAAGGGGAGTGTGCAGGGAGTGAGGGACTTACCATGGGATATTGTTTCCAATTATGGAAGTTGTCAATAAAAATAAATAAATTAGAAGTCAGATCATCCTCTGATCTGTAGCAAAGTGGAGATTGTGAGGGCATTCCTGACTTTACTTTTGGGGCCCAGTCATCCTAAACTATCTAACAAAGCTACCTGACTCCTCCTCATTGCCCCCCCTTGAGCAGACACTCTAATTGCTATTAGAGGAAAGAGGGCAATGACTGGTCAGTCTTTAACTGCTTCCAGCTGAATGGGGTCACAGAGTAATCGCCGTTAGTCTCTTTCAGAGGAGGGACACTGAAAGTGCATTGATGAAGTACAAGATGACAGTCCTGGAAGAAAATGTTGGGAAGAAAGAATAAAAGCAAGGAGTTAAAGGGAAGTGGACACACAGCAAACTGGTCACCTTTAGGGTTGCCATTCTTGTTTTGTTTTTCGAGGTAGGGCCTCACTCTAGCTCAGGCTGACCTTTAACTCACGATGATCCTCTTACCTCTGCCTCCCGAGTGCTAGGATTAAAGGCGTGTGCCACCACACCCGGCTTAGGGTTTCCATTCTTGTAGACTTCTAGTCCTTGGGGAGCACTGGAGGGAGCCCAGTGAGGTGGAGTTGGATCATCTCAGGACCATCTCAGTGTGGCTAAGACCTTCTCCCGGAGCTGTTCACCGAATGGCACAGTAGCGTCTGACATGGTCCCAGCCTGTTCCTGTATGGCTTGTAAAGCAGATGGGACATTAGCAGATTTATCAGGAGTGCATACACAACATTTAGCCTGGGTAATGGCTAATATACCACCCTAGGCTGTGGTGAGGATGTCTAAGCCATGTGATTTTATAGTAGCTTTCCTCATCATTTGAACCTCAGTATTTAGATGTGATATTTCCCAGCTGTGTCATTTAAAGCCTTTCGAGTTATATTATGTAACATCTTTTTGGTTGTTTGCTTGTTTTTGGAGGTACTGTCTCACTCTAGCTCAGGCTGACCTGGAATTCACTATGTAGTCTCAGGGTAGCCTCGAACTCGTAGAGATCTTCTTACCTCTGCCACTCTAGTGCTGGGATTAAAGGCATGTGACACCACACCCAGCTCATGTGACATCTTCTAAGCCAATAAATGGAATAAAAACTGAGACTAATTTATCATAACCTTGAAAAATACTCGTGGTCTATCAGTATTTTAAAACTGGTGACTTGGCTGGGTGCTCTAAGGTTTTGTTTTGTTTTTGTCACCCCTGTATCAAAGGAAATCCCAGAGTGTATTTTCTAATGCATTCTAGGAGTAGCCAGAACCAAAGGTTGGTACCACAGAGTGCCACTGACTTTTGATTAAGTTTTCAGTACCAGGTAGGAACTCCCTCCCATGTTGTAGGCCTCAAATCCTATAAGAGAGCAATTGGTTTATCACCAAAACAGATCTGTCACCATTGCACAGGTTGGTACATTTGGCCCAGCATGCCAGCTGTAAAACTTGCAGGGTCCACTGCTGGTTAAGACCATTAATGACTTTTCTCCTCCCAAGGACTACATAGCTCTTTCCAACATCCTGATAGCTAGTCAACAGGTAGGAGGCTTTCGGCTCAGCTTCTCAGTGACCTTGCAGCCCAAGCATATGGAGTCTTCAGCAATAGGGTCTGACCATCTAGTTATTGGGGGCAACCAAGAGCCTTGGCAATGGACTGTAATGTTTTGGAGGAATAAGGGACCTCCATGGCCAACAACTCACTGGAAGGTATCCCAGTGCTGCCTTTGAAATTTTTCTAATAAATCAATCTATGGCTTCTAGGTACAACATTATCCAGAAGCACAGGATACTTCTGCCCAAACTCTCTTATTATTAGTATTATTAGGCTTTTGGAGGTAGGGTTTCATTATAGTCCATGCTAACCTGGAATTCACTCTGTAGTTCAGGGTGGCCTCAAACTCACAGTGACCCTCCTACCTCTGCCTCCCTAGTGCTGGAATTAAAGGTATGCACCACCACACCTGGCTCTTTTTATTATTTTTTAAAATATTTTACTTCCTTGTTTATTTGAGAGTGAAAGAGGCTGATAGAGGTAGAATGGGTGTGCCAAGGCCTCCTGCCACTGCAAAGAAACTCTGGATGTATGTGCCACCTTCTGCATCTGGCTTTACACGGGTACTGGGGAATTGATCCTAGGTCCTTTGGTTTTGCCAGCAAGTGCCTTAACCATTAAGCCATCTCTCCAGCCCCAAACTCTCTTTTAAAAAATATATATATTTATTTGTGTGCAAGAAAATTGAGAGTGAGAGAGGGAGGGAGAGGGAATGGACACTCCAGGGCCTCCAGCTGCTGCAAATGAACTCTAGATACTTGCACCATCTTGTGCATCTGGCTTTATGTGGGTACTGGAGAATTGAACCTGGGTCATTAGGCTTTGCAGGCAAATGCCTTAACTACTGAGCCATTTCTCCAGTCCCTCAAACTTTTTAAATCATATATATTATTAGCTAGCAAGGTTTCCATGTGGCATATATGTAACATCTTAAATGTTTTTTCTTCTTTTTTTTTTTTTTTCCAAGGCAGGGTCTGGCTCTACTTCAAGCTGACCTCAAATTCACTATGTAGTCTCAGAGTGGCCTTGAACTCACAGTGACCCTCCTACCTTTGCCTCCCAGTACAGGGATTAATTTTTTTTTCCAGGCATGGTAATGAACTTTATTTTTAAAATAATTTTTATTGATAACTTCCATAATTGTAAACAATATCCCATGGTAATTCTCTCCCTCCCTCAACTTTCCCCTTTGAAACTCCACTCTCCATCATATCCCCTCCACCTCTCTGTCAGTCTCTCTTTTATTTGGATGTCATGATCTTTTCTTCCTATTATGATGGTCTTGTATAGGTAGTGTCAGGCACTGTGAGATCATGGATATCCAGGCCATTTTGTGAGGAGTCCTACCCTTCCTTTGGCACTTACATTCTTTCTGCCATGTCTTCTGCAATGGACCCTGAGCCATGGGAAGTGTGATAGAGATAGTTCAGTGCTGAGCACTCCTCTATCACTTCTTCTGAGCACCATGGTGCCTTCTGAGTCATCCAAAGGTCACTGCCATCTGAAAAGAGAAACTTCTCTAGTCAAAAGTGAGAGTAGCATTAATATATGAGTGTGAACATTAGAAGTGCTTGCTGGGCAGTTTGGTGAGCATAGTATATACTTTTAGCCAGACAACAGCAGACATTACACTCCTATTGCTCATGTCTACCCCATCGTAGGTTTTCAGTATCAGGGATGCATTTCCTCCCATGGAGCAGGCCTCCAGTCAAAGTTGAGGGTGGTTGGTTTCCCCCATAGCAGACGTGCCACTATTGCAACTGTTAGCTCATTTGGCCTGGCTGGTTTGGGATTAAAATTTTAACTAACCATTCTCTTCCTCAATCCCCTGCCTCTAACTCCTAAGTGACACTACACCCAGACCAGAACAGTTGTTTAAACCCTTCAGGGCTGGGGTGGCTAGTGCTAAGACACACAGAGATGCAAAAATCTACATAGTGCTGGGTGTGGTGACAAACACCATTAACCCCAGCATTTGGGAGGCTGGGGTAGGAGGATTGAGTGCAAGGCCAGCCTGAGACTATATAGTGAATTCCAGGTCAATCTGGGTTGGAGTGAAACCCTGGAAAAAAAAAATCTGCATAGTAACTCCACATATAATTATGAACTCCTACAGCCATGGTTATTGAAGGACTCAGGAAGCCATAATAAGCCTCAGAATCATCAATAGGCCTAAGTTTCTGCTTCCCAGCAAGGTCAGTTTCCTGATAAGGGGGAATAGACTGTCTGCACCATGCATCCCTGTGGTCATAGATAAAGTTTGCTTAAAATAAGTTTGTTTAAAGTTTCTCAAATACACATAGCCAATTACAATAAAGGTATCTAATCTGCTTGGAAGCCCCCTAGCCCCCTGCCCACCAGCTTTGCCCATCAGTATCCTAAGCCTATCAGAAAAATACAAGTGCAGTTACTGCTTAAATCAACCAATCATGTAACCATTCCTCTACTTCTCCCTAATTCTTTGTTGAAATCCCTATAAAAAACCTGACCCCTGCTGCTCAGGGCTCTTGTATGGATCCACTGCATTGGTGAAGTCAAGAGCCTGAGCTTAAGCCCGAAATAAAGCTCTTTGTTTTTGCATATGTGTCAGACTCTCAGTGGTCTTTAAGGACTCTGTGATCTGGGCATAACATTTGGGGGTTCGTCTGTGATCCCCAAGACCCCTGACACGTTGAGCTGAACTGCAGGCTGGTAAGTGTCTATGTTGTCATGTTTTGTCTTTCTTTCAGTCAGCATAGAAACGAGCTTGCTCTGTAATTCTGACTTTGCCCCCGTGGTCTGGCAGATACGCTGGCAACCACCCTGCCTGGGCAGTGGGTCCTGGGTACCCCAGGCCCACCTGAAGGGGATTCAGTCCCCTTTTAGTGGATTTGTAGAGATGAAGCGGGTCACTCCCATGGCACAGGGAGTGGCTGTTATCTCACTTTCAGTTTTGCCTCCAGTGGCCAGGAGGATTTGTTCTTTTTGTTTGTGTGTGTGTGTGTGTGTGTTCATTGTGCTTGCTAGTTATGTCATGTTTATGACTGTTTGTAACTAAAGAGATGAGATGGAGGCAGGTAACACCCTGTGGTGTGAATAGAATAGATGGCCCCAATATATTCAGTTGTTTGTTTGTAGTTTGCATCTGCAGACACCTGCAGTATCACTGGGTGGATCTTAAGGTGTGGTGGTGGGTTTCAGATTTCAATCTAAAGATATGCAAAGTGTACCTAGGTGGAGTTCCTGAAGTATGCTGTGGCTTTTGGCTTTAGGCTTGTGCTTCTCTCTCTCCACCTGATCCTGTGAAGGCAGGCCAGCTTCTTCTGCCATTATGGATCTTCCCCTGGATCTGTAAGCTTCAATAAATATCCCTTCCTCCATAACTATGCCTGGTCTGGAAGTTCATCTCAGTGAACCTGAAGCTGTCTTCTACACACCCCTTTCTCTTCTAGAGAACCATTTCAAGGAAATCAAAGACTTGAGCATATAAATTAAAAAGGAAAAGTTGAATGTCTTTTGCAGGAGTGAATTCACCTGATATTTGTTCTAGGTCAACTTCACCTTACATAGAGGATTATTAAAAACAATAGAACACCCTCTGAAAAGGTAACTTATAATTTGTCAGATATTTTAAAAAAAGATTATAATGGAGCTGGAGAGATGGCTTAGTGGTTAGGCGCTTGCCTATGAAGCCTAAGGACACTGGTTCGAGGCTCGATTCCCCAGGACCCACGTTAGCCAGATTCACAAGGGAGTGCACCATAAGAATGATGGGGTGAGATGAATTGATTGAAGGAACTAGGAAGAAATTTTTCAATGTCGGGACATAGAGTGCTTGTTAAAAATGCCTTTTGAAGCTGGGTGTGGTGGCACATGCCTTTAATCCCAGCACTCAGGAGGCAGAGATAGGAGGATCACCATGAGTTCGAGGCCACCCTGAGACTCCATAGTGAATTCCAGGTCATCCTGGGCTAGAGTGAGACCCTACCTTGAAAAACCACAAAAAAAAAAAAAAAAAAAAAAAAAAAAAAAGCAGCTTTTTGCAGGCTGTAGAGATGGTTTAGCAGTTAAGCCCTTGCCTGTGAAGCCTAAGGACCCTGGCTTGAGGCTCGATTCCCCAAGACCCACGTTAGCCAGATTCACAAGGGAGTGCATGCATCTGGAGTTCCTTTGCAGTGGCTGGAGGCCCTGGCGTGCCCATTCTCTCTCTCCTCTCCCTCTCTGCCTCTTCCTCTCTCTGTCTGTTGCTCTCAAATAAATAAATAAAAATCAACAAAAAATAAAAAATGTTTTTAATGCCTTTTGAGTGGTATTTAGATCAGAATGTTAAAGTATGTAAATAAAGGTATGCGGATGTAAAAAAGAAAAGTTCAGGCTAAATCTAAACACCATGCCTAAAGTTAGAGGTTTCTAAACTGTTTACAAACTCATGGGTAAAAACATAAAATTGTTTTATGTTAATAAAAATTTCTGTGGTACATGAAATAAATAGCTATCAAGTTTAAGCCAAAATCATTGGTTGTCAAATAATGTTTTTTCTTTCAAAAAGATTTATTAAGCATTATATTAATATTTAGCTAGCTGTTTTGGCTCAGAAAAGACCAGATTCTACCCTATTATATGTAAAGTAACTGTCTTAATTTTGGCATCTTAAGTCCAGTGATTATAACAAAATTAACCCTTAAGACATATTTCCTACTTTAGGGTACAGCCTCATGCTCAAACAGTGGTCTTCATCTGAGGAAAAAAAAAAATTCAAGCTCCATGGTTCTGTTTCCAACGTTTTATGGGTAATTTGTACCCACACAGGTATCTGAACTAGTCAAAGATGTTTTCACACAGGTGCTAAGACCTTAAACTGTCTTACTTGTCCTTTTCTGATAATTTCTAGGTTAAATTAGTTAAGTTTGTAAATCAACTGGTACTGTTTTCAAGACTGGTAACAGGTTCTGCCTATATTTATAAATGTTAGATATTTAAAATGTGAGATGTACCTACTTTCAATACCTCAGATATATGGCTTATGATGTCACAGTACAACAAAAATTTTAAAGATAATACAAAATGATTTTAGAATCCCTTGTGCCATTCTTTAACTAAATCTATTTCAGTAATTAAATGTGCTCTATATGTACATACATCCAGGCTGGTGTAACTTCCTTTCTAAGTGTGTTAATCACCTATGTAGAAGCCAAAGCCAGTTGGAATCATTGGAGTAAAAAGTGTCAATATTTTGGCCTGTGCTCCTATGTCATGAGGCCACTGGAGATGATGGGACACTTCTACACTGGCCCCCTGGTAAGTCAACTGTCTTCCTGAGCAGAGAGGATATGGAGACCCAAACAAAATTGGTGTACAGTCTGAAACAGGAGAGTCACAACTGAGCAGCAATCAGTTCTCCTGACTTCCCAAAGAAGGGAAAATACTTGGCCAGCATGGCCCGGACTCATCCTAACAGGCAAAAGATACCAGTAAGTTACGGGGCTACTCCTGTGTCCCTAAAGTCTCTTTGGAGAGCCATTAATGACCTCCAAAATTAATCCTTAATTAATTTTTGGCTATCTGCATGGTCTTAAACACTCAGAGAGAAATGTATAACCAAAGATTAAAAATACCTTAAATACTCTCTCTCTCTCTCCCTCTTTCTCTCTTGGTCCATCACTCTCAAATAAATAAAAACAAACAAAAAATTAAAAAAAAAAACCTTAAATATATAAATGGCCTATTAAGTAACACAAGAGCTTTTCAAAAGGGGAAACAAACATTAAGACATCGTTTCCTCATAGTTCTAATTGTATAATAAAGAAAAACAACTATAGATGTTCAAAGGGTTATTTTCAAATCTAAAATATGTAAATAAGTTCTGAGACCAAAAACTATATTTGTACAGCCTTTAATGGCACCCAATAGCTCTTTATTATCAAGATTAAATGTTGTGTATATGTTTCTGATAACTCTGCTAACATCTCATCTGTTTTACAAGCCGTGTTAAATACTACTGTGGCATTTAATGAACAGTTCTGAAAGAAAATCTCAGCCAGCTCATCCTTAGATGGTCCTGTGATGATCCAAGCCTGTCTACCTGGATTCCCTCGACCTCCAAAATGACAAGTTTGTTGTGTGCTCACTTCTCATTAACTCTTTACTTTTATTCTTTCTCCCCAATGTTCTCTTTCAAGACTATCTTCCTACACTCTGGGGTCCATTAAAATAGTTCCCCTCTCTGGGAGAGACTCTAACTGCAACAATTCCCCACTTCATGTCCCGTTCAGCAGGAAATAGCAAATGATCTTTGACCCAGTCTCCTAAAGCAGTTTCAGTATCTTCTCATGAGAGGGAGAAATAAAAGAGGATTAGATCTACACTTCCTACAACAAGGAGGACTGTGCCAAGCCCTGGGAGAGCAATGTTGCTTTTATATAGACAATTTGGGTATTGTTAGAGATAGCTTAACTATGGTCCACAAGAAACTAGAGGAAAGGGCTAAAGCTAGACAGCAGAATCAAAATTGGTATGAATCCATGTTTGATGGTCCCCGTGGCTAACTACTTTGCTTTCAGCCTTCACTGGACCCGTGATTGTCAGGGAATGAATTAATGCAATACAACTCATGGTGCTAAGTACCCAGTACCATCCTTTACAACCTCTCTCCTAATAAGGACCCAAGATTGGGTCCTCCTAAGTTAAAAGTAGGGGGGAAATGAAGGACTCAGGAAGCCATAATAAGCCTCAGAATTATCAATAGGCCTAAGTTTCTGCTTCCCAGCAAGGTTAGTTTCCTGATAAGAGGGAATAGACTGCACCATGCATTCCTGTGGTCATAGATAAAGTTTGCTTAAAATAAGTTTGTTTAAAGTTCCTCAAATACACATAGCCAATTAAAATAAAGGTTACCTAATCTGCTTGGAATCCCCCTAGCCCCCTGCCCACCAGCTTTGCCCATTAGTATCCTAAGCCTATCAGAAAAGTACAAGTGCAGTTACTGTTTAAATCAACCAATCATGTAACCATTCTCCTACTTCTCCCTACTTCTTTGTTCAAATCCCTATAAAAAACCTGGCCCCCTGCTGCTCAGGGCTCTTGTATGGATCCACTGCATTGGTGAAGTCAAGAGCCCGAGCTTAAGCCCAAAATAAAGCTCTTTGCTGTTGCATACGTATCAGACTCTCAGTGGTCTTTAAGGACTCTGTGATCTGGGCATAACAGTTATTTCTAGAGTTGTGATCAACAGTAGAGTGACAGCCTAGAATCCACAGTAAGAGCTGAGGGCGTGGTCAGGGGTAGAGCCTAGAAGGTAACAGGGAGCCATGGAGGGTGTGGTAGTTTGAATGTATGACCCCCATTGACTCAGGTGTTCAACTTGTAACTTGGATCTCCAGCTGCCTAGCTGGAGAAGGTGTCACTGGGGGTGGATCCTCGAGTCCAGCCCTAAGGTGTCCTGGGGGCAGTTCTGATTCCAACCCAAAGGTGTAAGAGAAGTCTGTGCTCTAGTGGGCTTGCATTTGCTGGTGCTGGCATTTGCTTGCTACAGTTGTTCCTCTGTGCTTGGGTCTATGGAAGTGGCTTCTTCCATCATTGATGAAACTTCCTCCTGGATTTGTAAGCTTGAAATAAATCCCTTCCTCCCATAAACACTGTTTGGTTGGATGTTCATCCCAGCTATGTGGAGATGACTGTGACAATGGGTAATGGCGGGGGGGGGGGGACAGCGGGGGGCCAGGGAAGGTAACACGGGGACATGGAGGTTAGCAGGGGGCCATAGTGTTTGGTTGGTGGACCTCAGGGAGGCTAGGGCATGGATAAAGACACAAAGCCCCAGAGGCTCTGGCTTAGGGAGAGTTCCTGACATGGGGTTCCTGCATGACAACAGCTTGGGAACTCATCACTTCTTTGTAGGGCAGCAGCTCCAGGGCCATAAGAGAACTGGCTAGGCAGGGATACCCACCTGACTCTGCAAAAACTAAGCCAGTCCCAATTTACCTACCTCCAAAGTCTCACTGGGGTCAGTAATAATGAAAATGCATTTCAAAATCTATGTATGGTCAACCTAGCACTGAGCAGGTTGAAGCAAGAGAATCACTGAATTCCTGGTCAACCTGTGCTAGAGGGAGACCCTGCCTCGAAAATAAACATCAGGGCTGGAGAGATGTCTTACAATTAAATCACTTGTCTGCAAAGCCAAAAGACCCAGGTTCAGTTCCCCAGTACCCATGTAAACCAGATATACATGGTGGTGCATACATCTGCAGTTCATTTGCAGCAGCTGGAGGCCCATGGCATGCCCATTCTCTCCCTCCCTCTCTCTCTCTCTCTCTCTCTCTCTCTCTCTCTCTCTCTCTCTCCTGTCTCTCTCACACACACACACACAAAAGTAAATAAAAATAAAATATTTTAAAAGAAAGACTGGTGAGATAGTTTAGTGGTTAAGGCATTTGCCTGTGAAGCCAAAGGACCCAGGTTCAATTCCCCAGGACCCATGTAAGCCAGATACACAAGGTGGTGCATGTGTCTGGAGTGCATGTTTGCAGTGGCAAGAGGCCCTAATGTGCTATTCTTTCTCTTTCCTGTTCTCCCTATCTGCTTACAAGTACATACATGAAATATTTTAAAAATAAAACAAAATAAACAGAAATAAAGTACATTTTCAGACAGTTGAGCACTACCTTGGAGTCCAAATGAGTCTCCCACACTCACCAAGGTCCCCCTCCAAGCAGCCTTCTGCCCTGGAGACCTCCAAGGTCTCCTCTGAATGTCTGATTCCATAAATCTGCATCTCAATTTCTCCATGCCTCACACCACGATCCCCTCCAGGCCTGAGAGGGTATCTGTGGTACCCATGGTCAAGCTGAAGAGCCAAAGCTGGAAAGCTGGGAATGGTGGCTCACACCTAGGATCCCAGCACTTGAGAGGCTGAGGTAGGAGGACAGCCATTAATTCAAGGCCAGTCAGGACTACAGAGTGAACCCCAGCCTCAAAACAACCTAGGGCTGGAGATATAGCCCAACAGTTAAAGGCACTTGTTTGCAAAGCCTGCTGTTCAGGGTTTAATTCCCCAGAACCCATGTAAGACCAGATGCAAAAAGGGGCATATCTGTCTGGGGTTCCTTTGCAGATACACACACACACACAACACACTACATACATATTTCGGGGGGAATTGCATAGGGTCTATAGGGTCTTGACAC
This sequence comes from Jaculus jaculus, assembly GCF_020740685.1. Classification (NCBI taxonomy): domain Eukaryota; kingdom Metazoa; phylum Chordata; class Mammalia; order Rodentia; family Dipodidae; genus Jaculus; species Jaculus jaculus. Next base: position 37,680,858 of record NC_059116.1, read on the forward strand.
CTCGGGTCTTTCGCTTTCTGGTCTACCATACTGTTACACCATCTTGGGACACTCCGTTTCCCACCCCCCTCTCCCTCTTCCTCCTGAGCTCTCATCTTCCACAGCCAGCAGCTTTCACCATTGGCAGCACAGTCACCCTTTTACCCACTAACAGACTAAAAAGCCAACAGTTGCAACCTGTACAGCTCCTGTTCACTCTAACGGGCCAGGGGCTCATGTTGGTGTTCTATATATATATATTTTTTTTTAATTTTTATTTTATTTTTTTATTTGAGAGCCACAGACACAGAGAGAAAGACAGATAGAGGGAGGGAGAGAGAATGGGCGCGCCAGGGCTTCCAGCCTCTGCAAACGAACTCCAGACGCGTGCGCCCCCTTGTGCATCTGGCTAACGTGGGACCTGGGGAACCGAGCCTCGAACCGGGGTCCTTAGGCTTCACAGGCGAGCGCTTAACCGCTAAGCCATCTCTCCAGCCCTCATGTTGGTGTTCTGTGTAAACCCAGCTTAAGCTCTGCTTCCTTTTCTCTCACCCTTGTTTTGCTCTTTTCCTGTCTCCTTAAGAACTTAAAGCCTCTGCGACTCTTGGATGACATCTTATCTTTCCCTGCAACTCTGCTTGGCCACAATATAAGCTGGACAATGGGTCCAAGTGGCCTGCGAATGGTACTCTTGATTTCCGAATTCTCACTGATCACCGGGCTCCGCCGGCGGGTAGTGCTGAGGAAGAGCCAGGCCCGCTGGTTCCTCCCAAGGCGTTGAGGAAGAGGGTGACGACTCAGAACCTCTCCTAATCACCGGAGAAAAACCACACTGAGTCAGGAGTCTTGCCGAAGCAGGAACTCGCTTCATTGTTGCAAGCAGTTACTTATATAATGTTGAAAATGAGGGTGGAGATTTTAGGATGGGGGGGCGGGGGTGAGGCCAATAGTAAACCGTGACCTTTGAGATGATTGGTCCCAAGTGCGCACTAGGGAATTGCAAGCCATTAGGCGTAGCTGGCCCACGGCAGATCACCCAACTTTAGCTAGGCTCGGGAAGTTCCACTAGGCCTCACGCCCAGGCCTCTCAAGGCCCAACAACTGATTTAAAAAAAAACTGCCAGGGCTGGAGGGAGGGCTTAGCGGTTAAGGCATTTGCCTGCAAAGCCAAAAGACCCAGAATTCCCCAGGATCCACGCTAGCTAGAGGCGCAAAGTGGCACATGTGTCTGGAGTTTGTTTGCAGTGGCTGGAGGCCATGGTGTGCCCATTCTCTCTCTCTCTCTCTCTCTGTCAAATAGTAAATAAATAAATAAGTATATAAATAAAAGACCTTCTGCCAGTGTACAGGCAACTGGTCCAAAATGCCCTATTTTTCACTCTGCATGCATGGCCTTTTCTCTCTGCTCCACCTGCTTTCTCACCAGGTCCTTCTGGCCACCTCACCCCAACAGCTCCTCCAGCTCCCTCAGCCTCTCCTCGCCCTGGCCCCATGACTGACAACAAGGTTTGATTTTAGTCTCTGGAGTTGTAAATAGAATAAAAATTGTAAATGGGAATACAGTACTTCTGAATAAATAAACGAATGAATGAATGTGTGAAAGTGAAATAGTTGTCTAGAATCTATATGAAAAGTGCACTTAAAATGAACGTGTGTATGAGTATGTATGTAGCTCACAGCCCTAAGGCTGCAGAATGATTTCTATTCTCTACAGTGCCATTTCATTGTGGGGGATGTTCCCACCAAGCCCACTAGATGGCATAGCCAATTTTTACTATTGAGTGTCCCCCAGAAGGAACACGAAAAGTAAATTAAAAAAAAAAAAAAAAAAAAGGCAAGATTCCCCAACACTTTTATTTTTTGGCTTAAAAATATAATTTATTTGGGCTGGAGAGATGGCTTAGCGGTTAAGCGCTTGCCTGTGAAGCCTAAGGACCCCGGTTCGAGGCTCGGTTCCCCAGGTCCCACGTTAGCCAGATGCACAAGGGGGCGCACGCGTCTGGAGTTCGTTTGCAGAGGCTGGAAGCCCTGGCGCGCCAATTCTCGCTCTCTACTCTATCTGTCTTTCTCTCTGTGTCTGTCGCTCTCAAATAAACAAATAAATTTAAAAAAATAATTTATTTGAGAGAGAGAGAGAGAGAGAGAGAGAGAGAATGAGAATGGGTGTGCCAGGGCCTCCAGTCACTGCAAATGAACTCTCCAGATAAATGCCCCCCTTTATGCATCTGGTTTACGTGGATCCTGGGGAATCAAACTGGGTCCTTTGGTTTTGCAGGAAAGCACCTTAACCACTAAGCCATCTTCTCTAGCCCTCCATCTTTTTTTTTTTTTTTAAGGTTGTTTTTGTTTTTTCTTGTTTTTGCTTTTTGGTTTTTTTTGAGGTAGGGTCTCACTCTAGCTCAGGCTAACCTGGAATTCACTATGTAGTCTCAGGCTGGCCTTGAACTCACGGTGACCTCCCAAGTGCTGGGATTAAAGGTGTGCGCCACCATGCCTGGCTCAAGTTTTGTTTTTTTTTTTAATTTATTTTTATTTATTTGAGAGCGACAAACACAGAGAGAAAGACAGATAGAGGGAGAGAGAGAGAATGGGCGCGCCAGGGCTTCCAGCCTCTGCAAACGAACTCCAGACGCGTGCGCCCCCTTGTGCATCTGGCTAACATGGGACCTGGGGAACTGAGCCTCGAACCGGGGTCCTTAGGCTTCACAGGCAAGCGCTTAACCGCTAAGCCATCTCTCCAGCCCTTTTTTTTTTTTTTTTTTTTGTTAACAACTTCCATGATTATAAAAAAAATCCCATGGTAATGCCCTCCCTTCCCCCCCCCACCTTACCCTTTGAAACTCCATTCTCCATCATATCCCCTCCCCCTCTCAATCAATCTCTCTTTTATTTTATTTTTAATTTTAATTTTTTGGTTTTCCGAGGTAGGGTCTCACTCTAGTCCAAGCTGACCTGGAATTCACTATGGAGTCTCAGGGTGGCCTCGAACTCACGGCGATCCTCCTACCTCTGCCTCCCAGGTGCTGGGATTAAAGGCATGTGCCACCACCCCCGGCCCAGGGAGAGTTTTGAACTTCCCTCAGGGCTACAAGGCAGCTTTCTGCTCCTGCCATTTTACAACTCTTTAAGAGTAGGGGATGAAAAATCATGACATTAAAATAAAAGAGAGCCGGTCGTGGTGGCGCATGCCTTTAATCCCAGAATTTGGGAGGCAGAGGTAGGAGGATTGCCAAGAGTTTAAGGCCAACCTGAGACTCCATAGTGAATTCCAGGTCAGCCTGGGCTAGAATGAGACCCTACCTCGGAAAACAAAAAACAAAAACAAAAACAAACAACAAAAAAAAAACCTCTCCCTAGGTTTTAGGAAGGAAAAGAAAAAAGACTCTTAGCTTCCCTGTCTTGCAGATCCAGGGGGCTGCAAGCACAGGGAATCTCAGGATCCTGGCCCCAGCATGATGATAGGTAAATGCCAAGTCTCTATATACAGATGGGGACTTCTTATAAGAAATTTGTTGGGGAGGGAGGGAATTACCATGGGATTTTTTTTTTTATAATCATGGAAAATGCAAATAAAAATTTAAAAAAAGAAATTTGTAACTGTTTAATGTTTACTTTATCTTCCTATGCTTCTATGGAACTACTAACAGACAACAGCCTCAAGATTTATGTTCAAATTTAGAAGAACTCAATACTGAGTTTGTAAGAAAATTTCTAATACTTTTAATAACGTTTGAATCTACTCTCATATTTTTAAGAAAAAAGTGTTTCAGGAAAGTTATAGGAAACAAAGTTCCAGCTGGGCATGGTGGCGCACGCCTTTAGGTCCAGCACTCGGGAGGCAGAGGTAGGAGGATCGTCTTGAGTTCGAGGCCACCCTGAGATTACATAGTGAATTTCAGGTCAGCCTCGGCTAGAGTGAGACCCTTCCTCAAAATAAATAAATAAATAAATAGGAAACAAAGTTCCAAAATCAATAAATTATAAAGTCTATATGTTTATTCTGGGTAAATAACATAAGTCAAATCTGGTCTACTCTTTCCAAAAAGTTATTTCAAAAGACCTTTTGAGAAAAAAAAAAAAAAACTTAAATGTTCATATTAAGATTCTTATGCTGGGGCTGGAGAGATGGCGTAGCGGTTAAGCGCTTGCCTGTGAAGCCTAAGGACCCCGGTTCAAGGCTCGGTTCCTCAGGTCCCACGTTAGCCAGATGCACAAGGGGGCGCACGCGTCTGGAGTTCGTTTGCAGAGGCTGGAAGCCCTGGCACGCCCATTCTCTCTCTCTCCCTCTATCTGTCTTTCTCTCTGTGTCTGTCGCTCTCAAATAAATAAATAAAAAATTTAAAAAAAAAAAAAAAGATTCTTATGGTAAGGAGAATAAAAGTTTTTGGTGGTAGTTATGAGATGAACTGACTGGAGAAGATAAACTGGAAAGAAAACTTTATATGTTGGATGTTAAATGTTTGATGAAAAAGGGCTGGAGAGATGGCTTAGCGGTTAAGCGCTTGCCTGTGAAGCCTAAGGACCCTGGTTCGAGGCTTGGTTCCCCAGGTCCCACGTTAGCCAGATGCACAAGGGGGCGCACGCATCTGGAGTTCGTTTGCAGAGGCTGGAAGCCCTGGCGCGCCCATTCTCTCTCTCCCCCTCTATCTGTCTTTCTCTCTGTGTCTGTTGCTCTCAAATTAAAAAAAAAAAAAAATGTTTGATGAAAAAGATGGTTACAGAGGGTTGTAAGGATTGTAAGGTAAAAGTATGTAGGTGAAGATATGAGTAAACTTAAACAGAAGGTTAAAGACAAAGTACTTAATCAGATTACAGATTTCTTGAGATGTAAAATAACTATTAGCCTAGAGCTTGCATCAGACTAACACAGTATGGCCCTGGCTGGTAGCAGGTTGCTATGGTATTTAGGTTGTAAACTTAACTCTAACTCATTGATGTTAATCTGGTCATAATAATCATCATAAAAGACTAAATTTAGAGTACCCAACCAAGTTAACTAAGTTCCTCTATTTGTCAACCTTTTAACTAAGTCTTAAGTTAAAATTGACTCATTAATATTTAATTCTCTCCTAAGGTTATTATATCTAAAACTTTGCCTCAAAAAGAAGATGGGGGGCTGCAGGGAATACTTAGCGGTTAAGGCATTTGCCTGCAAAGCCAAAGGACCCAGGTTCTATTCCCTAGGACCCACGTTAGCCAGATGCACAAACAAGGTGGTGCATGCATTTGGAGTTTGTTTGCACTACCTAGTGTCAGGATGGCCTTGAACTCATGACAATACTCCTACCTCTACCTCTTGAGTGCTGGGATTAAAGGCATGGGCCACCACGCCCGGCTCTTTTCTTTCTATTTTATAAGGCAAATTGACCACATTTGAAACATTAAACAGTATTTATCTGTCACACACTTCAAAACTATTTAATCTATGGTGAACAGTAAAAGAAAATTCTAAACAAAGTTATGTTGTGAGTTAAGATGTAATTCCTGCTAGTCGTGGTGATGCACGTCTTTAACATATATACATACATATATGTATGTATGTATGTATCCTGCATCTGATGAACTTTAAAAATTATAAAATTTTTCATGCCTTCATATTTAAGCCGAAAATTGTACTACATAATATAGATTTCTTGTTTACTTTAATTTCTGTCAGCAGATCCTTTTTTTTTTTTTTTGAAAATTTTTAAAAAATATTTATTTGTTTATTTGCAAGCACACACAGAGAGAAAATGGGAGTGCTAGGGCCTCCTGCCACCGCAAAAGCACTCCAGATGCATGTGCCACTTTGAGCATCTGGCTTCACATGGGTACTGGGAAATCAAACCTGGGCCTTGTAGGCAAGCACCTTAACTATGTCAGCAGATCTTTTGTTCATAGTTTACTCTCTATATCCTAATGTACCTTAAATATGCAAACTCTACTTTTTGTTAATATCAGACTTTTCCAGATATCAGAATATTGTAATTTGGTTTATACAAAGTCCATGATGTTTGGCTATCAATAAGCCTACATCACCATGTCTGACTAAAACTCTAATTTCAAGATGGTTCATATCTTGTTCATGCTAGTTTTGCTAGATGATTATCACTGAGATTATAAAAACTTATAAAAACTGCCCCAAGAATAGATGGTAAGACCCTATTGCTGAAGACTCCACATACTTGGGCTGCAAGGACACTGAGAAATCTTGTTGGAACTGAGCTGATAATCTCCTCCATGTAAACCATCTGACAGAAAACTGGAAGAAGCCATTCTGCATGCAGTTCAATGGGAGAAAGAGAAATCACCAGTGAACACAGTGGACACTGCAAGCCTTAAATTTGGCCAGCCAGGCCAAATGAGCCAATGGGTGCAATAGTGGCATGTCTGTCATGGTGGAAACCAACTGCCCTCTAATTGGACTGGAGGCCCGCTCCATGGGAGGGAATACATCCCTGATACTGAAAACCTACAACAGTCATGAGCTCTAGGGTTGTTAATGTCTGCTGATGTCTGGCTAAACGTATATACTATGCTTATCAAACTGCCCAGTAAACACTTCTCTTTATGTTCATACCTTTATACTAATGCTACTCTCACTTTTGGTAGAGAACCTTCTCTTTTCAGATGGCAGTGATTTTGGGATGACTCAGAAGGCATCACGGTGCTGAGAAGTGACAGAGGAGTGCTCAGGACTGCAATATCTCTATCACACCTTCCAAGGCTCAGGGTTCATTGTGGAAGAGGTGGTGGAAAGAATGTAAGAGCTGATAAAAGGGTAGGACTCCTTACAATGTGCTCCTCCAGACACAAAATGGCCTGGATATTCATGACCTCACAGTGCCTGATACTACCTACATAAGACCATCATAATAGAAAGAAAAGATCATAACATCAAAATTTAAGAGACTGATTGAGAGGAGGAGAGGATATGGTGGAGCATGGAGTTTCGAAGGGGAAAGTAGGGGGAGGGAGGGAGGGCATTACCATATGTGGTGGTTTGATTCAGGTGTCCCCCATAAACTTAGGTGTTCTGAATGCTAGGTTCCCAGCTGATGGATATTTGGGAATTAATGGCTCCTGCAGGGAGTGTATTGTTGGGGGCGGGCTTATGGGCTTTAAAGCCAGTTTCCCCTTGCCAGTGTTTGGCACACCCTTCTGTTGCTGTGGTCCATCTTATGTTGGCCAGGGGGTGATGTCCACCCTCTGCTCATGCCATCGTTTTCCCCTGCCATCGTGAAGCTTCCCCTCGAGCCTGTAAGCCAAAATAAACCTCTTTTTCCCAGAAGCTACTCTTGGTTGGGTGATTTCTACCAGCAATGTGAACCGGACTGCAACAGTAAAGTGGTACCAGAAGTGGGGTTGCTGCTAGACATCTGACTATGTGGCTTCAGCCTTTTGTAGCTGATTTTCAAGAGGAAAGTGGAAGGAGTTGAAACCTTGGCCTAAGAGATGCCTTGCAGTGCTGTAAGTACAGCTTAATGGACTATTCTGGTCTGAGCTCTAAGACCTGAATGCAGTAAGAACTATGGACTGTGAGGTTTGGCTTATGAGGGTGAGAAAGAGCTGTGCCTGGACTGGGCTAGCAGTTTGTGTGAGAAGCTTGCTCATGTGCCCATGTCCTGAGAAGTTGTGCAGGGTTGCTTAGCGTAGAAATGAACTGGTGTGTGCAGAGGGATATGGCACAGAAAAGAAAATCTTTGGGTGAACTGCTGCCCGTTCAGCTGCAACTGAGAGATAACAACCTTTGAGACTGGGCTAGCTGACCTGCGCTGGGGCAACAGGAAGAATGTCAGCTCTTTTGAAGGGTGCTCAAGGAGTGCCTTGTTCTTCAAAGTCTGCTTTATTCCCCCCTGGATTAACAAATTGGCACCTACCTGGTATTGTGGAGTATAAAATGCTGGAAAGAGGGTCATTGAGTTTGCAACACAGTCTTGTGTTTTGGAAATGGCCATGGGCAGTGTGAAGCGGGTTTGCTGGTTGCCTGCAGAGAAACCCCATGGAGCCATGAGGATGAACCGTGGATTGCAGTGGAGACCCAGTGGAGATGCCGGGACCATGAGATGGCTGCCGAGGAGCTGCCGGCCCCGATGAAGTTTTCCAAGACTGTGAGTAGCCTAGCTGGAGGGGTGGAATTGGAATGCCAGAGACTTGTTGCTGGTTAGAATTATCGGACTTGAAGATTTGTCACTGGTTAGAGTTGCCGGACTTGAAGCTACAGAGTTTGATGTTTACCCTGGTTGTTATAAATCTTGTATTGGTTGAATGTTTCTTTGCTATGCCCAATGCCATCTTTTGCAGTGTGAATATTTATTCTGTGCCGTTATGGGTTTTTTTGAGGTTATTTTTTGGTATTATGGCTCAGTTAAAAGATCTTGAACTATGGGGATGTATGAACATCATTGGAATTGATAAAAACTATGGGGACTTTTAAAGTCAGACTGAATGTATTGTATTTTACATCATGTATGGATATCAGTTTATGGGGGCCAGGGGCGGAATGTGGTGGTTTGATTCAGGTGTCCCCCATAAACTTAGGTGTTCTGAATGCTAAGTTCCCAGCTGATGGATATTTGGGAATTAATGGCTCCTGCAGGGAGTGTATTGTTGGGGGCGGGCTTATGGGCTTTAAAGCCAGTTTCCCCTTGCCAGTGTTTGGCACACCCTTCTGTTGCTGTGGTCCATCTTATGTTGGCCAGGGGGTGATGTCCACCCTCTGCTCATGCCATCGTTTTCCCCTGCCATCGTGAAGCTTCCCCTCGAGCCTGTAAGCCAAAATAAACCTCTTTTTCCCAGAAGCTACTCTTGGTTGGGTGATTTCTACCAGCAATGCGAACCGGACTGCAACACCATAGGATATTGTTTACAATCATGGAAGTTGTTAATAAATTAATTAAAAAAACTGCTGGGCATGGTGGCACACGCCTTTAATGCCAGCACTCAGGAGGGAGTGGTAGGGGGATCTCCATGAGTTTGAGGCCACCTTGACAATACAGAGTGAATTCCAGGTCAGCCTGGACTACAGTGAGACCCTACCTCGAACACCCCCCCCAAGTGACTTATTATGATTTTGTTCTCAGAAAAACTGAAAAAGCTTCCATGTCTTAGAAAAATCCACTGTATACAAACAATGTTAATACAGTTTGTCTAAGCTTCATGTAACAGTTGTAAATATTTCTTTAGTTAATCCTTAAAATTGTTCAATGATAAAAGATACTTATTTAAGAAATTACTTTGTGTCTGTCATATTGTCTCTAATGTAACTCAATAATGACCAAATTTTATTTATTTTTTTAAATATATTTTAGTTATTTATTTGAGAGAGAAAATGGTAGGGAGGGAGAGAAAGAGAATGGGCACGCCAGGGCTTCCAGCCACTGTAAACAAACTTCAGATGTATGTGGCCTCTTATGCATCTGGCGTATGTGAGTCTTGAAGAATCGAACTGTGATTCTTTGGCTTTGCAGCACCTTAACCACTAAGCCATCTCTCCAGCCTCCAAATTTTATTTTATTCTTGAACTGTGTATACCCAGTCTCAGTCAGGATTTCACTTACTTAATTGTCACATTTCTGGTATCGTAACTTCATTGCTTATAGAGATATTTATACTTAATAGATGTTTCTTGACCTAGAAAAGTAATATTTTCTTTTTCAAGGTAGGGTCTCACTCTAGCTCAGGCTTGTAAGGGTCCGAGAATCACTGAAGAAAGATTCCAGACTCAAATAGTATGTAAAAGCAAAGAGCATTTATTCTGCAGAATCAGCCAGCAAGTGGGGGTCAACCATTCATGCACAATGGCAACCCTGAGAGGAGCTCACAGGCTCCTTTAAAGCACAGCTAGAGGGATTTTGGCGGGCTTAGTCTTTTCTAACATGACTGACTAATTTGAACAGTTACTGTGCTTGTATTCTTTTGGAGTTAAAAGGCTAACCAATATTTTGGTTCCTGCTCCCGGGTCAGAAGGCCACAGGAGATGATGGGTCAGTACTAACTTCTAGTCTCTGGTAAGTTACCTGTCTTCTTGATTAGAGAGGCTATGGAGAAACTACAATATCAACAACAATTCAGACTAATAGATTCCCCTGTCTAATACTGACTTATAATACTACACTCTAACATTAACTCATGCCTTCTGCCTCTGCCTGCCCCTGATTAACTTCACCCTGACCCCAGCTCCTCCCACTTGCCTTAGCCACAATCAGAGCTATTCCTCAAGCCCCCTCCTTCCTTAGCCCCTACCATATCTTATCCAGGGACAAGTACACTGCCACCCCAATGGGCACTCTCACGCTTAAACTCTCCTGTGCTCCTACTCTTCCCTGATCTCAAAATGCCCCTCTGCCTCCTCTTCCTTGCCCCAAGCCCTCTATCCCTCGGCTCTAAATGCCCATCCTCCCTTTATGCCTGGCATTTTGATGTCATAGCTGCTGACCAGAGTAACAAGCTTTTTTTTTTTTTTTTTTTTTTTTTTTTTTTTTTTTGTGTGTGTGTGTGTGTGTTTTCAAGGTAGGGTCTCACTCTAGCCCAGGCTGACCTGCAAGCTCTTTTATTCTCCCTTTTGTCTTCTCACAGGGAGCACAGAGCCCATCTCCCTCACTTCTCTATAACAAGTGTCTGCCAGTGATTCCCTCAAACCAACTCAATGAGAGAAGTCTCTGTTTCATTCAGGACCAAGTCATAACAACATTCTACACTGGTGTTGTCGACATCACCACTCTGCCACCTCTAGCCTCCATGAAACTGCCTCCTCATCACCTGCCCTGAAGGGAGACCCATTGACCGCATTATCCAGCCTCTCCCATAAGAACTCATCCCCCTTACGGTCAGTATGAAAAAATTAACCTTCATCTCTTATCATTAACAAAAGGCTGGATGTTAGATCTAGACAGGCTCCCAAAAATGGAGTCACTGAGGACAGCAGGAGGGAGACAAAGACATAAGGTAGTGGGTCATCCACCTGCCTCAAGGAACCACCCAGCCAGTATCCCTTCCTTGCCTAACAATGCCCCAGGTCTAGGTTTCCTGCTCCCTTATCTCCCAGGTCACCAGGTCACTTCTGGCCTAACACCCTAGCTATTTGAAATGGCTAATGTAAAGAACAAAGTTCTTTTCCCTTCCTCACCTTTCTCCAACTGAAGAGCTGTATATAGGCCACTATCTGTAATCTCAAATTGACTGTACTCCACTCTTGAGAGTCAGTCCTGGCAGCTCATGCCCCCCCCCCCCATCCTAGCCGCCCCAATAAAAGTTTTCATCTTTGCCTCAGAACGGTCTCTGTGGTCTTGGTCACTCCTGAACCTTACAATAAGAAGAAAGGAAGAAGATAAGGGAGAATGAGTAGGAAGACAAACAGAATGATGAAAATTAATCTACTTCGAGGACTGCTGGAGAAAAAAATAAAAGATCCTGTTAGGTGTGGTGGTGCACACCTTTAATCCCAGCATTCAAGAGGCAGAGGTAGGAGGATCACTGAGAGTTCAAAACCACCCTGAGGCTACATAGTGAATTCTAGGTCAGCCAGGACTAAAGTGACACTCTACTTGGGGTGTGGGGTGGGGGAGGATCCTGGGAAGATGCTCAGTGATTAAAGGCACTTGCTTGCAAACCCCTGATGGCTCAGGTTCAATTCCCCAATACCCACATTAAACTAGATACACAAAGTGGCACATGCATCTGAAGTTTGCTCACAGAGGCAAGAGGCCCTGGTCCACCCATTTTCTCGCTCTGTCTCTGTGTCAAATAAGTAAATACTGAAAAGAAAAGGTGTTAACCCTTACTACAGATCTTCCTGCCTCCTCCCTTTACCTCTTCTTCTTCTTCTTCTTTTTTTTTTTTTTTTTTTTAACCTATTTACCTATTCCCTCTGAGAGAATGCCTTTTCCAAGATAACAAACTCCTACTCAGGGCTGGGCAGATGACTCAATGGTTTGCATTTGCTTACATAGCCTGCTGCCAGAGCCTGCAGGCTGAAAGGGTTTGAGCCTGAGGGGGAGTGAGGATTAAGGAAAGACAGAAGAAAGACTGAAAGCTGGGACTCCAGTCCAGGGCTGAAGCAAGGCCTCGAGCCAGGACTGAAGAGCGGTTTATTTCATAGCATTTCTTTTTATATCTCTTTACAAACAGTTTTTCCATGGACAAAGATTTTATGAGCTTTACAAGTTCCTATCAAAAAACCTTCCTGTTACAGAGTTTTTTTTTTTTAATTTTTTATTTATTTATTTATTTGAGAGCGACAGACACAGAGAGAAAGACAGATAGAGGGAGAGAGAGAGAATGGGCGCGCCAGGGCTTCCAGCCTCTGCAAACGAACTCCAGACGCGTGCGCCCCCTTGTGCATCTGGCTAACGTGGGACCTGGGGAACCGAGCCTCGAACCGGGGTCCTTAGGCTTCACAGGCAAGCGCTTAACCGCTAAGCCATCTCTCCAGCCCCGTGTTACAGAGTTTTTGCATTTCAATCACTTCTCAGTACAAAAGACCAGCCAAATGGCTGAATATACATAATCTTGCTTACTTGTAGGCTGCTATAGTTTTGCTAATGTCTTGCTACCAGAAGCCCAGAGCTATGGATACAAGTCCAGCCAAAATGGCTCCCAACAAGTCCCCCTTTTTTATTTATTTATTTATTTATTTATTTTTTTATTTTTTTAATTATTTATTTATTTATTTGAGAGGGACAGACACAGAGAGAAAGGCAGATAGAGGGAGAGAGAGAGAATGGGCGCGCCAGGGCTTCCAGCCTCTGCAAACGAACTCCAGATGCGTGCGCCCCCTTGTGCATCTGGCTAACGTGGGACCTGGGGAACCAAGCCTCGAACCTGGATCCTTAGGCTTCACAGGCAAGCGCTTAACCGCTAAGCCATCTCTCCAGCCCCTATTTATTATTTTTATGAACCACCCCCCACCGGGCTGTGGTGCAGAATGACTGTGCCTGTCTTAGCTTGTTCTCTATGACATTTAGGCCTTACCTGTCATCAGTACATGAATTCCATTATTCATGCCCTGTCTTAGGTTGACCTAACTCGAGAGAATCTTACCCATCTTTGACTACCAGCCTCTGCAGGGGCTTTAAGATAATGTCTTAGGAAACTGAGGTCAGGTCTGTAGCTATATCCCATGTATTTCTGCATGGATATCCATAATGGATCTCAAAAGGCATTTAACGAGTATGGGCAGCAGACACAGAATGAGCAAAAGACAAACACCTGTAGCAGCAAAGCTTCCTATCCAAGAAGTGAGATCATTCCATCCAGGCAAGGCAGACTTAAAAGCAGATATTAAGTCATCAGCAGCTTTAGCTGCATCAAAAGTAAGATGATTATTTTGCAAAGACAAAGTCTCCGAATGCAACTGAATCAGATCCAAGGAAATATTATCATTATGCCAAATACCTCTTAGATGCATTTTTATCTTTCCCAACACTGTTGACTGTCATATTTTTTAGAAGTAACACAGATCCATTGAAAATCTACATGACACTCCAAACGAGTTCTAACTTTCAACCCTAGTATCTCCTCACCCAAATACGTAACCTCATCATACAGAGCATCTATTTTTTCTTCCAATTTTCTATCTATATCTACTTGAGTTCCTAGAGAAATAGAAACATTTTTGGATAAATCATTAACAAAATGTGCAGTTTGAACTTCTTGTGACAAAGCAACAGCTGCAGTAGTAGCAGTAGCTAACAATGTAATAAAAGCTAGGATGAAAAAAAAAAGGGTTGTATAGTCCAGGATGTCCCAGAACACACATTAATCCTCCTGCCTCAGCTAAAGTGAAAGGCTTTAATTACATACACGTATCTTGGAGGTTTTTATCCATTTTATTATAAAAAAATACAGAATCCAAAGTTGGCTGTGATGACAGGGGCCAGGCCCCGCCGCCCGCCCCGCCGCCCCTACAAAAGCCCCTGGCCACTCTCGCCACAGGTGGCCACACACAATATATATTTACATAGAAGCTAGAAAACACAGGTCAGGAAAGGGGTAGAAATCTTAACCTGTATAAATGTATTTGTTTCCTTCCCTCAGTTGTCTGTGGCAAGTTGTTCTTTCTCTTTCTTTTCTGTATTTTTTTTTTTTTTTTGGCAGTTTTCCCCTTCCTTTTAGTTTCCTCCATCCTTTTCGTTTGTTTTTTTGTTTTATTTTGCCTTGTTTTTTTCTTAGAAACATTACTAGGTCACAAGGTCAAGGGAGGGAAGGGTCCAGACAAACCAAAAAAAAGCTTATTGCGAAGTGTTGATTCTATCCTAAAAAGCCCCCCACCACCACCAAAATAAAGGACCTCCTGGCAAAAAAAAAAAAAAAAAAAAGCTAGGATGCCTGCGATTACTAATCCTATCACTCTTTTTGGTCTACTTAAAGTATTCTTTACTTCTTGTAACACCTGTATTCCCTTGTCAGAATACCAAGGTCTTGTTACATTAACAGGAATCATAACAAATGCTGGTTGTTTAAAAATCATAACTCTATCAGAGGACAATTCTGAAACACAATTAGACAAAGTACAATTGTTACATGTAACATTGAACATTTCCTCAGCCCATGTAATATTTATGTCTCCCATTAACATAGCATAGGGTGGAGTAACACAAGCCATGACCCTTCCCTTTGGGAGGGAAGAACTATCATTCCTGGGGGAGGTGACGCTCACTCCTCCCATGGCTGCAGCAACTTTCCATAAGTAAGTCTGTTGGAAGCCCTCATCAGACCACCAAAGTCCAGCAGAGAGTCCACCAGTCCAGTCATTGTTCCATTTACCACTCCCTTCTGCTCCAGGATTTCCTGACCAGTCCTTAATATGCCTTTTAGTTCCAGAGATGTTACACATGATGTAAGCAGTCCCAACACACCTTTTCCAATGCAAAGACCTATTATACCAAGGTGATGGTCCCTCTGGGGCAAAAGCATCTGGTGACTAGGCTCCTCTGACTTGATTCCATGAGGGGAGCCAAATAGAGACTTGTGAAATATATCCGTGACTTGCCTTTTTCCCTTTATCTGCTGAATGCTTTACAATCACATTCCTTGGTTGAATTTTTAAACATCCAGTTACTTCTGTTTTAGTTAGGCATATAGGAATACCAGTGACATGACCGGTATAATTGACTCCAAATTTCTGATGAGCCTGCATATTCCTACTGGATGGCGTGCCTAGTAAACGAGTATTTTTTTTTTTTGAGGCACATACCTTTTATTCCCTATAAGCATAGGTTTAGCTGTTCCATGACAAATATTCAAAGATTACTTTCTCCAAAAGATCACCAAGCCAAACATTTGGCCATACTTCTATTTCTACATATACTATAAACATACAATACATGCTACAAAAAAACACATTTCTTTAAAATTTAACTGTCAAGAAAGTGTATAGTGTTATAATACAATGGTAAATGTTCATATTTTATTTCAAATTGGTTTGCTTATCACCCATTTCAAACCATTAATAGTGAAATGTAACTTGTGGATAATTAAAATCTATTTGCTTTATTAATAAACAATTCCAACAAATTAATAAGAATTAACCATGTCAAATATTAGTATCCAAAAAATGGACTTTTGCAGAAATGATTATATAAAATATAGCAGCCAATTTTCAGTTTACTTTGCTCTGTGACAATGTACATATGCATTTGAATAGGATTCTAGCATTTGCTTTTTTTGGAAGATATTTATAAAAAGTCCTTTGATTTCTTGAGGTCCAGTAACTGCTTCACCCAGCCAAATGCAACCCAACAGTTCGTGTAATGGCTCTGGACACTAAGTCACTGAGCAATTCTTATGATTTGGGTAGAGATGCCTATTCCACTAATATTACACACAATGAGGAGATATCACAAGCTAATATCAAAGTCAAAGGCAAAATAAAAAACAAACATTCTGATCAGTTGTGACAAGGATCTTCTTCAAATATTTTGGGTGTCATACTTCCAGGAAGAAAAGACCGAATGTGTATTTGGATTTTATAGTTATCTATGCTAACTGAAAATTCAACATAGTAGTAGATGGAATTATTTTGAGTATTGCAAATCTGTCCATCCAACATTATTGAGCATCCACTGTGCATAGCACTGTGCTAACATTTTAAAAATTGAGTGTTTACATTTTTGTCAAGCATTACTTTAGTGTGAGGTCAAAATGTATTAAATTAGCATCAACTCATTAGTTTGCCTATAATAATGTACATATTCTGGTGCCACCTGACTTCCCTATGTCATGTCACACGCTTCTGCGCTCTGCTCATTCTCTCATACACAACACCTGCACATGGCTGTGCTAAGCTATGTGCTGATCCCTGCAATGCCATGATTTGGTGCATGTCCAAAGAATGCAGACTGATCATATGTTATGAACCTATTCAGGACTAGAAAGGTAGACAATTTTCTAAAATGAGGTCAAGGGAAAGTAGAAGGTGTTTCTATTGGTCACACCACACCAGAGACCACTAAGTGCTTTCACTGACTGGAAACTAACTTTGAAAGTTCCATGTTATAGTCTTAACAAGAGCCAGATCATTTTTGGTTTCATAGGTCTATTCTTTGGAGCACCTGACCCCATATAAACCATTCTATATTTGTAAACTAACCTGGACATAAAAAAATGAAAGGTATTTGTAATGTAATGTACTTCAAGCACTATTCTGGTCATGTAAAATGAGTAATACATAAGTAATTTATGACCGCTTCACACATTTTTCAAAGTATTAACCCTCTCTATCTCAAAGTCAAAACTGCCTTTTTTTTTTTTTTAAACAAGTTGCACATGATGCAGAGGGCAGTATTTGGCCCTAAAACCTTCCATGGAATATGGTAAGTGATTGGTCCTTCCACTCCATCTAGAATCTGAGAATTCCAAGTGTCCAGTTAGCACTTGGGAGAGACAGCCCTGCTGGAACCCCACTATCAGCCAGGAGTGTCTTTAGCTGCTGTAGCTGTGTGCAACTACTGTCCCCTTGGGGCAAAATAGGGAACTTGGAGTTTGACTGTCCACTGAGTGAATCCAATACTTGCTTAAAGCTATGCACTGAATAAAGTGCTCTGCACATCCTGCTTCTCGTTTGGAATGAAAATATACACTCTTCTAATAATTAGTGCCTGGGGGAAGAGAATGACAAGGATTGAAAGAATACAAGAGAATGTGTGAAGCACTGACTGAGAAGGAAGACAAATGCCTCTACTAGTGTTCTCAGAGTGCTCAGGATTTGAAATGTCAGAATGAGTCACACACTGGTCATGTTCCATAAATGAAAACAGGATCCCAATGGGGACTGTTCACATGGTGCATGGTTACTTCATGGGGAGGAAGGGCGCAGTCTACTACATTTGATAGTGCGGTTTGAGAATGAAAACAGAGCCCCTCAGTCAGGGTAAGCAGTGCCTAAAGCTCTTGCTGTTCATCAGTTCTCCACAGGTTGATGTGCACTGCCTGAGAGAAAGGCGGCCAGACATGCATCCTTCTCATGCGGCATGCCCACCACAACCTCAAATTGCCAAATCAGAAGTCAACCACAAAGCCCTCCAGTTTCATACCCTGAATAAGGTATATAAGACTAGAAATGGAGTAGTTCACTCTAAAAAAGTATTACAGGTAACAGAATGCTTATATAAACTAGACTGCTTTTGACACCTGTAAGAAAATTGTATAGATGGCAATTGGGAAGGAAAAAAAAAGATTGTTCCCATCTGTCAGCAAAACCGTTGAGCTATACTCAGCTGAAGTCCTCATCAGGATTCTGTTGATCCAGTAGACGGACATGTGTGAATGGGAAGTGACCTCGTTTGCCATTACACTCCCCTTCCCACTGACCACTCACATTAATCTTTGTAACCTTTACCAGCTCACCGACCTCCAATCAGAGCCAATATTGAGGCGGGGGCAGGTCTATACTTCTCCAAGTAAGGGACTGGAATCATCCCCCTCTTTTCTTCGCTGTCCTCTGCATTCCACCATTGCTCTTCAGGCTTATCCCAGATTTTCAGGATGTCTCCTTTCTTAAAGGGAAGATCTTCTTCATCATTCCCATTAAAGTCAAAGAGGGCTTGGACATATTCTGTCTCCTCCTGCCTGAGAATCACTCCACCCTGCCTAGATCTGGAAACCGGTTCTATCAATGTTGTAGTGTCCAAATAATGTATTTTGTAGAATTCCAGTAAAGCAGGCAATGAACCAAATTCTTGATCTCCTATTCAGAGTCTGGAGGGACTCACCCCAGCTACTCCGCTCCTCCGAGTCGAAGTTGCCCGCCATGGCCGCCTCCGCGCCTTCACGCTGGGCGCCGCCGCCACGCGCGCCCCTCCAGCCCTGGCGCCCGCCACCCAGTGGACCGGCTCCCGGTGTCAGCCTCACAGCAGCGCCCGAAATGGCGGCCGTAAACAAGTATTGTTTACCAAGACTATAATTTCTCTATCTTTCCAAGTTGCTGGATGTAAGATGAGTGGGTCAGGAACATAAGCCCAATACAGCTCACTGTGGAGCATCGGGAGTTGAATCCACGTCATCAGGAGCAGAGGCATCACTCTTCTGATGTTCAGCCCCTGCGAACTGGACCAACCTCTCTGGCAGCCACCTGGCATTGTCAGCGTCCTGTGGGAAAACACAAACATGCCCTCTTCCCCATATTAATACCGTGTCGGGGCCATGCCATTGTCCATCAATGGGGTCCTTCCATCTAACCTGAGCATAACTGTCCAATGTTCTAGGATGCCATAATCTGTCTGCAGCAGATGCATCCACATTTAAAAAATTTAAAATGAAGAGTACATGATTTAAAGCATTCTGTGGTGGCCAAGGATATAACTCCCCCTTTTTTATTTTTTGTAATTGATTTTTTAAAGTTCCATGGGCACGTTCAACAATTCCTTGTCCCTGAGCGTTATAAGGTATGCCTGTTTTATGAATAATTGATAATTGAGTACAAAAGCGCTGAAAAGATTGACTACTGTAACCTGTACCATTATCTGTCTTTATAATTAATTAATTAATTAATTAACTGCTACAGCAAACCATTTGATGCAATGTGCTATGACATGTGTAGTAGCTTCCCCAGTCTGTGCTGTAGCCATCAGAAATCCTGAGTAAGTATCAATGGATACATGAACATAATTTAATTTTCCAAATTCAGGAATATGAGTTACATCCATCTGCCACAGATGATTTGGTTTTAATCCTCTAGGGTTTATTCCATACTGAGGAATTGAGTGATATTCAGGACAGGTATTACATTGTCGCACAATTTGCCTAGCAGCTTCTCTAGTAATTTGAAACTGCTTTCTTAAACTTTGACTATTTTGATGATGTAAATTATGAGATTTTTGAGCTAATTCCAATTGAGATATACCTATGATCTCTGTGGCCTTATCTGCCATATCATTTCCCAATGCTTAAAGACCTGGAAGGCCTGAATGAGCTCGTATGTGACCCACAAAACAAGGATGAGAGCGAGCATGCATGCATCTTTGTATTTGACTAAACAAATCTTGCCCTTGAGTATTAGCAGTTTCAATACAAGTCACAGTTTCAAGTACCTGTAAAGCTCTAGCAATATATTGACTATCAGTATACAAATTAAATGGAGTTGCAGCTAAAACATTAAATACTGTAGCTACAGCTCTAAGTTCCACTATTTGAGCTGACGCTGGGGGAGTAAAAAATGAATGACTATTCTTGAATAACATATGCTGCTTTGCCATTAGAGGATCCATCTGTAAACACAACTAAAGCATCTTCAATAGGCTCTGCCCTGACTGTGCGGGGGGGGGGGGGGGATGAAGGAATGAGAATTTACAAATTGCAACAACTTGTCTTTAGGGAAATGATTATCTATAACACCAGGATAATGTGCAAAAGCAATAGCCCAAGAGTCCACATTTTGAAATAGCCAATCTACTTGTTGTTTTGTAAAAGGAACCCCTATAATAGCTGGTTCCTTACCAAAATATTTTCTAGAGTTTACTTGAGCAATTTGAATCAAACAAGCTACTGCTTCATAATAAGGAGTCAACACTCTAGCAGGAGAAACAGGTAAATGTAGCCACAATAGAGGTCCTTCTTGCCATAAAACTGCAGTTGGAGTGTGTTCAGTGGCCAGAACATATGCAGCCCATCCCTGAGAATAATCTATATATTGAATTTGTTGTTTTTCAATAGCTTGTTCTACTAAGTCTAATGCCTTACGTCCCTCATCTGTTAACTGATGAACAGACTTTGGATTTGGATCTCCTTTTAAAATGTCATATGACCCAGCTATAGCACTCCTAGGCATATATGCAAAGGACTCATCTCATTTCCTTAGAAGTACATGCTCAACCATGTTTATTGCTGCTCAATTTATAATAGCTGGGAAATGGAACCAGCCTAGATGTCCCTCAACAGATGAGTGGATAATGAAGGTGTGGCACATTTATACAATGGAGTTCTACTCAGCGGTAAAGGAAAATGAAGTTATGAAATTTGCAGAAAAATGGATGGACCTGGAAAGTATTATACTAAGTGAGGTAACCCAGGCCCAGAAAGCCAAGCGCCACATGTTCTCTCTCATATGTGGATCCTAGCTACAGATGATTGGGCTTCTGCGTGAGAATGAAAATACTTAGTAGCAGAGGCCAGTAAGGTAAAAAGGGGACATAAAGGGTAGAGAAAGGAAGGGAGGAGGATAATTAATAGGTTGATATTGTATATATGTAATTACAATGATTGTAATGGGGAGGTAATATGATGGAGAATGGAATTTCAAATGGGAAAGTGTGGGGGTGGGGAGGGAGGGAATTACCATGGGATATATTTTATAATCATGGAAAATGTTAATAAAAATTAAAAATAAATAAATAAATTAAATTAAAAATATATATATATATATAAATGTCAAAGAGAGGCTTTAATTCTCCAGTACTAATTCTTAAGTGAGGTCTAAACCAATTAATATCTCCCAAAAGCTTTTGAAAATCATTTAAGTTCATAACCCATCTTTCTTGAGTTGAATTTTTTTGTGGGAATATGGTTTTTGGATATAATCTGTGTCCTAAATATGAATATGGTTTGAACCTTATTTGGAGCTATAATTAATCCTTTCTTTTTTAAGGCTCCCTGTAAATGTGAGTAAGCTGTTAATAATAATCCCTCTTGTTTGAACACCAGGAGAATATCATCCATATAATGAATAATATATACCTGAGGATAGGCCTGTCTAGTCTTTGTTACAGCTTGAGCCACAAACTTTCGACACAAGGTGGGGCTGTTAGCCATACCCTGGGGCAATACTTTCCAATGATGTCTTTTCATAGGCTCCTTAAAATTGATAGACAGCACACTAAAGGCAAATCTTTTACAATCTTGAGGAGCAACAGGAATAGTATAAAAACAATATTTTAAATCCAATATTATTTTATAAGTATCTTTAGGAATAGCAGAAGGCATAGGCAATCCTGGTTGCAAAGGTCCCATCAATTCCATTGTTTCATTTACCTTTCTAAGATCCTGTAATAACCTCCATTTTCCAGACTTCTTTTTTATAACAAAAATTGGAGAATTCCAAGGTGAATTTGAAGAAGTTTTGATATAATTCATCAGGTCCTTGCCTAATTTTTATTTATTTTTTGTTGTTTATTTATTTACTTGAGAGCAACAGACAGAAAGAGGCAGACAGACAGAGAGAGAATGGGCATGCCAGGGCCTCCAGCAACTGCAAAGAACTCCAGACGCGTGCACCCCCTTGTGCATCTGGCTAACGTGGGTCCTGGGAAGTTGAGCCATGAACCGGCGTCCTTAGGCTTCACAGGCAAGTGCTTAACAGCTAAGCCATCTCTCCAGCCCCCTTGCCTAATTTTTGACAAATCTTCAGTCCCCCTCCCAATAGATGGAAGTTTACACCAAGCCTTTTTAGCTTGTGCATTAACCTGAGCATAAACGTCTACATCAAACTTCAATTGATTCTCAAGTTCCCAATATGGTCCTTCTCCTGCCAGCATATCAAAAGTAATAGGTACCCCCTGAGCCTTCTGCTATTCCTAAAGATACTTATAAAATTATATATAAGCCAAAGAACCATGGTTCGATTCTCCAGGACCCACATAAGCCAGATGCAGAAAGTGCCACATGCATCTGGAGTTTGTTTACAGTGGCTGGAGACCCTGGTATAGCCATTCAATCTCTCTTTCACACACACATGTGCCTCTCAAAAATAAATAAATAAACAAACAACAAAGAAAAGAGATGCTGAAGTGCATAGAGCTGGATGAGCGGCCGAAGGCCATGGACCAGGAGAGCACAGTGAACCCCCAGTTTGTGCAAAAGAGCATGGGTTCACAAGAAGATGATTCAGAAAACATGCCCTCCAGTTATTCCTGAAACTAATGCTCATCCTGAGTTAACAAAACTGTCACCTTGAGCACAGCAAGCATGAAGAGGGGCAGCGGAGAGTTTCATGATGGTTCCACCTGGATATTCAGAAGTTCAGTTTTGTTTTGACAGCTTCAGCCCTACGTGCTTTCAGAAAACCATTATCTCTGTGAAGAAAGGGAAAAATAACGTTGATTTGTTGTGGACTTATTTATCCTAGATCATTGGTATTATTGCATTAAATTTACCTTAAAAAAAAAAAGATTTATTTTTTTGAGAGGGACAGACAGAGAAAGAAGCAGAGAAAGAGAGACAATGGGCACACCAGGGCCTCCAGCCACTGCAAATGAACTCCAGATGCATGTGCCACCTTGTGCATCTGATTTACTGGGGAATTGAGCCTCAAACCGGGGTCCATAGGCTTCACAGGCAATGGCTTAACTGCTAAGCCATCTCTTTGGCCCTAAATTTACCTTTTTGTTTTAAAAAAATAAAAAGGAAATTAAAGAAAAGGAAAACAAACAAAAAGAAGAAAAAAACCTAGTAGGTGGCTCATGCTTTTTTTTTAATTGACAACTTCCATGATTATAAACAATATTCCATGGTGTAACTCCCCCCCCAATTTCCCCTTTGAAACTCCACTGTCCATTATATCCCCTCCCCCTCTCAATCAGTCTTATTTTGATGTCATGATCTTTTCCTCCTATTATGGTGGTCTTGTGTAGGTAGTGTCAGGAGGTCGTGGATATCCAGGCCATGTTGTGTCTGGAGGAGCATGTTGTAAGGAGTCCCACTCTTGTACATTCTTTCGACCACCTCTTCCACAATATTTTTTGGTTTTTCAAGATAGGGATTTGCTCTAGCCCAGGCTGACCTGGAATTCACTACATAGTCTGACTGGCCTTGAACTCATGGGATCCTCCTACATCTGCCTCCCCAGTGCTGGTTTTAAAGGCATGTACAACCACGCCAGGCTTGGCTCATGCTTTTAATCCCAGCACTCAAGAGGTTGAGGCAAGAGGCTGACCATGAGTTAAAGGTCTGGACTCCAGAATGAGTTCCATTTCAACCTGGGCTAGAAAGAGACCCAGTCTCAGAAACAAAGCCTTGTAAGCTTTGGAGATTGATCTCTAGGCAGAGTCCACAGTACTCTAAGCCAGGGGACAAAACATGGATGGGAAAGTCGTTCTGAGTGGGAGTCAGTTCTAGCAAGTACAGACCCCCCCAAACTCAAGGTTCTCTGAGATATCACTTCCAAAATAAATTGTGAACACGTTACATCTGATTAAAAAAAAAGGGGGGGTGCTGCTGGAGTGACGGCTTACCTGCAAAGCCAAAAAACCTAGGTTCAATTCCCCAGGACCCACATAAGCCAGATGCACAAAGTAGTACATGCTTCTGGAGCTCATTTGCACAGCTGCAGGGCCTGGGGTGCCCATTCTATCTGCCTCTCCCTCTCTCAACTAAATAAATTAATTAAAAAACAGAAAACAAGCCGGGCATGGTGGCCCACACCTTTAATCCCAGTACTCAGGAGGCAGAGGTAGGAGGAGCACCGTGAGTTCGAGGCCACCCTGAGACTACTTAGTGACTTCCAGGTCAGCCTGCGCTAAAGTGAGACCCTACCTCGGAAAACCAAAGGAAAAAAAAAAGAAAACGATGAGGAATGGGCCGTGATAGGTTCCAACTTGTGATTTTAAGCGTTCTCTAGCATTTTCAGGCTCCACCTCAGCCTTTAGCCCCACCCTCATACTCGCCCCGCCCCCTCAGTAGGGCCCTCCTAGTTTCCCCAGAAGTGGGCGGGTTTGTGAGCGTACTGGGTCGCGGCCGCAAAGCTTGTCGGGAGTTGTAGTCGTAGCCGGAAGCCGATACAGACGCGCGGCGGCATGTGGCTCCGAGTGTTGCTGGGGGAGGCCCGCGTGGTGGCTGGAGGATGCCGTGCGCTGGGTTCTCGTCGATGCTTTCGTTTCTCCCCGCAATGGACACCTGAGAGCAGCCTGGACCTCCGGCGGAGCCTACATGCAACGGCGAGGAGAGCTTTCCCGCTCATCCCCATTGTGGTGGAACAGACGGTACGGCGGCTCGGCGGGGACACGCTTGTGCGGGGCTAGGCTGCGCGGAACTCTCACTTCTTTCTCTGCAGGGTCGCGGCGAACGTGCCTATGACATCTATTCGCGGCTGCTGCGGGAGCGCATTGTGTGCGTCATGGGCCCGGTGAGCGTCCACCACACCCTTCTGACCTCCCTGATCCCTAACTGCCTCCCTGTCTCGGCCCTTGAAGCCAAACACTTAAGGCCTCTCCTGAAGCGCAGGCCGGCCCCTAACCTGCGGTTCTTCTGTCTCAACTCCAGTGCTGTGATGACCTGCATGAGTCACCACGCTTGGCTGTACCAAGTGTCTGTCAGTCAGCTATCACTCATCTGTCATCTGTATTCCCTCTCACATTACTATGTTTCTAGGTTTTTCATTAGCAACAACTTTGCAGTTTTATTATTATTATGACTATTATTTGAAAGAGAGAGAACACATGCACCAGTGTGCATTTTACTTTTATTACATGGGTACTGTGGAACTGAACCGGGTCAGCAGGGGTTGCAAACAAGTGCCTTTAACCTCTTGTTTTTATTTTTGAGGCAGGGTCTCACTCTAGTCCAGGCTGACCTGGACTTTGTAACTACCCTTCCTCAGCCTACTGAGTGCTGAGATTAAGGTGTGAGCCACCTCACTTGTGCTCACCTTTCTTTTGAGACAGGGTCTTTGTGGCCTGGAGCTCAGGAATTTGGCCAGACCGCCTGGCCAGCCACCCCCAGGCAGCTTCTTTTCTCTACCTCGCATTACCGATGGTTGACACCATATCCAGCTTTTGTTGTCCTCTGTGTGTGTGGGGTGGGGAAGGGCGGGATGCGCAGATGTGCACCCCATGCACACGTGTGAAGGAAAGAAGCATGTTGGGTGCCCTGCTCTATCACTCTTCTGCCTTATTTCCTCGAGGCAGTCTCACTGAACCTGGAGCTCCCCATTTCCGGTTAGGCTGGCAGACAATAAGCCCAGTGATCTAGAGTTACAAGCATCACCCGCCTTTTTCTGTGGGTGCTCGGGATGGGTCTGAGGTCTGCTGGCTTGCAAGGCATGCACTTTACCCAGTACCTTCCAACCCCAAAGCTACTCTGATTTCTTTCTGGTGCCCACCTGACCATCCCCTCCTGTGTTCTGAACTTTCTGGATCCTGACACGCGCCTCTCCCTCCGACACACAGCCGGAATTCTGACTGACTCCCCTTACTCGGTTCCACTCTTCACTTTCTGGTTCTCAGGCCTGGGTCTTAAACTTACTATGTGCCACCTCCAACCTGAGGACACCTCCACCCTCTCCCTACAGATCGATGACAACGTTGCCAGCCTAGTCATCGCCCAGCTACTCTTCCTGCAGTCCGAGAGTAACAAGAAGCCCATCCACATGTATATCAACAGCCCAGGTGAGTGGTGGCCCCCTGTGCTTGGGGGAGCAGGTGTGGAGCTTCTGCCAGAATCCCACAGGGTCTGAAAACCTTCAAAAGATTGCTGAGCCTGGCTTTCTTTCTTTTTATTTATTTATTAACTTTTAATTATATGATTGTAATTATACAATTACATAAGATTTTCAAATGTAACAATATGTATCAAAAGCTACATATGTGTGCAAAATTTATAGGCCATTATGAAGCTTTATCTTAATACTTCAGGAAAATAAAACATTCAATTAGTTCTCTCAGCTTTATAAATATACATTTTAATAAAATATCAAGAGATCAGATACTGATTGGTCAGTTCTGAGTCTGGCTTTCTTTTCTTTTCTGTTCTTTTTTGTTTTTGGTTTTTCGAGGTAGGGTCTCACTCTAGCCCTGGCTGACCTGGAACTCACTATGGAGTCTCAGGGCGGCCTTGAGCTCACGGTGATTCTCCCATCTCTGCCTCCTGAGTGCTGGGATTAAAGGTGTGAGCCACCACGCCCAGCATGAGTCTGGCTTTCTTATATAGCCCAGGCTGCCCTGGGGCTCATTGTGAGCCAAGGATGACCTTGATCTCCTGATCTTCTGTCTTAGCCTCCCAAGTGTTAGGGATGACAAGTGTGTGCCAACATGCCCAGATTCACACATAGTTTGTTTTTTATTTTTTATTTTTATTTTTATTTTTTTTTTGTTTTTTTGAGGTAGGGTCTCACTCTGGCTCAGGCTGACCTGGAATTAAGTATGTAGTCTCAGGGTGGCCTCGAACTCATAGTGATCCTCCTACCTCTGCCTCCTGAGTGCTAGGATTAAAGGCATGCGCCACCACGCCCGGCTTCACATATAGTATTTTATCACCTTTGTCTGCATTTTATTCATTAGTTCATTCATTTTATTTTATTTCATTTGAAAGAGAAACATAAAGAGGCAGATACACAGAGAGACAATGTGCACACCAGGGCCTCTAGCTACTGCAAACAAACTCCAGATGCATGTGCCCCCTGGCTTTGCATGGGTACTGGGGAATCTAGCCTGGGTTCTTTCACTAAGCCATCTCTCCAGCCTTTTTTTTTTTTTTTGTTTGTTTTTGTTTTTTTGAGATAGTGTCTGCTCTGGCCCAAGATGGCCTGGAATTCACTGTATACTATCAGGCTGGCTTTGAACTCATGGTAGTCCTCCTCAGTGCTGGGTTTAAAGATGTGCACCACTATGTCTGGCTAGTTTGTTCGTCTTTATTTTTTGTATATTTGTATTTTTTGTATATATTTGGAATGCTGGGATTATAGACATAAGCCACTGCTCCCAGCTGACTTTGAACTCCTGGTCCTCCTGTCTCTACTTTTCAAGTGCTGGATGACAGGCATGGCATACCAGGTGTATGTGGTGTTGGGGACTGAATCCAAGGCTTTGTGCATGCTAAGCAAGCACTCTGACCACTGAGCCCCAGCCCCCTACTACCAAAAATGAGGACAACCTATTTTTTTAACTTTTTTATTTATTTATTTATTTATTTATTTGAGAGCGACAGACACAGAGAGAAAGACAGATAAAGGGAGAGAGAGAGAATGGGCGCGCCAGGGCTTCCAGCCTCTGCAAACGAACTCCAGACGCATGCGCCCCCTTGTGCATCTGGCTAACGTGGGACCTGGGGAACCGAGCCTCGAACCTGGGTCCTTAGGCTTCACAGGCAAGCGCTTAACCGCTAAGCCATCTCTCCAGCCCTGTTTTTGTTTTTTTTTAAACATATTTATTTATTCATTTATTTGAGAAAGGGTCAGAGATAGAAAGAGAAAGAATGGCACGCCAGGGCCTCCAGCCACTGTAAATGAACTCCAGTTGCATGTTCCCCCTTGTGCATATGGCTTATGTGGGTCCTGGAGAATCGATCCTTTGGCTTTGCAGGCAAAGGCCTTATCTGCTAAGCCATCTCTCCAGCCCTTGTTTTTCTTTTGAGGCAGGGTCTCTCACTGTAGCCTAGGCTTACCTGGAATCCGCTCTTTAGCCTAAGGTGATCTTAAACTCACAGTGATATTCCTACCTCAGCCTCCCGGTGCTGGGGTTAAAGGTGTGAGCCACTGTACCTGCTTGTTTGTGCTGTTTTGTTTTGTTTTGTTTTTTAGATCTAGCCTGAAATTCACTTGCTGGGATTAAAGTGTGGGCTATCACACCCGGCTCTGTTTTTGCTTTTCAGTGTCTCACTCTTTCTTTAGCCTAAGCCCTGTCTGGGACTTTCACCAGTCCTCCCACTGTAGCCTCCTGAGCTGGACTGATGGAACAGGAGCCATCACATGCAGCAAGAATGGCCATTTTCATTGAGCACTTACTGTACCAGGCACTTATCACAGAACTGGGTTCAGTGTGCTTTCTCTTTGTCCTCACTGGAAGCCCTAGTGTTAGGTGAGGACATGCACTTACCTCCAATTTCTGTAGGGAGTCTGTCTCAGAGAGGCTGAGTAACTTGGCCTAGGTCACACAGATAAACTGCCCATCCAAAATTAAAGTTCATACCTGGGCAAGTTGGTGAGAGACCCCTTTCCTTGTAGCCACCACTCTCTTCCCCTTGGAAAGGTAAACTGTAGGGTCCCTTTGGTCTCAAGTATGTGTGTAACCAGAGTCAGCCAACTTGGAAGTGAGAACTCTGCTCACTTGTGTCACCTTTCGTACTTGTAGGTTTTAATTAATTAATTTAAAAAATTTTTATTTATTTGAGAACGAGAGAGAATGGGTGCGCCAGGGCCTCCAGCCACTGCAAACGAACTTCAGATGCCAGACGTATGTGCCCCGTTGTGCATCTGGCTAACGTGGGTCCTGGGGAATTGAACCTGAGTCCTTTGGCTTAGTAGAAAAACGCTTTAACTGCTAGGCCATCCCTCCAGCCCTCATTAGTTTATAAGCAGAGAGAGAGATAGAAGACAGAGACAAAGAGAGAATGGGTACACCAAGGCATCTAGCCACTGCAAATGAACTCCAGGTGCAGGCATCACTTTGCATCTGGCTTATATGGGTACTGGGGAATTGAACCCAGGCAAGTGCCTTTAACTGCTGAGCCATCTCTCCAACCCCTCATGCCTGTGTTTTGTTTTTTTTATTTATTTATTTATTTATTTATTTATTTATTTATTTAATTCATTTATTTGAGAGAGATACAGAGACAGGTGGGAGGGTCAGAAAATGGGCACACCAGGACCTTCAGCCATTGCAAATGAACTCTAGATGCATGTGTCACCCTATTCATCTAGCTTATATGGGGGATTAAACCTGGGTCCTGGGCTTCACAGGCAAGAACCTTAACCACTAAGCCATCTCTCCAGCCCTCATGCCTGTGTTTTAAAGGACTGGCTTGATTCTTTATTTGCTCCCTGCCCACAGGTGGTGTGGTGACCTCAGGCCTGGCCATCTATGACACAATGCAGTACATCCTGAACCCCATCTGTACATGGTGCGTGGGCCAGGCTGCCAGCATGGGCTCCCTGCTTCTAGCCGCTGGCAGCCCTGGCATGCGTCACTCCCTCCCCAATTCCCGCATCATGATCCACCAACCCTCTGGGGGCGCCCGGGTGAGTACCAGGTCTCTTGGGGTGCAAGAGAGGGTGGAAATCAGATGTGGGTGACACTTTTTTTTTCAAATGTCTGTTGGAGTTACAGTGCAGTGGTGTGTGCTTGTGTAATATGACCAAGGTTCTGGGTTCTGTCTCTAGCACTGCAAATAATAATACTAGTAATAATAAATGAACACATAGACTAGAAGGAAATTCGGTGAGGAAGTCGGCCTCATGGTGACAAGGATCTAGTAATGGGTACACTCTCTAGGGCTTGCCAAGCCCACTTGGAAGCTGGAAGCCTGAAGCCCAGGGAAGGCTCTCACAGCCCAGCTCCCCATGAGGGGCTCCTCTAGTTCCAGCCTTCATCTTCCCCTCCTGGGCCATCTCTCAGGGCCAAGCCACAGACATCGCCATCCAGGCAGAGGAGATCATAAAACTCAAGAAGCAGCTTTACAACATCTATGCCAAACACACAAAGCAGAGCCTGCAGGTGATCGGTGAGTGCTGTGCCCAGCCAGCCCCAGCATCCCTTTTTCTCATTCAGCACCCCCTGTCCTAAGCCAGGCTTTTCTACCTGGACATCATAGTAGGTAGGGTCTCACTCTAGCCCAGGCTGACCTGGAATTCACTATTTAGTCTCAGAATGGCCTTGAACTCATGGTGATTCAGCTGCCTCTGCTTCTCAAGTGCTGAGATTAAAGGTGTGCGCCACCACTCCCGGCTTCCAGTCTTGTTCTTACTTGTTTCCTGCATCCCCAGAGTCAGCCATGGAGAGGGACCGCTACATGAGCCCCATGGAGGCCCAGGAGTTTGGCATCTTGGACAAGGTTCTGGTCCACCCACCCCAGGACGGGGAGGATGAGCCAGAGCTGGTGCAGAGGGAACCCACGGCAGCAGCCACTGAACCTCCCACCCCAGCAAGCTCCTGAGCCACACCAGTTTCCAGGAAAGTGGAGGGCCAGCGAATGTATCCCAGACTGCTTGCTTTTCAAGGCTGAGCCCATAGAAGACCCTGGAGGAACTCTGGACTTGGGGTGCTTTCATGGGTGGTGGCCTAGCTGAGACACTGTGATTTTTAATTAAATCTTTATGGTGTTTGTTCTGTCTGAAAGGCCTCCCCTCTGCTGTGAGACCACCAACCCTCTGCTCTCAACGACTCCCAAGACTTGAGGCATCCCATCTTTAGCATACCCGCTGACTACCACATCCAGGCTTATTTATTAGAGAAATATGGGCATACCAGGGCCTCTAGCCACTGCAAACAAACACCAGATACGTGAGCCATCATGTGCATCTGACTTATATGGGATCTGCAGAATTGAACCTGGGTTCTTAGGGTTTGCAGGCAAGTGCCTTAATAAGTAAGCCATCTCTCCAGCCCTTACATATTTGAGGCAGCATCTCATGTAGCTCAGGGTGGCCTCAAGCTCGCTGTATAACCAAGGATGACCTTGAATTTATGATCTTTCTGCCTGCTTCCAGTACTGGGATGACCACCACACCTGGTTTAGGTGGTTCTGGTATCAAACTAAGGGCTTTATGTGTTCTGGGCAAGTGCTCTGCTACCTGAGCCCCATTTCCAACTTGAGCATATGTTCTTGTGAGAGTGGATAGTAAAGAGTCAGGTAGCTGGGCTTGGTGGCTCAGACCTGTTATCCCAGCTCTGGGGAGGCTAAGGCAGGGGGAATTGCTAGCCTGGACTACAGAGTACGACACTGTCTCAAAATAACCACCACCAGCCCAGCCTAGTGACACACCTTTAATCCTAGCATTTGGGGGGCAGAGGTAGAGGAGCGCTGTGAGTTTGAAGCCAGCCTAGACTACAGAGCGAGTTCCAGGTCAGCATAGATCAGAGTAAGACCCTACCTCAATAAAACATCACCACCAAGGTGGAGAGGAGCCTGGACTCTAGGAATAAAGGGGGGTGACCCATGAAGGGTTTTGACAGGGATAAGGCAGATGACGGTGGTATCTGAGCAATTAGGTGCAAGACGAAGAAAAAACTTGGTGCCCAGTGTGGGCTCCATTTGGCCTAATCAGATGGGAACTAAGTAACTTTAGCAGGATGGGAAGTGGTCAGATTCAACCCTAAAGAAGATAGAGCTCCAAAAAAACAAGCCGGGTGTGGTGACACACACCTTTAATCCCAGCACTTAGGAGGTAGAGGTAGGAGGATCGCCATGAGTTCAAGGCCACCCTGAAACTACAGAGTGAATTCTAGGCCTGAGCTAGAGTAAGACCCTACCTAAAAAAAAATAAAGTCTGGGTTGCTTGAGACCCTGTTGCCAATTAAAAGGGGGGGGGGGTGCTGGAGAGATGGCTTAACAGTTAAAGCTTAAGGATGCAGGTTTGATTCTCTCTAGGTCCCACATAAGCCAGATACACAAGATGGCGCATGCATCTGGAGTTCCTTTGCAGTGAGTAGAGGCCCTGGGGCTCCCTCCCTCCCTCCCTCTAATAAATAAAAAAAAATACTTCATCAAAAATAAAGAAAAGGGCCGGGCGTGGTGGCGCACGCCTTTAATCCCAGCATTTGGGAGGCAGAGGTAGGAGGATCACCATGAGTTCGAGGCCACCCTGAGACTCCATAGTGAATTCCAGGTCAACCTGGGCTAGAGTGAGACCCTACCTCGAAAAACAAATAAACAAAAAATAAAGAAATAAAAAATAAAGAAAAGCCAGGCATGCTGCTATATGCCTTTAATCCCAACACTCTGGATGATGAGGTAGGATGACCACCATGAGTTTGAGGATACCCTGAGAATACAGAGTGAATTCCAGGTCAGTCGGTTTCCAGAGTGAGACCCTACCTCGAAAAACCAAAAATAAATATTGTTTGAAAAGTGTGTGGTGGTTCATGCCGTTAATCTCAGGATTACATACAAGGATGGCAGAGTTCCAGGCCAATCTGGGCTAGAGGGGCACCCTGCCTCATGGAAACAAAAGTGGGATGCTGGGACTGTCGCTGTAGCTCGGTTAATACACCGCATTACTGGCGTACTAGAAGCCTTAGATTCCATCTCCTGGCGCATCATCCCAGTATTTGGGAGGTGGAGCCAGGAAGGTCAGTTCAAGGTCACCATCCACTGTACAGCAAGTTACAGGCAATTTGGGTCACAGGCGACTTTTAAAAAAGAAAAGGAGTTGCCATTTCTTTTGCCTCAACCCTATTTGGCCACACCCCATAATTATGGCCTTGACTCCTGAACTCAATGACGCACATCAGCCACGCGCCCGCTGAACGGGGCTTTCCCAGTAGTGGCTAGGGAGGCCAGACTAGAGTGCAGCCCCAGCCAGTAAGATCCAGCTTCCTGTGCTGTGTCCAGTAATGCGGGAGAGGGCGCGTAGACAGCCAATAGCATGAGAGGATGAGCCGAACCAGCCAGTCCCATTAACGAGGAGGCGGGACTTGGGCACAGCCAACTGCTGAGCGACCAGAGCGGCCCCAGCCAATGGCTGCGTGCGAGGCCCATGGCCGGCTCGGGCCTGGTGCGGGGTGCGGGCGCGGCGGTGCTGAATCGCCTGCGGGGCGCGGCGGTGGTGCGGCCCGGCTTCCTAAGTGCGGCGGAGCAGGCTGTGCTGAGCGCGGAGCTGGAGCCCGAGCTGCGCCGCAGGCGCTATCAGTACGACCACTGGGACGCGGTGAGAGGCGGGGCCTAGAGGGCGGGAGGCGGGGCATAGATAAGGGAGGGGCGGGGCCTAAAGAGGGTGGGGCCAGTGAAGGCGGAGCGAAGATAGCGAAGGGCGCGGGGATGGGCGGGCCTTTGCGGGGTGGTGCTTGGGCCCGATGGGGTGGGCAGGTTAGGGGCCTGGGGGCGGGGCCTCAGGATTAGTTCTCTGGGTGGTAAGGACATAGGGGCGCGGCCTAAGCGGGTCGGAACTAGAGCTGAGAGCGGATGAGGCGGAGGGATAGATGGAAGTTTGACCTAGTCAGCAACGTTGGTAGCCGCCCCGGGCCTGAGTGAAGGAGATTTGGTTTCTGGGCTGGGCAGTGCTGCTGGGCGGTATCTACACCAGGTCTGTGCGGGCGTGGCCGGCGTGGGGGCCGAGCTTGGGCTTTAGATTTCGTTGGGGCGGTTCCTAGGGTAGGGGGTGGGGCTTGAGTAATTATGGGTGATGACTAGGCAGTGGAGTTTTTGTGTGGGGTGAAATCCTGCTGGGCATGGATTTGGGCATGAATGGGGTGAAGGATTTACATGTGGGCGGTTCCTAGAAGGACGGAGCCTGGGCCAGTGTAGGTGGACAGGGCAGTGGCCTGTTGAATGGGGAAAGAGCCGGTATCTTAGATGGAGCGACTGGGGAGTTTTGGAATGGGGCAGGATCATGGGAGGGGAGGTGCTTGAAAGAGGCAGAGCCAGGAGCTTTGGGATGGGGCCTGGAATCCTGAATGAGATGGGCTAGGGCCTTGCAGCGGATGGTTTTTAGAAATGGGATATGTGAAGCCAGACTATGTCGAGGAGGACCTGGGTGGTGCACCTAGAGCACAAGAAAAAGACTAGAAGCTGGGCGTGGTGGCACACACCTTTAATCCCAGTGATCGGGAGGCAGAAGTAGGAGGCCATGAATTTGAGGCCAGCCTGAGACTACATAGTAAATTTCAGGTCAGCCTAGGCTAGAATGAGATCCTACCTCGAAAAAACAAAAAAGAAAAAGACTGGAAATGAGTTAGGATGATAAGTGGAAAGGAGCTCTGGAGCTGAGGGTTGTTGATGACTGTGATGATGGTGCAAGCTCAACCAAGAGGTGAGACAGTTGAGTACTGGGGTGTACCAGGATTGGGGACTGGAGCCTGGGGTATAGGTGAAGGTTTGTGACCCCCAATGGGGCCAGGTTAGAATTGTGAGTTGAAGTCGGGGTCCAGGGTCATGCTGGGTTTGCATCTTGTCTTGGGCTCTGCTTTTCTATGCCTCTGTTTCACTGTTTCAGGCTTAGACGTTTCCAATCTTGACCCAGGCTCTCTCTCTGTGCAGGCTATTCATGGCTTCCGGGAGACAGAGAAGTCCCGCTGGTCTGAGGCCAGCCGGGCCATCCTGCAGCGAGTACAGGCTGCTGCCTTTGGCCCTGAGCAGACCCTGCTGTCCGCAGTCCACGTGCTAGACTTGGAGCCGCAGGGCTACATCAAGCCCCACGTAGACAGTGTTAAGGTGGGCAGACGGAAGCTAGTGCCTCAGAGCTCCTGTAGGTGGGGGATGGGCAGGACAGCCAGACTGATTCCTTACTGTACCCCTCTTCCAGTTTTGTGGAGACACCATTGCTGGCCTGTCCCTCCTGTCCCCCAGCGTCATGAGGCTAGTGCACACCCAGGAACCGGGTCAGTGGCTGGAACTGCTCCTGGAGCCAGGCTCCCTGTATATCCTAAGGTACAGCCAACCCGGTGGCATACCAGATGCCTGTCACATGCTTCTGACCCTGCTGGTCATCAGACCCAGGGTAGGCTCGGGATGCCTAAGGGAGTAGGGCTGTCCTACAGTCACCCACTCAGCCTGTTTTTCTGTTATAGGGGTTCAGCCCGGTATGACTTCTCTCATGAAATCCTTCGGGATGAAGAGTCCTTTTTTGGGGAGCAGAGGGTCCCCCGGGGCCGACGCATCTCTGTGATCTGCCGTTCCCTCCCTGAGGGCACAGGGCCAGGGAGGCCAGAACAACCACCCCCAGCTTGCTGACCCCTGGACTTGTGCCCTGGACTTTGGGTTTGCTTGTAAATAAAGTTGGAGGAGGAACACCACCACATCAACATCCTTGCATGACTGTGCTGGTGCTGGGACCTGTGGGAGAAACTCAGGGTGACACATGCACACACAGAACCATGGTGACTTTCATGTGCCGGGACACACATGGCCAGAAAACCAGTTTCTTTATTGTACTCATGGGTGGCGCCCCAGTCCCCTTTCCCCTCCCTTTTGGCCAGTCAATACGTGTCAGCTCAGCTTAAGTATCATGTCGTGGCTGCTCCATGTTCATGGCTCTGGGACACAGGCCTGACAACTCTCAGCCACCACAACCGCAGGCAGCTGCAGAGAGCTGGGGCAGCCGTTGCCAGCGGTGGCGTTCGTCAAGGAAGGCCACATCAGCGTAGCGGGTGGGCCGGCAGCAGGGCCGGCCATGGGCTCGGCCTTGACCACGCAACCTGGCCAGGGTCAGGCTGTGCTGGGTGCGGGCACCACGGGGACAGCTGCCAGCGCAGTAGCGGAAGATGACCTTCTCCTCTGAGGTGTAGCCCAAGCCCAGCTCGGCCACGGGCAGGGTCAGGCTCCATAGCTGGCACTGGCTGGCTGGGGCTCTGCGTAGGCGGTCTTGGGGATGGTGGGCACCTGGTGGAGGAGGAAGGAGAGTACACTGAGACAGGGCAGGGATGCTGTGGAAAGAAGCTGGGAAGTCACCCATGGCTCTCTGGGGGTTCTTACCCTGAGGTGGCCTCCAGGTCCCTCTGGCCTCTGCTGTCTTATTAGATGAGAACGCTCTCTCAGCCACTGGAGGGTCAGGACTCCAGCAGAGTACCAGCTGCAGTGACAGAAGCAGCAAGGAGATGAGCAGGAGCCTCCCTGGGGCCATGGTGACAGACAGGTCTTGATGACTGGTGGCCTGAATTTATCCCCTGCCTGTTTTGGGAATTAACCTCCTCACAGCCAGGGGAAGCTACCCACAGTCCTCAGCTTGTCCCCATATCCTCAGGTCTTGTCATACCTGTCCTTTGAAGAGTTAAAGGCTCACTCCCACCCCACGTAGCCAGACATTCCACAGACCAGCTTCCAACACCCCCGACGCCCCCTGATTTATGAGTGTCATGTCAACAGCCAGAGCCAAGACTGGGCCAGCCACCAACCAGCTATTCCCCACCCCCTGCTATCTGGTGAGGGGCTCTGTGGGCCCCTCATTGAGGCTTCCCTACAGGAAGGCAGGTGTGGGGCTTGGAATCCTGTGGGTGTGCCAGGTGGATGTGAGGGGCTGGACAAGACACTTGGCCGGTGAGGCTCTCCAGGGTTCTTTCCATTATGGCTGCCACTGGGAGGATTAAGATATCATGCCCCTATCTCCGGGCCTGGCTGAGCCAGCATCAAAACAGGAAAAGGGTGAGGCTAGAGGGTCAGCCAAGGACCGGGGTCCTGGCGGGGTGGGGTCAGAGAAGCCTAGAAGCATCAAAGCCCCAGGGGGAAACTGAGCTCCACCAAGTCTAATACTGGTCAGGGTGAGACACAGGTTCTGTGGGCTTCTACAGTCAGCCCAGTGTGAGCTGGGAGGTAGCCATGTAATGTTAGGGTAGTGGCTGTCACCAACAAGCTGCCTACAACTTTGGAGGCAAAGGAACACAAGTGATGGTGTGTGGCGTTTTTCCTGTGGCTGTAACAGTATGCCATCTTGGAGTAGAGAATGCTTTGGTCCAGTAGCCACAGCGACTTCACCGTGGAAACGATACAGGTGTGTAGCCATGATAATGGATTTTTGAAGCTCCCTAGTAGATGGGTGAGAAGGTTCACAAGACCCTCACCTGGGATTCCAGATATTGTTCCCTTCTGCCCTCTCCCCAGCTGCAAATGATCTGGGGAGATGATAGATTAAATAGGAAGTAAAGTTCCCTAGGAGGACTCCATGACATAGCTTCCATGAGGTCGCCACTCCTGGATGTAGTGGTACTTTGTAGTGAGGCAGCTGTAGGCCAGGGCCACAAATCCAAAGCTGGGGGTTGGGGGCCTGCTTCATCCGGTAAGAGCGATCCTCCTACCTCTGCCTCCCAAATGCTGGGATTAAAGTTGTGTGTCACCACACCCAGTGAATCCTGAGTTCTTATCCACATTAGCAAAAAACTCAGGCTGGGGCTTACTGATCAGCCAGTGTAGCCAAAAAGAAAAGAGCCAGATAACGCAGCACAAGAGGCCGAGGTAGAATGGCCTCAAGTTCAAGACCGGTTGGGTACATAGTGAGTTCAGGGTTAGTCTGGTGTACATGAGACCTTGATTAAGAAACAAAACAAAAAAGCCGGGTGTGGTAGCGCACACCTTTTAATCCCAACACTTGGGAGACAGAGGTAGAAGGATCACTGTGAGTTCTAGGCCACCCTGTGAAAACAGAGTGAATTCCAGGTCAGCCTGAGCTAAAGTGAGACCCTACCTCAAAAAACAAAAAATAGCCAAGCACAGTGATGTACCCCTTTAGTCCCAGCACTGGGGAGGCAGAGGTAGGAGAAATGTGATGAGTTGCAGGCCACCCTGAGACTACATAGTGAATTTAAAGTCAGCCTGGGCTAGAGTGAGACCCTACCTCAAACAAAACAAAACAAAAAATAGCCAGTTGTGGTGGCGCATACCTTTGGGAGGCAGAAGGAGGAGGAGCACTGTGAGTTTGAGGCCACCCTGAGACTACATAGTGAATTACAGGTCAGCCTGAGGCAGAGTGAGATCCTAACTTGAAAAACCAAAACATAATAAAATAAATAGAAAAGAAACAGGGTTGGAGGGATAGCTTAGCGGTTGAAGTGTTTGCCTGCAAAGCCAAAGGACCCAGGTTTGATTCCCCAGGACCCATGTTAGCCAGATTCATGGGGCGCACGTATCTGGAGTTTGTCTGCAGTGGCTGGAGGCCCTGGCACACCCATTGTCTCTCTCTCCCTCTTTATCAAATAAATTAAAATACTGAGCTGGGCATGGTGGTGCATACCTTTAATCCCAGCACTCGGGAGGCAGAGGTAGGAGGATTGCCATGAGTTTGAGGCCACCCTGAGAATACAGAGTGAATTCAGGTTAGCCTGGGCTAAAGTGAGACCCTACCTCAAAAAACCAAAAACTAAAAAAAACATATTAAGTATTGCTGAAGACTCCACATACTTGGGCTGCAAGGCCACTGAGAAATCCTGCTGGAACTGAGCTTATAACCTCCTCCATGTAGACCAGCTGACAGAAAGCTGGAAGAAGCCATTCTGCATGGAGTTCAATGGGAGAAAGAGAAGTCACCAGTGAAGATACTCAACAGTGGACAGTGCAAGCCTTATATTTGGCCAGCCAGGCCAAATGAGCCAACAGGTGCAATCTACCATGGTGGAAACCAACTGCCCTCTAATTGGACTGGAGGTCCACTCCATGGGAGGGAATACATCCCTGATACTGAAAACCTACAACAGGGGTAGTCAAGAGCCCTAGGGGTGTAATGTCTGCTGCTGTCTGGCTAAATGTACATACTATGCTTATCAAACTGCCCAGTAAGCACTTCTTTTAATGTTCATACCCACATATTAAGGCTACTCTCACTTTTGGTAGAGAACCTTCTCTTTCTCAGATGTCAGAGACCTTGGGATGACTCAGAAGGTATCATGGTGCTGAGAAGAAGTGACAGAGGAGTGCTCAGCACTGCAATATCTCTGACACCTTCTAAGGCTCAGGGTCCATTGCTGAAGAGGTGGTGAAAAGAATATAAGAGCCAAAGGGTAAGACTCCTTTCAACATGCTCCTCCAGACACAAAATGGCCTGGATATCCATGACCTCATAGTGCTCGACACTATCTACACAAGACCATCATAATAGGAGGAAAAGATCATGAAATTCAAATAAGAGACTGATGGATGGAGGGTGAGGGGATATGATGGAGAATGGAGTTTCAAAGGCGAAAGTGGGGGGATGGAGGGCATTACCATGGGATATTGTCTACAATTACGGCCGTCGTCAATTAAAAAATATATTAAGGGGAAAAAAGGCAGGGTGTGGTGGCAGAGATAGGAGGATCACTGTGAGTTCAAGGTCAGCCTGAGACTACAGAGCGAGTTCCTGGACAGCCTGGGCTAGAGTGAGAACTTGCCTCAAGAAATGGAAAATCTTGTTCACTATTTGCTTAAGGAGGTACCTGGTCCTGAAAATAAGAGTTCAAACCGGGAAACCCAACCCCAAGATTGGCAAAAACGAGAAAGGCCTTGCTGACATGATGC
This sequence comes from Jaculus jaculus, assembly GCF_020740685.1. Taxonomy (NCBI): domain Eukaryota; kingdom Metazoa; phylum Chordata; class Mammalia; order Rodentia; family Dipodidae; genus Jaculus; species Jaculus jaculus. The sequence goes on from NC_059116.1 coordinate 37,720,092, forward strand.
TGGGTGTGTGACCAGCAGGGAAGGGTTATACATTGGAAGCTCTTTGTAGAGCACTGGACAATTGACATTGCAAATCAAATCCTGTGTCCCAAGAATCCTGTTTTGTTTCTATTTTCCTCCACACTGATGTCCCAGAGAGCCCAGAGCTACTCCTTGTTGGAGGCAGCGGTCAGGGTGTCAATCTCACCCGTGGGGTCTGCCTTGGTGACACAGTATTTGGATGATTTTCAGGGCTTGAGGCTGTGGCTCAGTGGGCACAATGTTTGCTTAGCATTTTGGAAACTGTGGGCATTCCACCCCCAGCACTGCATAAACCAGGCATGGTGGTGCATGTCTGCCATCCCAACACTTGGATAGAGGTAAAAGCTCAGGGTCATCCTCCACTGCTTAGTGAGTTTGAGGCCAGCCTCAAAAAAACTGAAAATCTGCCAGGTGTGATGGTGGCCCATGCCTTTAATCCCTGCATTTGGGAGGCAAGAGGTGGGAGGATCGTCATGCGTTTAAGGCCAGCCTGGGACTAGAGTAAGATCCAGGTCAGTCTGGGCTAGATTGAAATCTTAAAAACAAAACAAAAAGTCACTTGCCAGACATCATGGCCCAGGTCCCCCTGCATTCAAGGCTTTGCCTCTAACCATTAGACACACTACCTGCTCTGGTACGGCCTGAGCTGGAGGTCCACAGAGGCCAGCAGAAAGCTGGGAAGGATGGCTGGATGATAGGGACATTCCTAAGAATTACCCTGTCATCTCAGGCATTCCCGCTAGGCAGCCAGGAGCGGAACAGGGTGGGACCTGTCTTCCAGCCAGGCATGGGAAATATCACATCTTGACTGCCACCACCCAGGTTTCTTGGGACATAGGTGGCAAGAGACAGCCATAGCCAAGTTCCAACTTTATCCTGTCACTGTCCAGGAATTTAAAGCACTTTCCCCAAGCAATGCCTGGCTAGGCTAGATAAAGCCAGGAGATAAGGGGAACCCCAGCAATGTCCCAACAGAAGAGAAAATAGGGTCTGGGTGCCAACACCAGCCATATGGATGGCGGGAGGTCAATGGCTATGGGGGTAGTGTCCTGGAGCTGAGAACTGCACACAACGGATTCAGGTCAGGCGCGGAGGCAGCATTTGGGGAAACTCCTTAGGGTCAAGAAGCCCAGGCCAGCCTGGACCACAGGATGAGACCCTGTCTTGAGACAAGAGCCAGGTGTGCATGGGTGGCAGACACCTATCCTTCCAGCACTCAGGAGCAAAGGCAACAGGATGAGTTTGAAGCAAGCTTACCTTGAAAAAACAACAACAAAAAAAGAAAAGAAAAAAAGAAAAAGAACGTAGGACTGGGAAAAATCACTCAGTGGTTAAGGTGCTTGCCTACAAAGCCTGCTGGCTAGGGTTCAAGTCCCCAGTACCAATTAAAGCCAGAAGTACAAAGTGGTACATGTGCCTGAACTCATTTGCAGTGGCAGATTTTGGTGCACCCATTCTCAGCAGCAGTGACATTCCAGAACCCACAGTGAGGACGGGGGCGTAGTCAGTGGGTAGAGAGACAGCCTAGAACCCACAGTGAAGGCTGGGGTGTGGTGAGTGGTAGTGACAGTCTAAAACCCAGTGAGGACTGGGGGCGTGGTCAGCAGTAGAGTGACAGCTTAGAACCCACAGTGAGGGTTGGGGGCGTGGTCAGTAGTAGTGACACCCTAGAACCCACAGTAAACACTAGGGACATGGTCAGTGGTAGAGCACTTGCTTAGCATAAATCAGGCCCTGAGTCCAATTTCCAGTGGCCAGAGAAAACAGTAAGAAAAAATGGAGGTTGGGGAGGTGGTTCATTGGTTAAAAGCACTTCCAGCTTAAGCATGAGGACTTGGAGACCATCAAATTTGACTACTTAGAAACCATGTAGTCTCAGGGTGGCTTTGAACTCACCGTGATATTACTACCTCTACCTCCCAAGTGCTGGGTGTGAAGCAGGTGTGAGCCAAGTGTGGCTACAAAGCTAAAGGACCCATGTAGAGCCAGATGCACAAGGTAGCACATGTGTCTGAAGTTCGTGTGCAGTGGCTGAAAGCTCTGTCATGCCCTTTTTCTTTCTGTGTCTGCCTCTTTCTCTTTAATCCCAGCACTTGGGAGGCAGAGGTAGGAGGATCACCGTGAGTTCAAGGACACCCTGAGACTACATAGTGAATTCCAGGTCAGCCAGGGCTAGTGTGAGACCCTACCGCGAGGAAAAAAAAAAAAAAGAAAGCTGGGTGTGGCCACAGTCCCCACAGGACAGAGACCAGAAATCAGTGATAATTATTTGCTGACTGAAAATGGCAGTTCTAGTTTTGACAGAGACCCTGTTCCAAGAAAGTACAATGAGCTGGGTATGGTGGTGCCTGCCTGCCTTTAATTGCAGCACTCAGGAGGCTGAGGTAGGATTCTGAGTTTTGCCTGGATTAGCATGAGACGCTACCTGGGTGTGTGTGGGGGGGGAGTACAGACGTCTAATAGAGACCACCCAAAGTTCTCCTCTGGCCTCCACAAATGTGCACACTGTGCCTGTGCACACACATGCATACATAGCACATTACACACATGCACATAAATGCCCCAAAAAACAGTCTCAGTCTCACTTGGGAGGCTGAGGTAGGAGGATCACTATGGGTTCAAAGCTAGCTGCACTGAAGTGAAATCCTGTGTCTCAACAATGTGGAACTAGGAAGGATACAGGCCAGGAAGGGCTCTTGCAAGGAACAGAATGGAGTCCTAAGGTGAACAGTGACGTGATGTGTCAAGGCTGCCTAGGGGGCAAAGAGCAGGGATGTGGGGAGGAGGGTGGGTGCAAATGCAGGGACACAGACAGCCCAAGTTTATTCATCACTCTTTGAGGGAGAAGTGCATCTTGTCATTGACCATCTTGCGCTCGGGGTTGAGGCGTTTCAGGATCTGGGCCAGCACGTTCACTGTCTGCTCGCTGCTCAGCCCAGTCTTCTTGGTCTGGAACTTCTTCAGCAGGTCCTTTGTGGTCATGGGCTTACGTGTTAAGTAGCGGCGCACGGCCTCCTCAGTCACCTGCACATCACTGAGGAGCAGAGGACAGAGGAGAGTGGTCATGCAGAATCCTCCCTGCTGTGGACATCACTGTCCCCATGACCCCCGAGACTTACCCACTGCTGGGTGTGGACTTCCCGGATGGTGGCTGTGGGGTGGATTTCCCTGACAGGCTCTGGGACCCTGCATCCAGACGCAGGCGCTTGGCCGCTGGTGTCTCACTGACCCGCTTTCCTGAGGGATAGAGGGGTGGAGACTGGGGTTGCTACAGGGGTGCCCAGGGTGTAGGAGGGCTGGGAAGGTCTGGCCTGGGAGGTACCCACCTTGCTCCAGCTTGGTGGCGGCGGCTCGCAGGGTGGACGAAGTACTGCCTGCTTCCGTGCTAGGTGTGCCAGGGCGGCTGTTGCCCCTAGAGCTCCCCCCAGACGGCTTCCGCTCCCTCTTAGGGGGTGTCTTCTTCTTCTAGATTTGGGATGAGTCTTTAAACTAAGCCCCATTTGCCCTCCATGCCATCACAGACCCTGGGCCCCAGACTGTGCCTACCGCCATGAAGAGGGCAGAGGAGGTCTCACTATCGATGTCACTCTCCTCTGAGCTGTCCGATTCGTCACTGCTGTCTGCAGGGGCCAGAGTGTGTGGTCATAACCAAAGAGCTTGGGCCTTTGTGCTCACCCCACGCAGAGGTGAGGAACCTGAGGAGAGCTAGGCAGGGTGCACCTGTCCCCAACAAGGGTCCCGAACACTGAACCCACCTCTCCTGCGCTTCTTCTCCTGTGGGGTGGGAGCCTTCTTCTCCTCCTCCTCCTCCTTCTCTTCCTCTGGGGGCTTCTCCTCCTCGCTTTCCTCACTGCTCTCGCTCTGCTCGTCCACACCTAGGAAAACATGAATGAGCAGGAGCAGTGTTCGGTGTCAGACCTGATCCTCAACGCTTCACCTGGCCTCCAAGCAGGCACCTACCCTTGGGGCCCTCCTCCTGCTGCGGCACCTTGGGCTTGCCCTCCATCTCATCTGCAGAGCTGCTATAGGACAGAGAAGGGGAGTAGTGACCATGTGTTCACAGAACAAGGCTGGGATTGTGCACCAGCTGCCTCCTGCCTCACCTGGAGCCGTCTGACATGTAGTCCACCTCCTGGCCCTCAAAGTCTCCATCATCGCTGTCCTCAAAGGCCTCGTCATCAGATCCCTTCTTCTTCTTCTTCTTCCGGCCTGCCTTGGTCAGTGGTGCCTTCTTCTTGGTCTTAGGAGCTCTGCTGCCTGGGGTGGGCAGGGAGGATAGAGGGACAGGAAGGGAAGCTCAGGTTCTGAACTAACTCATGTTTTCCAACTTTACTGTCCTTTTTCTTTTTAGTGTGATGGTGAAGCCAGGGCCACCTGCATCCTAGGTAGGTAGGTCTTTTAACCAACCCCCAATCATACCCAGAGACCCTCACTGTGGGTTCCAGGCTGTCACTCTACCTTTGACCATGCCCCCAGCCCTCACTGTGGGTTCTAGGCTGTCACTCTACTGCTGACCACACCCCTAGCCCTCACTGTAGGTTCTAGGCTGTCACTCTACCATTGACCATGTCCCCAGCCCTCACTGTGGGTTCTAGGCTATCACTCTACCACTGACCACGCCCCCATCCCTCACTGTGGGTTCTAGGCTGTCACTCTACCACTGACCATGACCCCAGCCCTCACTGTGGGTTCTAGGCTGTCACTCTACCACTGACCACGCCCCCATTCCTCACTGTGGGTTCTAGGCTGTCACTCTACCACTGACCACGCCCCCATTCCTCACTGTGGGTTCTAGGCTGTCACTCTACCGCTGACCACACTCCCAGCCCTTACTGTGGATTCTAGCCAGAGCTCTACTACTGAGTGATGCCACTGGTTCTGGTTTTTTAAAAAAATACTTACTTGAGAAAGAGGCAGACACAGAAAGAAAAAGGGCATGACAGAGCTTTCAGCCACTGCACACGAACTTCAGACACATGCGCTACCTTGTGCATCTGGCTCTACATGGGTCCTTTAGCTTTGTAGCCAAGCATCATAACAGCTAAATCATCTCTCCAGCCCAATCTTTGGTTTTTTGAACCTTACTGTTTAGTGCAGATTGATTTTGAACTCTGGATCCTTGCAATTTACTCTATCCTCCCTAGCACCAGGATTATAGGCATTCCTCACCATACCTGGCATGCTGTACAATGTCCTGCTGTCTCGGGAACAGGCCTACAACCCACAGTGAGCCAATTCTAGCAGGCAGACAGAAGGCTGGCCTGGAAGGTCACCTCTCCTAGGCCTGTCATCCACCCCCTCCAGCTAACCAGTTTATAATCACTCAGACCACCACCATCAACCGCCCAGGGTCAGATGACAAACGACCCGTGGGAAGCTGGCTGCCTCTCATTCTAGGGTAGGAATGGCAGACAAGACCTGCCCTCAGCGGGCTCAGGGGTCCAGTCTCACCATCCTCTCCACTAGCATCGCTAGCATCCGAGGACATCTCCAGGTCGTCCTCCAGGTCATGGATGCGCAGCTCGCTAGCCTTCTTGCGGCTGCGCTTCTCCTTGTCCTCCTCATCCTCCTCCTGGTCCTGGTCTTTCAGCCGCCGCTGCTGCATGATGCTGAAATGGTTCAGGACCTTGTTCCTCCTGTGGGGACCAAGCGGGGCAATGGGTCCACAGAACCCTATGAAGGGACGTGACCACAGGGCTAGTGGCCTGTACCTGGATCCCAACATGGGGAGGCAAGCTTGAGGCCAGCCTGGGCTACAGAGCAACTTCCGGACCAGCTGGGCCCACAAACTACCAACTAGTCTATTCATTGCAAAAACAGGTAGAGGAATCCAGCCGGGCATGGTGGTGCACACCTTTAATCCCAGCACTCAGGAGGCAGAGGTAGAAGGATTGCCATGAGTTTAAGGCCACCCTAGGACTCCACAGTGAATTCCAGGTCAGCCTGGGCTAAAGTGAGACCCTATCTCAAAAAAATAAAACAGGTGGAGGGAGATGCAGCCCAAAATGTGCAAAACTCTAAAACCCTGAAATCACATAGAGTGGCTGGAAGATTGCCTCAAGCCCTTACTCCTAACTACCTTGGGGAAAGGGAACTTCCACATAGTGTTCAGGACCTATCCTAGGCAAATCAAACCAGAAGTGTACTGGTCAGTTCATTCATTTATTCAGTCATTCATCTTTGTTTTAGGAAGTCTCCCAAGCAGCTCTGACTGGCCTCAAATTCACTATGTCAGTGAGGATGACTTTGAATTTCTGATCTTCAGGTCTCTACCTCCCATGTGCTGGATGACAGGTATGCATAACTATGCCTGGCAATTAATTTGACATATTCATTTAGAAACAGGGACTTTCATTTTAACTTGAGATCCTCCTGCCTCTGCCTCCCCAGTGGAGGGTGTGAGATGTGCACTACCACACTCAACTCGATGCACTATATGAACTTCTGTTTAAGGTTTTTAAAAATTTGCTTTTAGTTTTTCTGCAGTGCTGAGAATTGAACCTGGAACCTTCCATATGGTATGGTAAGCTCCCTGCAACTGCCGTAGATCCTCTGGCCTTCTGGTTGCACAAGATGCTGGTTCCTGTAACTTTTTTGATTTGTTATTTTTCTTTGAGGGAGGATGTCACTCTAGCCCAAGCTAACCTGAACACATGGCAATTCTCCTGCCTCAGCCTCCCAATGCTGGAATGACAGGTGTGAACCATTGTGCCTGGCTAACCCACAGCTAACAGTGCATTAGAAACAGAAAGGGATGAAATGGTCAAAGTGCATGTAACACAATAGAGCCCCACAGAAAAAGGGTGCTATGGCCAATTTTGTGTTTTTCACAATTTCTTTATATATTTTTCCTGAGATAGAGTCTCATTCTAGTCCAGGCTTTCCTGCAATTCACTAAGTAGTCTCGGGCTGACCTTGAACTCACAGCCATCCTCCTACCTTTTTATTTTTTTTGGTTTTTCGAGGTAGGGTCTCACTCTAGCCAGGCTGACCTGGAATTCACTATGGAGTCTTAGGGTGGCCTCAAACTCATGGCAATCCTCCTACCTCTGCCTCCTGAGCACTGGGACTAAACGCCACCACGCCCAGCTCTACCTCATCTTCCTAAGTGCTGAAATTAAAGGTGTGGGCATATGTTTACAATGCAAATATTTTTATAATTTGTTTTTGTTTTGAGGTAGGGTCACATGTAGCCCATGTTGGACTCCAAATCAATATGCAACTGAGGATGACCTTGACCTCCTGATTCATCCACCTCTAGGATGGGGAGTGCTGGGAGCAGGCATGGCTGCCATGCTGGCTTTATAGGGGCTCCACTAAAGGGGATGAAGTTGAGCCAACCCAGGAATTCAGAAATTTGAAAACTGAATGCCAGGGCTGGCATTCTCACCTACCATACACAAAGTCCTGGTATGACTGCTGCACCCATAAACTGGGCATGATGGTGCACTTGGAAGTGAAGGCAGAGGATCAAGAGTTCAGGGCCAGCCTAGGCTACATGAGACCCTATCTCAAAAAATGCAAAGTGTTGAAAGTGGTGTCTTTAATCCATTGAGGGCCATGGGCACCATGAAAACCTAATATTCCATGACTCATGTGAAAGCAGTTTGTAGAGGACCTAGAGTACCCTCGTGCACTGTGTACAGATGGTCATCAAGACACTGTGGCACCTGAGGCCACCGGGTCCTCAGCAGGTACGCAAGACCCCTGTTCTCGGACTTTTCCCAGTCCTCCTGCTCCAGCTTCATCCCTGGTTCCTTTTCCTTGTACCCACCCCATCCCCACCACCAAGGCCGGAAAAGATGCAGCTGCCTCAGGAGGCCCCTGTCACTATGGAGCAGACCAAGCCTACTGCCAGCCTGGGCTCCCTAGAGCAGATCTGCCCAGGTCACCACCGAGAGCCCTAGTCTGCAGCTGGGGGCATTTGCTACAGCAACAGCCCCACTCCCCATGCCAGCCTAGCAGACTCACCTCTCCCACTCCTCCTCAGCCTCCTCAGCAGTGAGAGTGCGGTGCCGGGCCAGCGGTGTGAAATTATACCAGTTGTGCACAGGGAATGCCTCAAAGGCCCCATCGGGACATTGTGTGAAGATGTAGTAGGAAGTGTTCTCGGTCACACCACCCTTCTTTATGCCCCTGAACCTGCAGAGAGCCAAAGTCCAGGTTACTAGGGTTGTCTACATGCCTGAGACTAGCCCTCGACCATGTGCCTGCCTGGGTTTTTCAAGAAGTGCCTGTGACTCCTTGTAGGGAGTTCCCAATGCCCATATCTCAGTTTCCACATTGGAATCAGGGACTGTGCTCCCTCCTGGCAGAGCAAGGTCAGCGCTGGGGGAGCATGTGTGTCACCATGTTCATCTCCTTGCCTATAGGTCACAGCTGGGAATCCAAGGATCCAGGAAGAGGGATGGGAGGTGTGGTAGTTTGAATACATGCTCCCCAATAGATTTGGGAGTTTATTGAAACTTTTTGGATTTCCAGCCACCTGGGGAGGTGTCACTGGGTAGATCTTAGGGTCCAGCCCCAAGGTGTGGTGGTGGATTTGAAACTGCAGTCTAGAGATATACAAAGTGCTGAGTTCAACCTTGTGGGGGTTTGATTCAGGTGTCCCCAATAAACTTAGGTGTTCTGAATGCTAGGTTCCCAGTTGATGGAGATTTGGGAATTAATGCCTCCTGGAGGGAGTGTATTGTTGGGGGCGGGCTTATGGGCTTTATAGCCAGTTTCCCCATGCCAGTGTTTGGCACACCCTCCTATTGCTGTGTCCCACCTTATGTTGGCCAGGGGGTGATGTCCACCCTCTGCTCATGCCATTGTTTTCCCCTGCCATCGTGGAGCTTCCCCTCGAGACTTTAAGCCAAAATAAATCTCTTTCCCAGAAGCTGCTCTTGGTTGGGTGATTTCTACCATCAATGCGAACCGGACTGCAACAGTAAAGTGGTACCAGGAGTGGGGTTGCTGCTAGACACCTGACTACGTGGCTTCAGCCTTTTGGAGCTGATTTGCAAGAGAAATGTGGAAGGAGTTGAAACCTTGGCCTAAGAGATGCCTTGCAGTGCTGTAAGTACAGCTTGATGGTCTATCCTGGTCAGAGCTGAAAGACCTGAAGGCAGTAAGAACTATGGACTATGAGGTTTGGCTTATGAGGGTGAGAAAAAGCTTTGCCTGGACTGAGCTAGCAGTTTGTGTGAGAAGCTTTCTCTTGTGCCTATGTCCTGAGAAGTTGTGCAGGGTTGCTTTGCGTAGAAATGAACTGGTGTGTGCAGAGGAATATGGCACAGAAAGAAAAATCTTTGGGTGAGCTGTTGCCCATTCAGCTGCAACTGAGAGATTACAACCTTTGAGACTGGGCTAGCTGACCTGCGCTGGGGCAACAAGAATGTAGACTCTTTTGAAGGGGCCTGAGTGCTCAAGGAGTGTCCTGTTCTTCAAAGTCTGCTTTAATCCCCCCTGGATTAACAAATTGGCACCTACCTGGTATTGTGGAGTATAAGAAATGCTGGAAAGAGGGTCATTGAGTTTGCAACACAGTCTTGTGTTTTGGAAATGGCCATGGGCAGTGTGAAGCGGGTTTGCTGGTTGCCTGCATAGAGACCCCATGGGGCTATGAGGATGAACCGTGGCTTGCAATGGAGACCCAGTGGAGATGCTGGGGCCATGAGATGGCTGCCAAGGAGCTGCCGGCCCCGATGAAGTTTTCCAGGACTGTGAGTAGCCTAGCTGGAGGGGCGGAATTGGAATGCCAGAGACTTGTTGATAGAACTTGAAGATTTGTCACTGGCTAGAGTTGCTGTACTTGAAGCTACAGAGTTTGATGTTTGCCCTGGTTGTTTTAAATCTTGTATTGGTTGAATGTTTCTTTGCTATGCCCAATGCCATCTTTTGCAGTGTGAATATTTATTCTGTGCCATTATGGGTTTTTTGAGGTTATTTTTTGGTATTACGGCTCAGTTAAAAGATCTTGAACTATGGGGATATATGAACATCTTTGGGATTGATAAAAATTAAAAAAAAACTATGGGGACTTTTAAAATGAGATGAATGCATTGCATTTTACATCATGTATGGATGTCAGTTTATGGGGGCCAGGGGCAGAATGTGGTGGTTTGATTCAGGTGTCCCCCATAAACTTAGGTGTTCTGAATGCTAGGTTCCCAGTTGATGGAGATTTGGGAATTAATGCCTCCTGGAGGGAGTGTATTGTTGGGGGCGGGCTTATGAGCTTTATAGCCAGTTTCCCCATGCCAGTGTTTGGCACACCCTCCTGTTGCTATGTCCCACCTTATGTTGGCCAGGGGTTGATGTCCACCCTCTGCTCATGCCATCATTTTCCCCTGCCATCGTGGAGCTTCCCCTCGAGCCTGTAAGCCAAAATAAATCTCTTTTTCCCAGAAGCTGCTCTTGGTTGGGTGATTTCTACCAGCAATGCAAACCGCACTGCAACACACCTGAAATTCCTAAGCGTGCTTATTGTGTGGTATGGCTTTATGGTTTTTTGGATGGTGGCTTTTCTCTGTTGCCTTGGTCCTTTAAGAGGGGGCCAACTTCTTCTGCCATTATGGAACTCCCCCTGGATATGTAAGCTTCAATAAACCCCTTCCTCCATAACTGTGCCTGGTCTGGAAGTTCATCTCAGTGGCCTGAAGTTGTCTACTACAGGAGGGGATGGCCAAAGCAGGCCATCTCCTTAGCCCAAACAACTGCATAGCCACCTCATGGCCTAAAGCCTCAGCTGCCTCAACATGGACCGCCTTGGGCTGTATGCCCCCTTCTCAGCCCACCCTTCCATGACTTCCATAGGCCCAAGTTCCACTGAAGCCTGCCACCTGTCAATGTCACTTCCATGAGCAGTTGTTCACAGAGTGACAATCTCCAACATGACTGGGCCCTTCCTGCTCTGCAAAAGGCTTCCCTCTCCCTGGTGTAAAAGTGCCAGTCTCCATACCTGGGTATCAGACACTTGGGCTGTGGCTGTCTGCCCTGGGAACCAAAACTAAAACCTGATGAGAGGAGGTACTGGGAAACAGGCACAGAGAGAATGTCCAAGTGCACGGCCGTGGGGAACACAAGCTGGTCCCTCCCCCACCACCAGTGCTACTTACTTCCGGCCTGTTTTGCCATTCACCCGCAGCAGCCAGGGCTGGTCCTCAGGCCGGAACTCCTTCAGGACAATGCCATACTTCTTGCGACGGGCCTCCTCCCGTAGTTTGCGGTTGAACTCGCTGCCCGCACCCGACTCAGGCATCTCTTCCTCCTGATAAATCTTCTTGTTGCTCAGGTCTCGCTCAAGCCGAGCCTAGGGAGCAGTGAGTGCCCTTAGCACCCCAACTTCTCCTATGTCAGCCCAGCCAAACACCTTTTTCTTTCCCTGCACGGTTGAGGCAATTTTCTGCCTGGCACAAAAGGCATGGGCTGGAACGAGATGGCTTAGTGGTTAAGGCACTTGCCTGAAAACCCACCCAAAGCCAGATGCACAAGGTGGCATATGCACCTGGAGTTCGTTTGCAGTGGCTAAAGGCCCTGGTGCGCCTGTTTTCTATCTGGCTCCTTCTCTCTCAAATAATTAAAATTAAAATATCTCTTAAAACAAAGCATAATAGGGTGTTAGAAGCCGAGTGTTGTGGTGGACACCTTTAATCCCAGCACTTGGGAGGCAGAGGTAGGAGGATCATCATGAGTTTGAGGCCACCCTGGACTACATCATGAATTCCAGGTCAGCCTGAGCTACAATGAGACCCAACGTGACTGGGCCCTTCTTGCTCTGCAAACGCTTCCCTCTCCCTGGGGTCAAGTGCCAGTCTCCATACCTGGATACCAGACACTTGGGCTGTGGCTGCCTGCCCTGGGAACCAAAACTAAGGCCTGATGACAGGAGGTGGGGGGCAAGAGGGTGTTAGCATTTGGTTAATCTGGCTATGGAAAATATGAGACTTAACAATAACTAATGATAAAATAGAATTCTGGAACTAGGTGTGGTGGCACATGCCTTTAACCCTAGCACTTGGGAGGCAAAGACAGGGTCACTGAGTTCAAAGCCAGTGTGGAAAACATAATGAGTTCCTAGTCAACCTGTGCTAGAGTGAGACCTGGCCTCCATGTTCTCTTTTAGGAAGACCTTCTGGGCTGGGCATAGTGGTGCACACCTTTAATTCCAGCACTCAGGAGGCAGAGGTGGGAGGATCGCTGTGAGTTTGAGGCCACCTGGAACGAGGTAGTGAACAGTGAATTCCAGGTCAGTCTGGGCTAGACCCAACCTGATGCGATGACAACTTTTGGGACTGCAGAGATGGCTGCGTGGGCAGGTACTGAGGACTGGAGCTCGGATGACCAGCACCCTCGTAAATGCTGGGTAGGCATGACAGCTCACCTTCAATCCTCACACTCAGGTGGCTGAGATAGTACATGATTGGCACAAGGTGACTGGCTATTCTACCCAACTGGGTGAGCTCTGGGCATTAAGTGCGAGGCCCTTTCTCAGTAACATACAGAGAAAAACATCTAAAGTCAATCTCTGGCCTCAACAAACATGAACACACCTGTGCACATGCCTGTATTCACATGCCACTACTTGTGGGTCTGGGAAACTTACTTCCAGGGACCCCCTTCAGCTTTGTGGGGTCTCTGACTCATCTCATCTACACTTGACAAGAGTTCATGAAGCTACCTTTGTGTCTGCTGCAGCTAAACAACTGTTATTCCCAGCAGAACCTAACTGGGACTGCCTTGCCTCCCAAACTAGGGACTTACCTGATTCCAAGTAGCAAAGTTGACCTTGTCAGCCGCATTAAAAGCCATTATGTTGTATTTTTTTGTTGTGTTCCTGGAACAGGCAAGGTAGAACACTGAGTCAGCTGACCATTCATTCAACAAGCCCAGTGGTTCAGCTCCTGGTGCTCACTGATACAGGGACTCGTAAGGTTTGTAGAATTAACAAGAGTCCATTGGCTAGGCCTGGTGGGGCAGGTCTGTTATCCCATCTGCTCAGGAGCCTGAAGCAAGAGGACTGTGAGTCAAAGGGCAGCCTGGAATACAAAGTGAGTTCAAAAAAGTCAGGGCAACTTAGTGAGACCCTGTGGTGTCAAAACAGAAAGTAAAAAGCAGGGGCTTTTCAGTGGATAAGGCACTTGCCACGAAAGTGTGAGGACCTGAGTTCAGATGCTCTGGACCATGGTGGGTGTGGCCGCCCACCTGGCCCTCAGGTGGGGCAAGCTGGCCAACTACCCTAGCTGAATTGGCAAATTCTGGGTCCAAGTGAGAGGCAGTGTTGCAAAAAAGAATAATAATAAAAATACCAATAAAGTGGACCAGGCTGGATAGATGACTCAATGGTGCAAGGATGAGAGCCTGAGAGAGCACTCATGTTTGATCCATAGTACCCACATAAACAGCGGTTTGTGGACCACACACATCTCTATCTCCAGTCACGGTGCAGCAGTGATCCAATAATCACAATGGCTTGAGTAAAAACAGCCAAGCTCCACGATCAGTAAGACACTCTGGCTCAAATAACAAAGGGTGAGAAAGCAATGGAGGGGCGCCTGAGATTCCCTCCAGCCACATCAGGTGCACACATGGGCCGCTGCACGGGCACATATACATGCATGCACCACACACACCACCCAGAGGAAATGGCATGTGGTGTCACGTCACACGCCTTTAATCCCAGCACTTGGGAGGCTGAGGTAGGCGGATCACAGTGAGTCTGAGGCCAGTGTGAGACTACATAGTGAATTCCAGGTCAAACTGGGCTTGAGTGAAACCCTACCTTGAAAAACCAAAAATATGATAATAATAATAATAATTAATTAAAAATATTTTTCAAGGTAGGGTCTCACTCTAGCTGAGGTTGACCTGGAATTACTCTGTACATCCAGGCTAGCCTCGAACTCACAGTGATCCTCCTACCTCTGCCTCCTGTGTGCAGGGAATTAAAGGCGTGCACCACCACACCCGTTTAATTAATTTTTAAGAAAGGGCGCAGGGATGTGACTCAGTGATGGAGTCCCAGAAATGGGAGACAGGACTGAAGTCTCTCACAGCAAAAGGCACGGACTGTTGACTAGTCTGACATGGGTGGGAGATGCTGGTCAGTAATTAACATGGTGTAGCTGTTGCTCGGCTGGGCTATGGGTCACATGGGTGTCTGGGAACAGGTCAGGGTAATAATCCTGCCCCGCACTGGTTGATTCATTCGTTCATCCGTCATTCATGCACCTCCCCAAGTAGCGAGGCCGCAGCTGCACCCGAGCCCGCTCCGTCTGCAGAAGACTCTCGGCCCGGGCCTGGAAGGTGGAGGCTTCGGGGTCCGCAGGGACTTACTTGGGGACTCGAACGACGTACTCGGTGACGTTCTGGCTGCCGGGGCCCTGCAGGGAGAAGGGACGGCATGAGCTGGGCTGGCGAGGCCGCGGTCGCGCGGGGATCCGAACCCGCTGCGCTCACCAGCGCCGCCATGGCCGCGGTCGCGCTTCCACTCCGCCCGACCCGGTCTTTCCGTGTGGCCGCAGCCGCGCTCAGCAGCGCCCGGGACTCTGTCCAGCTTCGCGGGCGCGTCTGATCCTGGTCTCTGAAGCGCCTCAAAAAACCCCGGAGAAAAAGCTCGGAGGCCCGAGCTCAGCACGTTCTTTCTGCGCCTGCGCCGCCGTGTGACCCGGAAGTAGAGCTGTCCGGATGTCCGCGTTGCGATGGCAACCGTCTGGATAAACGCAGACCGCTCAGCAACGTCGCTCAGAACCCCTCCGCTTCTGAGGAAAGCGAGCGGCCTGGCCCTCAAAAAGCGAGGATAATTTAGTCAATTCGGCCCCGTGGCATCATCCCGCAGGGGCCGCGGGGCATCCTGGGAAGAGAGGGCGGAATCGAGTCCACCCGGTGTCTCGGCTCTTTGCGCACGCGCCCACCTGCTCGGGGCCGCGTCGTCATAGCAACCGCGGCCGGTTCCGAGCGGTGGCGCTGTCTCCGCGCTTTTTCTGGGCCTGTCGGGGGTTCGTTTTCTCTGCGCCGGGGTGCGGGGGCCCCTCAGTATCCTGTACAATGAGTGGGGCAGGGCCCCTTGTGACGCTGAGCAGAGCCCGGAGAGATCAGGGCCGGCGGGGACTGGCTGCGACCATCCCGCTCGCGGGCTGCTAGCGGGATGGGTCTGTGCACGTCCACGCTGCCCCACATGGGCAGGTCCCTGAGGCCCCAGGAGAAGGGTAACATCATGGGGGGGAGGGGGTGTCTGGTTTATCAAAGGACGGAGAGGAGACCGGAGGGCGGCCGGGAAGCGCCAGGATCTCCCTCACCCCGGGGTGCACACCCTTCCCCAGTGCGCATGCTCTCCGCATCACCACACGGATATCAGATACTGGAGAGTTCAGCTCCCTGTCCTTGCAGACATTGCGATGCAGCAGAGACCCAGAAAATGGGAATTGTAGCCCAGGAGGGAATAGGGGTCCTGCGGGCTCAGGGAAAAGGGGCGGTTTCATCTGGGCCTGAAGGGATGCAAAGGAGTTGGCCCAGCAAAGGAACCGGAAAACAGGACACAAATATTAAGCCGAAAACTGTTGGCTTCACAGATGAGTCCCGTAGCCTCAGGCATTCGTTGCTTCCTCAAGTGTTACTGAATGACAAGGTGTAGGGACTGAGGGTGTCAGGAACAAAGATAAGTGGAGACACAGGAATGAGTGGACAAATGGTCCTTGCGCCTTGGATTACAATCTGAGTGGGGAGATGGAAGGAAGTCCACGGAGATGTGACTGGCCATTTCTGTGGAGGTTATAGGGGTCCAAGATAGGAGCAGAAGGGGCAGACCATGGAAGAAATTGATTAAAAGAAACGGGCCAGGCCTGGTGCTGCATGCCTTTAATCCCATCACTTGGGATGTAGGAGAATCGCTGTGAGTTCAAGGCCACACTGAGGCTACATAGTGAATTCCAAGTCAGCCTGGCCTACAGTGAAATCCTACTGTGGGGGTGGGGTTGGGGAGGAGGAGAAAGAAAGACACCGGGAAGGTCAGGTGTGGTGGCACATGTCTTTTGTCTCAGCACTCAGGAGGCTGAGGTAGGAACAGTGTGAACCCTAGGCCACCTTGGGCTAAAGTGAAATCAGAATTTTCCAGGAACAAAAGACAACGTTAGGAGTAAAAATGATGCCACCAGGGCAAGGGATGCTAGCATGGGATGAATTTAAGGTCACGGGCAAAACCATGCCCCTCTGTGAGCCTCCATTTCCCCAACAATAAAATGAGCTTTACGGCAATAATTGTGCCAAGGACCTGTGGGTTTTCTCAAATTCAGGTCTTTACCTGCAGCGAGCCACATCAGCAGTTTTGCAGTATATGCCTCTCTGTGCCACTGGACATGGACATGTATCCTTCAGGGACATGTATCCTCCCCAAGGACACACAGTGCCCACTCACCCATTCTTCCTCCAACATCACAGACATCCTCCGGTCACCCCTGATCATCTTCGTGGTGGGCGGCCCAGGCTGCGGGAAGGGAACCCAGTGCAAAAATATGGCCATCAAATATGGCTTCTATCATGTGGGCCTGGGCCACCTGCTGCGGCAGGAGGCCCAGAAGAGCACCCAGCGGAGCCTGCAGATCCGTGACATCATAGGGCAAGGACTCCTGGT
The DNA here is from genome assembly GCF_020740685.1 of Jaculus jaculus. Lineage (NCBI taxonomy): Eukaryota > Metazoa > Chordata > Mammalia > Rodentia > Dipodidae > Jaculus > Jaculus jaculus. Next base: position 37,736,725 of record NC_059116.1, read on the forward strand.
GCCCACGGTGAGTCACTACTGGGCAGGGGAGATGGAGGAGAGGGGTCTTCCTCAGGACAAAGTCCTCAGGGAAGCTGGGGCTCCTGGCTTGGCCACTGCTTGACTGTGCAGGGCCCCTGCCTCTGAGAATGGTGAGACTCATATAAAGGCAGTAGTGGGACTGGAGAGATGGCTTAGTGGTTAAGGTTCTTGCCTGCAAAGCCCAAGGACTGGGTTAGATTCCCCAGAACCCACGTAAACCAGATACACAAGGTACTACATGTGTCTGGAGTTTGTTTACAGCAGCTGGAGGCTCTGGTGTGCTCATTCATTCTCTCTCAAATAAATAAAAATAAAAAAATATATAAGCTGAGCACAATAGTGCACACCTTTAATCCCAGCACTTGGGAGGCAGAGGTAGGAGGATCACTGTGAGTTCGAGGCCACCCAGAGACCATGTAGTGAATTCCACGTTGGCCTGGGCTAGAATAAGACCCTGGGAAGCAAAGGTAGGAGGATCACTGTGAGTTTGAGGCCACCCTGAGACCTCATAGTGAATTCCAGGTTGGCCTGGGCTACAGTAAGACTCTAGCTTGAAAATTAAAAAAAAAAAAAAAAGGCTCCCGGGAGTGGTGGTGCACACCTTTAATCCCAGCACTCAGGAGGCAAAGGTAGAAGGATCACCATGAATTTGAGGCCACCCTGAGGCAGTGGTGAGGACTGGGAGATGGCTCCTTGGGTAAGAGAACCCCTTGCTATACAAGCCTGACAACTGGAGTTTGGTTCCCCAGAACCCATAGCAAGCTGCACACAATTAGTGCACACATCTGTGACCCCCAACATGCTGTGGCAATGGGGCAAAGGAAGTCAGGAGACCCAAGTGCTTGCTCTACAGCTAATCTTGCTGAATTGGAATTGGTGAATTATTGGTTTAGTGAGACCCTGTGTCAAAAAAAATAAGGTGAGCCAGGCGTGGTGGTGCATGCTTTTAATCCCAACACTTGAGAGACAGAGGTAGGAGAACAGCTGTGAGTTCGAAGCCACGCTGAGATACATAGTGAATTCCAGGTCAGCCTGGGCTAGAGTGAGACCCTACCTTGAAAAAAGAAAAAACAAAAAGAAAAAAAAGTGATGTCATTGAGGAAGACATGATGAATACCCCTGGACTACACACACACACACACACACACACACACAGACACGTGCTCACAAGTACATTGTAAACATATGCACACAAACATACCACATACCTGGACTCTCCACATATGTGCTCAATAGCACATCAAAGACATTCAAACAAGTAATCATACCATACAACCCCTGGACTTCACACACATGTTCACAAGTGCATCGCAGACACACGCAAGCAGTCACGCCACACAACCTTTGAACTACGCACACATGCTCACAAGGGCATCACAGATGCACATGCATGCAATCACACCACATAACCCCTGGGCTCCACACTTGTGCTCACAAGTGCATTGCAGACATACAAACAATAGTCACACCACACAACCCCAGGACTCTATACAAGTGCAAGGTTGCAACTGCCCACTAGATGGCGCCAGCGTCTAGAGTTCAATTTCAATGGCTGAGGCCCTGGCATGCCAATTCTCTCTCTTTTCTCTTTCTCCCCTCTAAAATAAAAACAATAATTTTTTAAAAAAAGAAAAAAGAGAGCTGGGCGTGGTGGCGCACGCCTTTAATCCCAGCACTCGGGAGGCAGAGGTAGGAGGATTGCCATGAGTTCAAGGCCACCCTGAGATGACAGAGTTAATTCCAGGTCAGCCTGGACCAGAGTGAGACCCTACCTCGGGGAAAAAAAAAAAAAAAAGATAAAAGATCTGGATAAAGGATAGTGCATCTTCACCTGAGGACCAACGTGATGACCTTCATAGACTGGCCTCTTCAGGGTGAGTTGGAAAGAGGGACACCCCAGGGTGAATCACCCCTCCTTCCTTCACAGGGCCTCATCCTGGACATGATCAGTGACATCATGTTGTCGCACCCCAAGAGTCCTGGCTTCCTCATTGATGGCTTCCCCCGGGAAGTGGGTCAAGCCAAGGAGTTTGAGCGGATTGTGAGTGACTAGCAGTGACCTGGGGGGGGGTGAGCTTTTGTGTGGGTGTGAGGCCACTCCTCGCCTTCTCCTGGAGACCCTGGTGGGCCAAGATAGGCTGTGCTAGGACTGGGGGAGAGAAGGTGACAAGAGGGAAGTGGAAGATCCTTCTTCCTTCCTTCATCTTCCTTTTCCCTCTTCCCTGTCCCTCCCACCTTCTTTCTTCCTTTGCTTTATTCTTCCTACTTCTTTTTCCTTTCTTCTTCTGCTTTCTTTCCTTTTTTCTTCTCTCTCCCCTCCTCCTTTTTCTTCCTTTTTTGACAGGGTCTCATGTGGCCCAGGCAGGCCTCAAACTCACTCTAGCTGAGGCTGAGCTTCAATTCCTGATCCCCTGCCTACACCTCCAGAGGGTTGCATGACAGGTGTGCACCGCCATGTCCAGGGCCCGCAGTACTGGCGATGGCACCCAGGGCCCCGTGCATGCTAGGCAATCACTCCACCAACTGAGCCACAGCCCAGAAATGGGAGTTCTTTGGGGGTCAGGGCACACAATTGTGTGGGTGTGTATGCATGTTTCTGTGGAGATATATGCTCCATGTGCATGTGTGGAGTGGCCAGAGAACACTAGATGTCTTCTTCAGCACTATTTCAGTGAGACAGTCTCTTACTGAAAAGACTGGCTGACCAGGAAGCCCCAGCAATTCTTGTGTTCTACTCCCCATTACATTGGGGTTACGGGTGTGTGTAGCCAGCCATGCTGTTTATGTGGGTGCTGGGGTTCAAGCTCAGGCTCTCTCAGGCCTTCATGTTTGCATGGCAAGTGCTTTTTCTCACTGAGCCCCTTTTCCTGCCCCAAAACATGGGATTTTCTTTATTTAAAAAAATATTTTTTAATTATGGATGAGCAAGCATCTCTGTAGTAGTGTGCACGGTTCTTAGAGTACCTGCCCAGAAATAGTATTGTTGGGTTACATGGTAGTTCTATTTGCAGATTTTTGAGATCACACTAATTTCCACAGTGGATGTACCAGTTTGTACTCCTGTCAACAGTGAATAAAGTTCCCTCTTTTCAAAAAAAAAATATTTTTAAACCAGGTGTGGTGGCACACTCCTTTAATCCCAACACTTGGGAAGCAGAGGTAGAAGGATCACTGTGAGTTCTAGGCCAGCCTGAAAATACATAGTGAATTCTCAGTCAGCCTGGATTAGAATGAGACCATATCTTGAAAACACACACACACATTTTGTTTGTTTTTCGTGGGGTAGGGTCTCACTTTAGCTCAGGCTGATCTGGAATTCACTATGTAGTCTCAGGCTATCATTGAACTCACTGAGATCCTCCTATCTCTGCATCCCGAGTGCTAGGATTAAAGGCCTGCGCCACCATGCCTGGATATATATTTCTTTCTTTTTTATTTATTTATTTATTTTTCAATTTTTTATTAACAACTTCCATGATTATAACAAATATCCCATGGTAATACCCTCCCTCCTCCCACTTTCCCCTTTGAAGTTCCATTCTCCATCATATTCCCTCCCCATCTCAATCAGTCTCTTTTATTTTGATGTCATCATCTTTTCCTCCTCTTTTTTTTTAAAATTATTTACTTATTTATTTGAGAGCGGCAGACACAGAGAGAAAGACAGATAGAGGGGGAGAGAGAGAATGGGCGCGCCAGGGCCTCCAGCCTCTGCAAACGAACTCCAGACGCATGCGCCCCCTTGTGCATCCGGCTAACGTGGGACCTGGGGAACTGAGCCTCGAACCGGGGTCCTTAGGCTTCACAGGCAAGCGCTTAACCGCTAAGCCATTTCTCCAGCCCCTTTTCCTCCTCTTATGATGGTCTTGTGTAGGCGGTGTCAGGCTCTGTGAGGTCATGGATTGTTTGTTTTTTTGAGGTAGGGTCTCACTCTGGTCCAGACTGACCTGAAATTCACTATGTAGTCTCAGGGTGGCTTCAAACTCAGTGATTCTCCTACCTCTGCCTCCCGAGTGCTGGGATTAAATATGTGTGCCACCACACCGAGCCCATGGCTATGTATTTCTTTTGACAGAGGGACAGACAGACAGACTATGGGCACACCAGGGTCTCTTGTCACTGCAAACAAGCTCCAGCTGCATGCATTACTTTGCTTTATGTGAGTACTGGGGAACTGAACCCTAGGCTGGCCAGGCTTTGCAAGCAGCACCTTTAACCACTGAGCCATCTCCCCAGTCCCAGGAATGTTTTTGTTTCCCCCCCTCCGAGGTAGAGTCTCACTTTGGCCCAGGCTGACCTGGATTTCACTATGTAGTCTCAGGATGGCCTCTAACTCACGGTGATCCTCCTACTTCTGCCTCCCAGATGCTGGGATTAAAGCATGCGCCACCATGCCCAGCTAGGAATGGGTTTTTTTGTTATCAGGAGTGTTCAGAAGTTGAGCCTGCTGGTGTATACCTGCAAGCACAGCCTGCAGGAGGCTGAGGCAGGAGAATTGTGTACTGGAAGTCAGCTGGAGATATATAGCAAGACCTCTGTCACAACTCACAAAATAAAACAAAAAGACAATAATCTCCGTGGAAGCTTCTAGAACTCAAGGAGAGGAGTTTAAGAGCTCCCTTCAGGCTGGGGGGAAGAAGACACTTCAATATTTTTCTGCTCAGTCCCTGGCATCCAGAGAATGGCTCAACTGTTTTTTTCCTGGATGATCCAGTGGCCAAAGAGAGGTGATGCCACCAGCCTGATATAACCCATGGAAGGGTTAAAATCCAGACTGAGGCACTGAGGAAATGACTTCCTGGGTCAAGTGCTTGCCCTGCAAACATGAAGACCTAGGTTCAAACACCTAGTACTCGCTTAAAAGTCAGGCATGGTGGCATATGGAGAGGTAGAGACAGGAGGATCCCTGGCTCACTGGCTAGCTTAGTCAAAGTGGTGAACTATAGGTTCAGCAAAAGACCCGTCTCCAAGGCTAAAGAGAGGGATTAAGAAAGACACCCACTATCAGCCGCTGGTTACCATATGCACTTTACACATGTGCACCCACACATACACCACGCCAAGAAAACCTTCCAGACTAGGATCTGTCCACACTTCATCCAGGCCTTTGTCATGTATATCATGGGACCCTGGGTAAGCACTGGATTGATTCCTGTGTGAAAAATCAAATGGGCTGGCTGATGGTGCAAGCCATGGGATGTTCCAGAAGACAAATTCACCCATGCAGATTGTTGCCAACTGCTCAGGAAGCATTCACGATGCTGTTGCCATGGGGACTTGTATGCCCTGCGTTGCCAAGTCACTTGGTTTTGCAGAGAAGCCCTAGGGGCTGCTCCAGAAGCCTTCCCATTGTGAATGTTGGCCCTGGAAACACTGGATTGTCCAAAAGGAATGTGTTGGTGGAACACTGCAGACGGGGGGTCAGTGTATGCAGCCTCTGTCCTGGGGCTGCCGTCACTTGTGGCATCAATGCAGATGGTAATGTCCCAGGACACCTGACTGTATTTGTTTTGAGACAGGATCTCATGTAGTCTAAGCTGGTCTCAAACTAACTCAGTAGGTAGCCAAGGATGACTTTGAATTCCCGATCTATTTTCACATCCCAAGTGCCACAAGGACAGGCATGTGCCACACCATAGCCTGGTTTATGCTGTACTGGGCTTTCTGTTAGGCAAGTGCTCTACCCACTGAGTAACAAGCCCCGAACCATTTCTTTTTATTTTATTTATTTGAGAGAGGGAAAGAGGCAGAGAGAGAGAGAGAGAAAGAGAAAGAAAGAAAGAGGATGTGTGTGCCAGGGCTTCCAGCCACTGCAAACAAACTCCAGATGCATGCACCACCTTGTGCGTCTGGTTTGGGTCCCGAGGAGTCAAACTGAGGTCCTTTGGCTTTGCAGGCAAACACTTTAACCACTAAGCCATCTCTCCAGCCCCCCATTTCTTTTCTCCCCCCCCCTTTTTTGTTTTCTGAGGTAGGATCTCACTCTAGCTCCGGCTGACCTAGAATTCACTATTCAGGGTGGCCTCCAACTCATGTTGATCCTCCTACATCTACCTCCCGAGAGCTGGGATTAAAGGCATGTGCCACCACACCCAGCTCTTTTTTTTTTTTTTTTTTTTTTTTGAGGTAGTGTCTTGCTGTCTAGCCCAGGCTAAACTAGAATTCACTATGAAGTCTCAGACTGGCTTTGAACTCAAAGCGATCCTCCTACCTTTGCCTAAGTGCTGCCTTTTACCTTTATTTTATTTATTTATTTTTCCTAGGTAGGGTTTCACTCTAGTCCCGGGTGACCTGGAATTTGCTGTGTAGTGTCAAGGTGGCCTGAAACTCATGGTGATCCTCCCACCTCTGCCTCCTGAGTGCTGGGATTAAAGGCATGTGCCACCACACCTGGCTTGCCTTTTACCTTTTAACTGTTTCCAATTTGTCCTTGGATCCCCAGGAGCTACCAAGGCTGGGGCGTGGTCAGCAGTAGAGTGACAACCTAGAACCCACAATGAGGGCTGGGGGGCGTGGTCAGCGGTAGAGTGACAGTCTAGAACCCACAGTGAGGGCTGGGGGTGTGGTCAGCATTAAGAGTGACAACCTAGAACCCACAGTGAGGGCTGGAGGAGTGGTCAGTAGTACAGTGACAACCTAGAACCCACAGTGAGGGCTGGGGCATGGTCAGAGGTAGAGTGACAATCTAGAACCCACAGTGAGGGCTGGAGCATGGTCAGCGTTAGAGTGACAACCTAGAACCCACAGTGAGGGCTGGGGGTATGGTCAGGGGGCTGGGGGCGTGGTCAGTGGTAGCATGGAGGCCTAGCTTGCATGAGTTCCGTCAGCAGCACTGCAGGAATCAACAGTTGTCAGTTGTGAGTGTGCAGGGATTCTGTTCCCTTGTCTTTATTCCTTCACAATGCACTGACTTAACACTGAAATCTTAGCGGTTGGGAAGCTGTGGCAAGGGGATTTCTAGTGCAAGGCCAGCCAGGCTACAGGACCGACTCAAGAAAACAGAAACCATAGAAATAGCAGTCATTCATGGAAAATGTTAATAAAAATTAAAAAAAAAAAAAGAAAGAAATAGCAGTCATGTCGGGCGTGGTGGCGCACACCTTTAATCCCAGCACTCGGGAGGCAGAGGTAGGAGGATTGTCATGAGTTCGAGGCCACCCTGAGACACCAAAGTGAATTCCAGGTCAGCCTGGGCTACAGTGAGATCCTACCTCGAAAAACCATAAAAAAAGAAAAAAAAAAAGAAATAGCAGTCATGTTGGTGTCTCAGATTCTGCATAAGGGACTTGGACACTCACGGACCTTGAAATCTGTGGGATTCTGGAGCAATGCCCATTCTTTTCTTCAATGTAGGGTTTCACTGCCGCTCAGGCTGACCTGGAATTCGCTACGTAGTCTCAGGGTGGCCTCGAACTCACAGCAATCCTCTTACCTCTGCCTCCTGAGTGCTGGGATTAAAGCATTGCACCACCATGCCTGGCAAATGCCTTCTTTACAGAGGGACCACTATACAGGCTTTGTTCAGATCTCCACCATGTTTACTTAGAAACACCTTCAGTTTCCCATAAGTTTGTACACCTGTGTAAAAGCTAAGTTTTTTTTTTTTTAAATACTATTTGTGCCCCTTTGTTCTTCTGGCTTTACGTGGGTATTGGGAAATCGAACCCAGGTCGTTAGGCTTTGCAGCCAAGTGTCTCATCCACTGAGCCATCTCCCTAGCCCTTTTGTTTGTTTGTTTTTGGAGGTTGGGTCTTGCTGTAGCTCAGGCTAACCTGGAATTCACTATGTATTCTCAGGCTGGCCTTGAACTCATGCAATCCTCCTACCTCTGCCTCCTGAGTGCTGGGATTAAAGTCGTGTGCCACCATGCCTAGCTGCTGTTTTGTCTTAGTTGTCAAGATTCAAGGCTAACAAGGCACACAAGGAAGGAGGAACTGCAGAGTGAGTTCCAGGTCTAGTCTAGAGTGAGACCCTGCCTCAGAACCCCCCTGAAAAAAAAAAAAAAACACCCAAAACAACAAAACTCAGAAAACTTGAACTCAGGGGCAGAAGACTGAGAAAACTTGAATTCAGGAGGCAAAGGTGAGAAGATTTTGAATTCTGGGCACATTGGCTACAAAATGAGACTGTCTAATAAGTAAATGTTGGGGCTGGGGCTCCGTGGGTTGAGTGCTCACCTAGCATGCATGAAACCCTGGGTTCTAGCCCAAGAAACCCAGGTGATACACCTGTCACTCAAGCACAGGGGCCCAAGGGCCAGCCTCAGCCTGGGATACTTAAAAAAAGATGTCCCTCCTTACCCAGTCCTTTGGTTGTGTCTAGGTGGGCCGGGCCCCCAACATTGTCATTGTGTTTGACTGCTCCATGGAGACCATGGTGCAGAGGGTCGTGCGGCGCAGCCTGGTGGAACACTGGGCTGATAACCACTCAGAGCTGGCCATCCGCAGGCGCCTGGAGATGCACTACACCTTATTTGAACCTGTGCTGACTTTTTACCAGCAGAAGAACCTGCTACGAAACGTAGGTGCTGCCCTTCCTTGCAGGCCCAACCTGGGGTCTGCTGGTTTTCCTAGCATGCACTTTGGGGCTGTGATAAGCCTTGAGCCCCAAATGCCACTACATACTCCCAACTGGGGGTTGTGGTCCTTTGTCCAGCTTCTGTACTTCTCAGAAAGATTCCAGCAATGTCCTCCATCCCCACGGGAAGTGCCTAAAATATGGCTTTTTTCCCTGGAACCACCTGGGGTCAGCCTCCTCGTATCTTTGCAGGGCCTTGGGATGGCACCTGAACCAGCCTGCTGGTGTGCCAGGTTTGCCTTGTGGGGAGGATGTAGTTCTTGTCCCCACTGTAACCCCTTCTCCAGATCTTGGCAGAAGAAACTCCAGAGAACATTTTTGCCAAGTGCTGCTCCGTCATTGATAGCCTGCAGTGAGCCGGGGAGTGGCTGAGGCTCTGCCTCACCCTCCCCAAACCTCACAGGACCCAGGAAGCCTACAGGGCCTGTGAGGTGAGACCTGGGTGTCCCCTTCTGGCCAGCCAGGTGCCTGATGCACCTGGAGGAGCAGCCCCACTGCCCTGAGATGCCATCTGACTGCTGTGGACCCTGTCCCCATAGTGACATACTACTCAACACCTGAGAGCCTTGGTGCCCCTCACATTTCTCCTGGTTCAGGGCCATCTTGTGTTAGCCATACAACCATGGGAACAGAGCCCTGGGGACCTTCCCAGTGCCTGCCTCCCCAGTTCTCAGGGGGACAAATGGAGCTGGAAGTCATCCTAGCAGGTGGGCAGTACCACCCAATCCTTCAACCTATCTCAGCAAACACGGATTGTTTTTTTAAAGCAGCTTAAAAAAGAAAAGCGTGGGGTGGAGAGATGGCTTAGAGGTCAAAGCGCTTGCCTGCAAAGCCGAAGGACCTTGGTTCGATTCCCCAGTACCCACGTAAGTGCATGCATCTGGAGTTTGCAGTGGCTGGAAGCCCTGGCATGCCCATTCTCTCTTTCACACACACTTTGCCTCTTTCCCTCTCGTGGTACGCACCTTTAGTCCCAGCACTTGAGAGGCTAAGGTAGGAAGATTGTCATGAGTTGAAGGCCACCCTGAGACTACACACTGAATTTCAGGTCAGCCTGGACTAGGGTTAGACCCTTGAAAAACCAAAAATAAAATGCCAGGGCGTGGGGAGGGAAGGGTGCTATGAAAGCAAAGTGTGCCTGGAAAAAAATATTTTTCAGCCAGCTGTGGTGGCACACACTTTTAATCCCAAGCACTCAGGAGGCAGAGATAGGAGGATTGCCATTGAGTTCAAGACCACCCTGAGACTACATAGTGAATGCCAGGTCAGCCTGAGCTAGAGTGAAAACTTACTTTGAAAAACAAAAAACAAAACCCCACTTTTTCTCTTGTATTTTTCTTTTTTATTTTGGTATTTCAAGGTAGGGTCTTGCTGTAGCTCAGGCTGACCTGGAATTCACTATGTAGTCTAGTCTCAGGGTGGCCTTGAACTCACGGTGATCCTCCTACTTCTTTCTGCCTCCCCTCCACCCCCAAGTGCTGGGATTAAAGGTGTGAACCACCACTCCCGGCTTAAAAAAATTTTGAGAGAGCATGCCAGGGCCTCCAGCCACTGAAAATGAACTCCAGATGCATGCGCCCCCTTGTGCAGCTGGCTTACATGGATCCTAGGGTTATCAAACCAAGGTCCTTTGGTTTTGCAGGCAGATGCCTTAACAGCTAAGCCATCTCTCCAGCCCTTATATTTGTTTCTAGAAAAACAACACAAGGCTTATAGCTTCCAAACACCATTACCAGAAATCTTCTGTTTGTACATGTACAAAAGATATACATTGCTTCAGAAGTCAGCTTACAGGGAGACACAGCAGACACAGGGAGGCTTTTGTCATCATTTATTTGTGAAGTTAAAAACGAGCGATAAAAAGTAAAAACTGCCATACAATTGTTTTGTTCTCATTTGTTTCAGTTTATCTCCTCGAACAGATGGAAAGACAACAGACCAGGCCAGTCCTGGGGTCGGGGTGGGCCAGGGACAGAGCCGGGGAGGAATAGCAGGGGGCAGGGGAGAAAGAGAAAAAGAGAGGGGGAAGAGAGGGGGGCCTGTGACACCCACACCTGGTCCAAGGAATGTCCAACTCTAACTAAAAAAAAAACGAAAAAAAGAAATAGCAAGAGTGACTTTTTTTTTCCTTTTTAAAAGTTTATTTTAAAAACAAGAAGAGGGCCCCGGACGGAAGGGAGAAAATGAATTGCTTTATCCTGGGAGAAACGGTCTCATGGAGGTTGGGGATAAAGATTTATATATATATATATATAATTTTATAAGTTTTGTTCTGCTGTGTTAATTTTAAAACTTTTTTTTTTTTGGCAGAGGTTAAATTCTCCCTATTTTCTAAGGCTGGCTCAACATGAAGGATCCCCATTTTGGAAGGACAAGGATGCAAGACGTGAGTGAGGGCGAGGGCCAGGGCCAGGAGCCACGCCTGGGGCCTGCATGAGGGCTCCCCCACAGCCCCAGGTGGCCATCGCGCTCTCACCAAACAAACCAAATAGAAAACCAACAAAACAAGCCCCCAAACAGAACAAAATGGAGAAAAAAAATAAAGTTTTTTTCACAGATGAAGTTCACATTCATTCGATTCATTGAGCCTGCGGAGGGAAGAGATAGGAATCGGTCACCGCGGGGAGGGGCGGCGGGCCGGGCTGGCAGAGGGCTGTGGCTGGCTGTCTCAGGGACTCGCTGAAGTCAGGCTGCTCCTTGGTGAAGGAGAAGCAGGAGAGAGAGGGAGAGAGAGAGAGAGGAGGAGAGAAGAGCAGTCGGCAGCAGAAGAGAAGCAGAGGCATGGAGGGAGAAGCACGGTGAAGAGGTGCACGGTGGGGAGGAGGGGTGCCCACTGACTGAAGGTGGGAGGAGGGGAAGATGGGAGGAGGGCAGGAGGTGGGTGGCTCGGACGCATCACAACATCAACAACCAGAATCACGGTGTCCCCACAACACCCCTGTGAGGTAGGTTGGAAGGTGGCAACGATCGTCATGCCCACTTCACAGACAAGGCCAGGACACACAGGCGAGCACAAGAGTGAGGCGGCTGAGCCAGGTGGGGCCAGAGCTGGTCCCTTCAGTCCCTTTGGCGGGCTCCCAGGCTCCCCTCAAACCCACCAGAGCCAGGGCCGCCTGCAACACGTAGTCACTTGGACACGGGGGAAAAATATCATGGCTTAAAAAAAATAATTAAAAAAAAGAACAAATCAAAACAAAAAAAGATGCAGAAGGGGGAAAAATAGACGTTTTCTTCCCAAGTGGCCAGATTCTGAGTGAGTGGGTTTAGCAGCCAGTTTGGCGACCAACACAGGACCTGTTCCTGTCCCCCACCCCAGGACTACCCACCAGTTCACAAGTTCCACCTTTGCGGCTGGTGCTCCCCAGCATCCTGACAGCGTCACTCAGGAACAGCGGCTGGCGGAGGAGCCTCTTCCGTGAGCCTTTGGACCCAGTGGGCGCTTCCTGGCGGCGGGGCAGGGCTCCAGGGCTCCGGGAGACTGGCATCAAGGGCACACCCCGCAGGGGAAGGGGTTTCCGGCGCTACCCACTAAGGCAGGATGGACGGTGGCCGGGGGTTGGAAGGAGAAAGGAGGAGGAGGAGGGTGGCAGTTCCCACTTGCCTGCTGCTGTCCCTGCTGGGTGGGGGGCGGCTGTGGGCCGCCAGGACCAGGGGTCTGTCCGTAGTAAGCAGCCTGCTGTCTGTAATACTCAGCCCAGGCAGCGCTGTAGTCCGGCTGAGAGCCAGGGGGTGCTCCAGGACCCCCTCCAGTGGCCACTTGCGCTGTGGGCATGGGGGGCAGAGGATGAGTGGCTGCAGGGAGAGCTCGGCTCCTGCTGCCACCTCCTCCTTCCCACAGCCACTGTCCTTGTCTGGGGCAGTCTTGCTCACTCACCTTGCTTCTTGTAGTACTCCTCCCAGGCCTTCGTGTAGTCCTGCTGCGGTGGTGCTCCGGGCTGCTGGGGCTGCTGGCCTGAGGAACAGGGAGGATGATCAGAGCCAAGCCTCTTGGTGGGACTCCTTGCTTCTGACACTGCACTTACCAATTTTTTTATAATACTCTTCCCAGGCCTTGGTGTAGTCTGACTGGCCAGTGGGTGGAGGCTGTGGGGGTTCCCCCTGTGCAGGTGGGGCTGCTGGGGCTGGAGCAGGGCCCGGCACCGGGCCTGGGGGCTGCTGGTAGTAATGGGAGTAGTAGGCGGCCCAGGCAGCATTGGGGTCTGCAGCAGCTGCAGCGGCTTTGTCTGGAGGGAAAAGGGAGTTCAGCTGAGAGGACATAGCAGGCCACCCTGGCCTCCCCGTGATAGCTGGTACCGTGGACACTTACTTGGGTCATGAGGAGCAGGAGGTTGCCACTGGGGGTAGGTGTTGCCCCAGCCCTGGGGTGGGTATTGGTGAGGAGGGGGCCCACCAGCACTATGAGAAAGGAAAGACTTGTGAGCTTGGGTGAAGTGGCCAGAGCCCAGAGTAGCAGACTCAAGTAACAACTAGCAACTAAAAAACCAGAGCATGCTGGCTAAAAAGACATGAAACGGTCTGGGCCAGGTCCACACGCTGGGATGGAATACTGAACACCCGTGGGCAACTGAGTGCGTGAGTAGGCAGAGGCAGAGGCCGAGGCCGAGGCCAGAAACAGTGGAGGTGCTCATTAGATAGGGGTGCCTGGCCCCTTTGGTGCTCCTGAGAGGCATAGGTGGAAACGGGGCCTGTCCCTTTGGTGGCCCACATGGCAACCCCAGGAAACAGGAGAGTACTCACTGTGGGGGAGCCCCTGGAGGGCCCTGGTTGAAAGGCCCAGGGTTGAAGGGCCCCATGGGGCCAGCGGGGCCTGGTCCTCCGGGACCTGGTCCAACTGGGCAGAGGGGACCCTGAAGGAAGGAAAATTAGCTGAGTTCAGCTATCAGGATAGGGAGGAGGGGACTCTCGGTGGCATAGCTCCCCAAAAGCCTACCTCTATCTTTTCCTCAATGAGCTGCTTGGCATGGTCAATCTGTTGGGGTGAGCCCCGGATAATGAAGAGCTTGAAGTTGGGGTCCCCATTGGGTGGCAGTTGCCGTGAGATTTCTACAAAGGCACCCGTCTGCTGGTTGATGGCCTTCACGTTCTCACCCCCTGCGGAGCCAGTCAGTGAGGGGTCTGATAGTGAGGAGGATGGGACAGGCAGGGCAGGGCAGAGTCCACCAGACTTACCTCGGCCGATGACTAGCCCGCACTTGTGGGTGGGAATGGAGAAGGTCATCTCCCCACCAGGAGGGCCCCAGCTACCTTGGCCTCGTCCTCGTCCACGGCCCCCAGGGGGCATGCCAGGCCCACCTGGAGGGCCTGGGGGTCCACTCTGCCAGATGCGGAAGATGATGAGTGAGGAGCTGGGCTAGCCATGGACCCTCTCATGAACTAAGTATCCCAGCCACCTACCCTGAGGCTCTGGAGGAGGTCATTGATGATGCGGGCTGCATGCTCACAGCGGTCCGGTGGGCCCATGATATGAGCGATTTTCTCGGGGCCTGTCCCATCGTCTGAGATCAGCACCAGAGACAGAGACCAACTTAGAAACACACTAACACAGCAGCCCCATGATGCTGTCATTCCTGGAGCCCTGATACTACTATGTAGGCAGATACCCCATACTTCCCAGAGACAGAGCCATCTAGTTAATTGGGGCTAGCGTTTTCTTCCACCTATCGGGTCCTCTGAACTACATAATCAAGTGTAAAAGTCTGGGGTCGCCCCTCTCCCGAGAGGTGAATGAAAAGAGCAGGGGCTAGGCTAGTGATATGACAGGACTATGGGCTGTACTTCAGGGCTAGGGTTGTTTGGAGGCTATTCCTCCCATGGGTCAGAGGACATGGACCTGACCACCAGCATGCAGCCCTGACCTTGCTTGAACTGTATCCGCACGCCTGCGTCATTCTGAATCTTCTTGATCATCTCTCCACTCCGCCCAATGACTACTCCAACAGAATGCCTGGGCACAGGTACCTGGCAGGCCAGAAGGCACAGCTGTTTCCCAGCTCTGCTCCTGGGGTTGTACCACTGATCTCCTGGGGTGGGGGGTGACCCACACTCACATCAATGCCCCCACCAATCCGAGATCCATACTCGTTGCGGTCCCCAAAGCCACCCTGGTCCCGTTCTCGGAGGATGTCCATCACCATCTCACAGGCTTGCTGCAAACACGTGGAGTCCAGTTGGTATGACAAGCCTTGCTCCTGAGGCATGCACTTCCAGGCCTGACCAGTGTCCCACATAGCTCTCCCCAGGGAGGCAGCAGAAGAGGAGGACACACAGGGAGGGCCGACTTCCCAGCGAGCACTGACTCACCTGCACTTTATAAGGATCCCCTATGATCCGCAGCGGTTTGTCCACGTTTGTGTTCTGGGAGCCATCCTGAATCAAGATCATCTTCACACCAGCACGCTCCTGAAGGGCAGAGGCATCAGGAAGCAAGGTCAGTGTGGCATAGCAGGGCAGGGCAGGCTCTGGGACACAACAGGTGGAGTAGAGGAGGGATGTCCTCACCTGTAGCTGCTTAATCGTCTCCCCGCCCTTGCCAATGACCAGGCCAGCCTTGCCTGCAGGGATCATGATCTCCTGCACGGTGCCATTCTGACCTCCATTGGCATTGTCATGGAACTGTCCTGGGGGGCCTCCACGACCCCGAGACACGATGTCATCCAACATCATCTTCGCTTTCCTACAGAGGGAAGACAGCTATGACTGGACTGCATGCAGTGCTGGTGGGGTGTACCACCTAGAGCTCAGCCGAGGCGATCCCAACAGGTATATGGAAAAGATGATAGGATGTGGGGGCAAACTGTTCACAAGCTTTCAGGTGGGAAGACACATGGGCATCACCAAGTGCCACAGGAATCACAGTGGGACTTACTGGACAGATTCAGGAGCTCCAGTCAGGGACACGCTGCGCTCGGGAAGGCCACCACTGTCTGGAGAGGAAGAGAGAATGCTCAGAGGGCTGCCACGAGGATGAAGAAACCTCCACTGACAGATGAAGCCTCTTTTGCCAAACCACTTTACTCCCCAGACACAGGGGAGCTTGGAAGAATGAGGCCAGAACTTAGTTGAACTAGGTATGGTAGCATGTGCCTGTCAACCCAGCACATGGTGGCTGAGGCAGGAGGATCGTGAGGGGAAAATGGAGAGGTCAACACCAGAAGGGTTGAGCACCAGGACACTTTAGCACCTCAATAGTCACTGCATAGCACCCATCTGGGGGAGAATCTAAGAACACCCCGCCACTGAAGCACCCTGCATCTCAGAGAAGGCTGACTGTGGCCTCCTTCTCCACTGTTCCCTTTGCTATGCTATCCTCTGCTTGCCATGAAGAGAAGAATCTTTCAGGATCGCACTAGCTATGACACTGTGCTCAGTGAGCCAGGGGTTCAAGCAGTCCCAGTCCCCCATACCTGGTGAGATCTGTACTTTGCAGCCCGAGTCCTGCTGGATTTTGTTGATCTGCTCACCTCCTCTGCCGATGACTATGTGGAGAGGAGCAGAGAAAGGGGAGACTGGCTGAGGGAGCCCAGGACTCAGGCAGGGGCTCCCACCACCTGGCCCCTCAGACAGCAGAACCCAAGAGGACAGGCAGAGGCTCCCAGGGACCCACACTCACTCAAGCCCACCATGCCATCCGGGACCCTGTACTCTTCTGTCATGGAAGTCCTGTGAAGAGACACTGACAGTCAGTCTCTGCTGGGAGCAGAGGTCCAGGACACATCTGCCAAAAAGGCCTGGCCACTGGGGTGAGGCTGCAGACCAGCTTCCTACAACCTAGGGCCCTGACCCAGAGGGCTGTCCCTCTGTCTCAGGGTGAATGTAAGAACTTAGACAACCTCTTTTTATTTTTAACTTATTATCCTGCCCCCACCTACTGAGTCCTGGGACAACAGGTGTGCTTTTAGCACTCTGGGTTTATGCTGAGTTGAAGATGAACCCAGGACCAAGTGTATGCTAGCCATAGAATCCACTGAGCCCAGCCCTCTTGGGGTCTTAAGAACAGGCCGTGGACAGCAGTTGCAGCAAACAGGGTGCACATCCTGTCATCTGCCAGTAAACCACTGGCTCAGACACAGAAAATCAGTGGCCCTCTTCAAGGACTTATATCCAGTCAAGTCTGTCTGACGTGGCCAAGTGGAAGCACAGCATCCCACCCCATAGCCCACATACAGGAACACAAGGAGTGGGCACCTGGCTTTGGGTCTTCCCTCTGGCCCCACACAGCTACCCCATGTCAGTCTCAGACCCAGAGAAAAAAAAAGAAGTGGAGCAAGTTGCCTACCTGGGGGGAGGGTGGATGGGTCCAAGCTGAGATCCGATGGCTACAGACAGACCGAGAGGAAAGCCTATCTTAGCATGTCTCTCTGTACACCCTCACCCCAAAGTGTCTCTGCATGCACCAGGGGAAAAAATGGCTCTTACCACCCACCAGGTTCTGTGCCTCCAATTTGCCCCCCAAATCTCCCGACCCAAACCTCAATGGACTCACACTCTCCCTGTGAAGCCAGCTTCTTGCTCTCCGGCTGGTCTGTGGATGACAGAGCCTGTCAGATAGGACACCACCCACCCACAATGCCATCCCAATGCTGGGACCACATGGCCCAGCAAACAGTTGTGAGCCCCAGAGGGGAGGGATGGCAAGCCCTCAAGCCTGCCATCAACTTCCAGAGACAGAGTCCCCTTTAAACAAGTGAGCAGCAAAGTTACTAGCATGGCCAGGCATGGTGACACATGCACTCAGAAGGCACAGAGGTAGGAGGACCACTGTGAGTTTGAGCCAGCCTGGGCTACACAGAATGAATTCCAGGTCAGCCTGGACTAGAGTGACACCCTACCTCCAAAAACCAAAACCACTCAATAGCACTGACCTTGTCCAGGTTATGGCCCGGATCTGTCTGAAGCAGGGGGTCCCGGACAAATACCACTTTGGTTATATTGTGAGCCCCAAGGCTGGCCTCACACTGGGTCTCCCCACCTCCCACGGGGAGGAATCATCTTGGGAACTTACAACTTCACCCCTACACAAGCAACCTGCCTTCCCCTCCAGTGCACTCCTGACCCCCTGCAATACCAGGGATGCCTTGAGATGGTAGAGGAACACAAAGAATTCACGAAGCTGGGACAGCCTTTCCTCTCGGCACCCCATTCCGTCAAAAGTACCACCCCACCTCCCGCCCCAAGAAGAGACCATTACCTCCATCTTCCAACTGTCTCTTCTGGCCCCCAAAACCAAAATCAGGAGTGCTATTGTTCACGGTGGTCGCAGCATCGCCTCCAATTTTGGCTGCGATCTGGAATGAAACAGAACACAGACAGATGCGTCTCCACCTAGAACAACCCTCCACAGTGCCTTGGTTTCAGGAAGAAGTGTACATGCAGACACCGGAAGGAGCTTTCAGCAATTCTCCCAAGTTCTCTAGGAATTCTGAAGTCTCCCCTCTTGTCTTTCCTGGCAGGATATATGCCCACAACAGACTGGCACACACACCTACTTGGCTCTGGGGGTGGGACAGCAGCTGAGCAGGGACAGGGAAGGTCCTGGAGACCAACAAGTAAGTGCCTTCAGACACTTCCCAGTCTGCACTGGCTCAGAGGCAGACAACAGCTGAACACCACTTTCCTTCACATTCCTCCCCTCAAGATCTTTAACCAAGGTGCCCTGAATAACCCCAGGTGAGCTTTTGCTTCAAGGCACCTTAAGCTCCCACAGCACCAAGCCCTGTTGAAAACCATGTCATGTTTCAGATACCCAGAAAGCATCTTTGAAGAAACCCTCATTCAGCAAACAAACAAGACCATAATTCCTGATCCTGAAGTCAAGACGAGCTTTCCAACTCAATTTAAACAACATGCTCACACTTGAACCTTTGTAAAGCTCTTGGGGTGCACACATGGGGCTATGTCACCCCCAATAATGGCACCAACTATCACAAGGGAAAGCAGACCAAAATGCTAGAGAACCTACTCCACACTGGAGGTGAGGGAGACCACCTAACGGGTCCTCCTACCTCAGGAGGGACCAACCCTCAGCCCTGCAGCACTGGGATAAGCCCAGAGTGCCACCAAGTTGGGCTGGCTCAAACACTTCCATTCCATATTAAGGTCCCTAACAGGTCCAAACCAGGGAGAGGAGGCTGTAAGTAGAGTGGAGCTGGGGTCACATCAGCATGTGACACCTTTATATTGTCACTATGCCTCAAAACATTGAGATGTGACCTTCCTGTCCTGGTCCCAAAGAGGGACAGAGCACAAATTACACTGAACATCAAGGAAGAGTAGAGTTCTATCCTTATCCTCTACATCTCGCCCCAATGCCATGCCCGGCCTCTGCCGCCAAAGAATCCCCATGAACTTTCTGTCCTTTAGAAATCTTTTTCCTCCTAGATGGGGGCAGAAAGAGGACTGAGTTGAGTGAGGGGTGATAGGTTCCCAAGTACGTATTGGAACTGCAAGCCTCATGCAAACCCAAGGGTGGCTCGGGTATCCCCCAGTGTTAACCTGACACCTTGCAAGCTTAGGAGTGGCTCTTGACGACCCCTCCACACTCCTGACCCCCTGCAATCCCAGGGGCGGCTCTTGATGACCCCTCCAGTGCACTCCTGACCCCCTGCAATACCAGGGATGGCTCTTGGTAATTCCCCCAGTTGCAAACCCAGGGGTGGCCCTTGGTGACCCCTCCAGTGCACCCTTGACCCCCTGCAAGCCCAGGGGCGGCTCCTGATGATCCCTAGCACACCCTGACCCCTGAAAACCAGAGGGTGGCTCCTGGCGACCCCCCCAGTGCCCTCCGCCCCCTGCAATGGGGGTCACCGCTGCCGGCCGCCCACGTGACCCCGGAGCCGGCCTAGACCCCCCCCACCGAGCGCACGCACGTGACCCGAGCCCCCTCCCTGGCGGCACGACCCCTCGGGCCTCACCTGGCGGGCGCGCTGCACGGCGTCAGCGAAGGCGTCCTTGCGGATCCCCGGGCCACCCCCGCCGGGAGGCTGCGACGGCCCTCCTCCCGACGAGCCTCCGCCCGGCCCGCCGCCGGGGCCTCCGCCGCCCCGGTCCCCAGCGCCCGGCGGGCCCGGTGGAGGACCTCCTCCAGCTCCCCCAGCTCCTCCGCCTCCGCCGGCGGGGGGTGGCGGCCCCGGCGGGGGTCCTCCGGTGCTGTAGTCTGACATGGCGCGGCGGGAGCCCGGCCTGGCGCGGAGGCTAAAGCTGAGGAGGCGGCGGCGGTGGCGGCGGCGGCGGCGGCGGCTCAACGCGGGAACAAGGCCTCGCTCCACACGGCCGCGGAGCACTCTGGGAAACCAGACGAGGTGAGCGAGGGGCGCCCCCTCCCGCGGCGGCGTGACGGACGGCTCGGGCTGGCCAATGGGAAATGGACGTTGCTCCACGCACACCAATCGTGGGCAGCGGAAACGAGCGACCAGTCAGCGTCCCGGAAGATACAGTAGGAGGGTCGCGCAGAGTGACTGACAGCTCTGAGAGGCAATAGACTGCGGGTCCCCGGCGCTGGGCGGGCAATGAAGGTGACGCGAGAAGTCAGGAGGCCCAATGACACGTGAGTTCCAGGTTCGCGGGCGGCTGCAGAATTAGATTGACGGCTCCAGACGGTCACGTGGATCGAGGGGCGGGGATTAGCGGAAGACTCCCTTTAGACGGGCTAGACCGGTGTTCAGCGTGATAGTCGTAAGCGAAAGCCAATGCGTACACGGGGGAGGCGGCGCTTGTGCAGACTGGCAGTCACCTGATCCAATCGCTGACGAACTCCGAGTGATGAGCTTGGATTTGGACTTGACTGCTTTCCTTGTTAATCAGAATCCTTTCCAGCCCTGACATCTAAGCCAATGGCGGGGCGACGAGGGGCTGGCTCGAGGTAATTGACATTGCAAGAACAAATAGTGGTGAAGGAAGTGAAGTTGCCCGGTTTTCGGGGTGAGCCAGTGGAAACGCTGCTACCTTGGGGTGGAGCCGGTAGTAGACGGCGAGAGGGCATTAGCCCGAGCGCCAGTGAATGGCAGCCGTCGTGGACGATGGCGATCGGCTGCCGGAAGTCAGGCCCGAAGTCTGGGTTAGCGCTCCCGGGCCAGATGGCTGGCTAGGCTGTGCACGTGGCCTGCTTGAAGCCTTGAGCATCGGTGCCTCCGGCGGTGCGCGTGGCCTGAGAGCTGGAGGAATCTCTAGGATCCTCCTGATCTCTCGCTCCAGAAATCTAAAAACTCTTTTTTTTTTTTTTTTTTTTCCTGGACTTCGGGGACCAGCTCCTTGTTCCAGTCACAAACCCAAGGATCCCTGGTCTCCACAATGGGGATCGACCCCTGGACCTCGTGTTTGCTAGCCAAGATTAATACTTGCCGAGACACGCCCCCAGCCCTCTCAACTACCCTTTCTAATAGAATTAGCTATTCCAGACACAGCCAGCAGAAAGTATCTTTATTCCTGGTTTTCTCTTTACACTTTATGTTGGACATAGCTGGCAGAAACGAGATTGGAGTTCAAACTCAGGTCTAAAGACTGTAGCCTCTAGGAGAGTACCCTTGGGAATCTTCTAACCCCAGTCCCCCAGCTGGCTTTTGTAGCAAAACAAAATAAACAAAAACCAAAAAAATAAAATAAAAAAACCAAAACAGTCCCAAAGCCTGATCCGTGGAGGGTTCTTTTGGATCCAGGGACAACTGGGTGTTCCAGGCCCTTCCTCATTGGGGTGTGTCCTCCGGTCACGACCTGTACACACCCAAGGTTTTCTTCATAGTTTCATACACTACATAGCTGATACCACCTGCTGGCAAAACTTTCAGTAACGTTGGAGTCATGCCTCGGTACAGCCCTGGCCAGCCCTGCTGGGTGAGGATCCTCCGAAAGACTCCTAGCATGGTGGGGTTGGAGCCCTCCACGGTGTCTGTGGGGACAGAGGCAAGCTCAGGACTGGGTCTGCTTTGATAGGTCATTTTAGGAGATGATTGTAGTAAATGTGGAGGGTCTGGGTCCAGTTTTGAGGGCAGTTTTACTTTTTTTTTTTTTTTTGGTTTTTCGAGGTAGGGTCTTACTCAGCCAGGCTGACCTGGAATTCACTATGTAGTCTTAAAGTGGCCTTGAAAACTCATAGCGATCCTCCCACCTCTACCTCCAGAATGCTGGGATTAAAGGTGTGTGCCACCACACCTGCCCCAGCTTACTTTTGCTAACTTTTGTTTGATGTCGTTCAGGCTGGCCAGGAAACTCAGTACATAGCTGAGGATGATCTTGAATTTCAGATCCTCCTGCCTTTATCTCCCAGGTACTGCAGTAATAGGAGTAATGGGTATGCACCACCATGCCCCTGTTACTTGGTGCTGGGACTCGAACCCAGGACCTCATTCATGCTACACAAGCCCTACTGACTAAGCTATATCCCCCAACCTCCCCCCTTGTCTTTCAAGGTAGGGTCTCACTAAAGCCCAGGCAGACCTGGAATTCACTATGTAGTCTCAGACTGGCATCTTAACTCACAGTGATCCTCCTACCTTGGCCTCCCCAGTCCTAGCTCCTCCTACTTTGGCCTCCCCACAGCCCAGCTATCCTTTTTTAAGGGATAAATTTGAGGGCTGGGGTTACATTGGGGGAATGAGTATAATAAATTTTGGTGGGTTCAGGGGTCAGCAAGCATAGCCAGGATCCAATATGGAGACTGAAGTTGGGTGTGGAAGGAGAGGATATTCAGAGCTAGTATGGCACATGGGGAGGTATGTAGGGTGGTGGCCAGTTCCAGGCCCACCTTGTGCCTGCATTCTTGTGCGCACCAAAGTCAGCGGGTAACTGGCCATCTGGCCACAGGTTGTGGACAGTGTCACAGAGGACAGGCTGACAAGGCCACTGGGGTCCTCCATGTCTCTACCCGACTTCTGCCACAAATGCCGGAGCAACTGCAAAAAAAAAGGATAAAAGAGCAGCTGAAGATATGCCTCAGTGTTAAAGGCGCTTACTTGCAAAGTCTGATGGCCTGGATTGGATTCCTCAGTACCCTTGAAAAGGCAGATGCACAAAGCGGGACATATGTCTGGAGTTAGTTTGCAATTGCAGGAGGTTTGGTGCTCCCATACTCTCTTTCTCTGTCTCTCAATAATTTTTTGTAAAGTTTTGTTTTAGTTTTTCAAGGTAGAGTCTCACTCTAGCTCAGATTGACCTGGAATTCACTGTGTAGTCTTAGGCTGGCTTTGAACTCTTTGCAATCCTCCTACCTCTGCCTCCCAAGTGCTGGGATTAAAGGCATGTGCCACCATGCCCAGCTCAAGATAATTTTTTTTTTAAAGGAGAGGGCTGGAGAAATGGCTTAGTGGTTAAGGCATTTGCCTGCAAAGCCAAAGGACCCAGGTTCAATTCCCCAGGACCCACATTAGCCAGATGCACAAGGGGGCACACATGTCTGGAGATCATTTGCAGTAGCTGGAGGCCCTGGCATGCCCATTCTCTTCCCCTCTCTTTCCCTCTTTCTCTAGCAAATAAGTAAATAAAAATAAAATATTAAAAAATAAAAAAATAAAGTGGAAAGGACTGGAGAGCTGGCTTAGCAGTTAAAGTGTTTGCTTATAAAGCCTAAGGACCCAGGTTCCATTCTCAAGGTCCCACATAAGCCAGATGTACATGGTGATGCATGTGTCTAGAGTTCATTTGCAGTGGCTAGAGGCCCTGGGGTTCCCATTCTCTCCCTCTCTCTCCTTCCCTCCCTCCTTCCTTCCTTCCCTCTGTGTGTAATAAATAAATAAAAATTTAAAAATACTTACAAAAATAAAAGTGGAGGGATTGGAGAACTGGCTTAGCAGTTAAAGCTGTTTGCTTGTAAGCCTGCCAGCCTGAGTTCAATTCTCCAAGTAAAGCTGGATGCAGAGTGGTGCATGCTGGGGAGGTGGAGCCAGGAGAGTTCAGAAGTTCATGGCTAGCTCGATTGCTGTCCTTAGACCTCCACATGTACATGGTGGAACATGTGCACCCAAACACACACACAGTGCTCAGTGGTTGAAGCATTTGAGCTCAAGCTGGAGTACCCCGAGTTCAATCCCTAGACCCCACATGAAAGCCGGATGTATGGTGGCTTCTGGAATTGTGTTCGTAGCAGTGGGGGAGGCAGAAACAGGACACTAATTAGAGAAACCCTGCCTCAAATGAGAACGTTGTCCTCTGACCCACACATACACCATGGCAAGTGTATGCCCATATTTACACATGTGCATGCACACGCACACACACAATAAAATAAATAAAGTGGCCAGGCGTGGTGTCACATGCCTTTAATCTCAGCATTTGGGAGGCAGAGGTAAGAGTATTGCCATGAGTTCAAGGCCAACCTGAGACTATATAGAGTGAATTCCAGGTCAGCCTGGGCTACAGTGAGACCCTACCTTGAAAAATGAAAACAAACAAACAAACAAACAAACTAAATAAATAAGGTAGAGAATGACTGAGAAAGGGACCCAATGTTGACTACTTGTTCCACACATGCATGAACACCCCCCACACACATGCACATGTGCACATACATGTATGTACAACCACAAACGCACACAAAATTCCATGCTTTGAGGAAGATACCCAGGGCTGACTTCATGACTCCACATGCACAAGTATGTGCACAAGCATACACAAAGAAATACACACACATGCAAAAGTTAATAAA
Source organism: Jaculus jaculus (assembly GCF_020740685.1). Classification (NCBI taxonomy): domain Eukaryota; kingdom Metazoa; phylum Chordata; class Mammalia; order Rodentia; family Dipodidae; genus Jaculus; species Jaculus jaculus. Next base: position 37,760,954 of record NC_059116.1, read on the forward strand.
TAAAACAGGTGGGCGTGGTGGCACCCACCTTTAGCACTTGGGAGGCAGAGGTAGGAGGATCACCATGAATTTCAGGCCAGCCTGAAACTTCATAGTGAATTCCAGGTCAGCCTGGGCTAGAGTGAGACCCTATCCTGAAAAGACAAATAAATAAACAAAAACAGCTGGGTGTGATGGTACACACCTTTAATCTCAGCACTTGGGAGGCTGAGGCAGGAGGATCACCATGAATTTGAGGCCAGCCTAGGATACAGAGTTCCTGGTCAGCCTTGGCTAGAGAACCTGCCTTTAAAAAAAGGCGGGGGGGGGGGAGTCGGAGAGATGGCTCAGTGATTAAAGGTACTTGCTTGCAAAGCAAGCACTTCCCCAGTCCTATGTAAAACCAGATGTTCAAAGTGGAGGATGTGTTGGAATTCGTTTGCAGTGGTAGGAGGCCCTGGTGTACCTATTCCCTCTCTCCTTGCAAGTAAATAACTTAAAAAAATTATTCCCAAGGAAAGAGAGGGTGGGGGAACTTCAGATGCATACACCATTTTGTGCATCTGGCTTTACATGGGTCACTGGAGAATCAAACCCAGGTCATTAGGCATTGTAGGCAAGGGACTTAACTGCTGAGTAATCCCTCTAGCTGCCCCCCTCCACCCTTTTCGAGGTAGGGTTTTGCTTTAGTCCAGGCTGACTTGGAATCTACTCTAGTCTCAGGGTAGCCTCCAACTCCCGAGTACGAGTGCTGGGATTAAAGGCATGGGCCACCATACTTGGCTTAAAAAAAAAAATATATATATATATATATATATATATATATATATATATATATATATATATATACACACACACACACACACACACATACATATATATACATACACACACACATATATACACACACACATACATACTTATATATATTTAAATATTTTATTTATTTGAAAGAGAGGGAGACACAGAGAACACTATGCCCTTCTCCTGCAATGACATCTTTTTTTTTTTTTTTTTTTTTGGTTTTTCAAGGTAGGGTCTCACTCTAGCTCAGGCTGACCTGGAATTCCCTCTGCTTTCTCAGGGTGGCCTCGAACTCACAGCGATCCTCCTACCTCTGTCTCCTGAGTGCTGGGATGAAAGGCGTGTGCTACCATGCCTGGCTCACAGCAATCCTCTTACTTAGACTTTGTAAATAAAAATATTTTAAAAAACTAAAAAAGAGAGCTGGTGCATGGTGGCATACGCCTTTCATCCCAGCACTCCAGGAGGCAGAGGTAGGAGGATCGCCGTGAGTTTGAGGCCACCCTGAGACTACATAGTGAATTCCAGGTCAGCCTGGGCTAGAGTGAGACCCTACCTCAAAAAAAAAAAAAAAAAAATCTCTCCAAATCTTGAGAGAGAGAAATAAATAAATAGCCAGGTGTGGTGGCACATGCTTTTAACCCCAGCATGTGGGAGGCAGAGGTAGCCTGAGGCCAGCCTGAGACTACGTAGAAAGTTCCAGGTCAACCTGGGCTAAAGTGAGGAGACCCCCACCTCTTCCCCCAACAAAGAAAAAAAAAAAAAGAAGGAAAGGGACAGGGCAAAAATGCATGGTGAGCAGGGCTCTAGCCCGCTCCCCTTCCTCTGTGGGAGGCTCACCTCATAGACTGCCAGGTCTGTGCAGGCATAGGGGATAATGCCAAGCATGTTGGGTAGGTAGCCACGATACAGGGCACGGGTGCCATCTCGTTCTAAGATCTGCCTGGCACAGTCCAGCAGTCCCGTGTACTGGCCAGTCCTGCGCAGAGTTAGGCGAGTCTTAAGAACCTGGGGAGGCAGATGGTTTGATTAAGTATTCTTCCACACCTGTTATCCCAGTAATTTTTTTCTTTTTTCTTTTTTCATGTGATCCTCCTGCCTCTGCCTCCCGAGTGCTGGGATTAAAGGCGTGCACCACCATGCCCGGCTAGCCCAGTATTTAGAAGGCTGGATTTCAAGGGCAGCTAGGCACGGTGGTGCCCTCCTTTAATCCCAGCACTCCGGAGGTTGAGGTAGGAGGATCGCTGTGAGTTCAAGGCCACCCTAAGACTACATAGTGAATTCCAGGCCAGCTTTAACTACAGCAAGACTCTACCTTGAAAAATAAAAATAAAAAGTTTCTGTATTAGCAGGAGAGGGGCATAGCTTCCTGTAACACCAAGAACAGTGGTAGGGCATCTTATTTTATTCAGGATTTCCTGTCCATACCTGAAAGGAGTGTGACTCTGTTAGATCAGGACCTGGGGTGGGACAGACATCTTTTATGCAGAATTGGCAGGATTTCCGGTCCCATACCTGTGCTGCCTATACCCTTCTCTGGCAGAATCCACCCCAGGCCCATAGCTTTTCCTGGTAGCAGACATCCCAAGACCCTGTCATTTCCAACATCTCAGCTCTCCATTGCAACCCACGGTGGTTTAGCTTTACAACTAACTCCACACAGTGGCCTCACAGGGCCCTGCAGTGACGCTGACCCCACCTATCACCGACCACCCTTACGGGCTCCCTGGAACCATGGTGCATGACTGTCTTTCAAAACCAGGATCATGATGATGGTGACAGATGGCTTAGTGGTTAAGGTGCTTGCCTGAAAAGCCAAAGGACCCGGGTTTGATTCCCCAGGACCCATGTAAGCCAGATGTACAAGGTGATGCATGTATCTGAAGTTCATTGTAGCTGCTGAAGGGCCCTGGCATGCCCAATTTCTCTATCTGCCTCTTTCTCTCAAATACATAAATTAATTCAAAACAAAAACAAAACAGGGTTGGAGGGATGGCTTAGCTGTTAAGGCGTTTGCCCACAAAGCCAAAGGACCCAAGTTTGATTCCCCTGGACCCACATTAGCCAGATACACAAAGTGCCTGGAGGTCCTGGTGCACCCATTCTCTCTCTGTCTCTTTCTCTCTCTTGTGTCTGTTCCTCTCAAATAAATAAAAATAAACAAAAATTAAAAATAAATAAATCAAATATTTAAAAAACAAACAAAACAATAGTACATGGGCAGCACTGCCAATTTTCCCCCCAGAGGGAAGTGAAGCCTGATCTTAAAGAGCAGGAAATTTTTGGAACTTTCTTCAGGCCCCTCCTCTGAAAAGAATCAGCACTCCAAGCGGCTATCATCTCTATAACAACTGCAGTTGAAGTCTACACTCTTTAAGCCTGGGACTTGAAACTTGTTCACATTTCCTCCTGTGCCAAACTTTATATTTCTCATGCCTTTTTTGAGGGGAGGTTGTTTGTTTTTCAAATCCTGAAATTCACTATGTCTCAGACTACCTTGTACTCACATTGATCCTCCTACCTCTCCCTTCTGAATTCTGGGATTAAAGGCATGTGTCACCATCTTTTTTTTTTTTTTTTAGGTAGGGTCTCGCTCTAGCCCATGCTGATCTGGAATTCACTATGTAGCCTTGAACTAACAGTGGTCTTCTGACCTCTGCCTCCCGAGTGCTGGGATTAAAGGTATGCGCCACCATACCCAGCTTCCATTACTTAAAAAAAAATTATTTATTTGAGAGAGAGAGAAAGGGAGGGAGAATAGGCATGCCAGGGCCTCTAGCCACTGCATACAAACTCCAGGCACATGCACCCCCTTGTGTATCTGGTTTATGGGGTCCTAAGGCGTCACAGGCAAACACCTGAACCACTACCATCTTTCCAGCCCTGTTTGTTTGTTTTTTGAGGCAGGGTTTTTCTCTAGTCCAGGCTGACCTGGAATTCACTATGTAATCTCTGGCTGGCCTTGAACTCACAGCCATCCTCCTACCTCTGCCTCCTGAGTGCTGGGATTAAAGGCATGTGCCACCTTGTTCAGCCACCATGCCTGTCAAGATTTTATTTTTGGTTTATTTTGAGTTTAACTTTCTATCACGGTGGAAAGCCATGACAGGAAAACACAGCTGGGTGTCATGTCTCAGCAAGCGTGGGACTAGACTACAAAACCCCATGTCTGCCAGATGTGGTGGTGGGCACTTCTAATCCCAGCACTTGGGAGGCAGAGGCAGGAAGATCGCTGTGAGTTCGTGGCCAGCCTGAGACTACATAGCAAATTCCTGATCAGCCTGGGCTAGAGTGAGACCCTACCTCCAGGAAGGTTCCATCTCCCAAAGACTTTACAACCTTCCCGAACAGTGCCACCAACTGGGGATTAAGTATTCATACATGGGGGACATTGTACATTCCAACCACCATACTCATCCTCCTAAGTGCTGGGATTAAGAGTGTGAACCACTATGCTCAGGCTTTCTAGTTGGTTCTAGAAGAGATGGTCGTTATAAAAGAAGACTGGGGACTAGGACAGTGGCTCAGTAGATAAAGTGCTTGCTTCAGAAGCATGAGGACCTGAGTTCAAATCCCCAGAACTCACATTCAAAGCCAGGCATGGTGGTGGCATCCTGTAGTCCCAGTGCTGGGGGAGGCAGAAATAGGGGGAATCTCTGGGGCTCACTGACCAGTCTAGTTTATGTAGCAAGTTCTACGCCCATGAGAGACCCTGTGGTAACTGAGCCCAAAGGTAACATACAAGGTTGTCCTCCACATGCACATGCGCACAGAAGGGCCCAACAACCATCCTCTTCTACTCTCTAGGTTCTGTTCTGTCATCCGGCCTCTCCCTTGCACACCCATTCCTCTATGATGCTGGCTGCCACAGGCGGTGGAACAAGTGTCTGCCAGATAGTCCCTTTGCTCAGGGCTGGCTCCCCAGGATGATGCTGTGGAAGGTAGTGGGACCTTGGAAGAAGTGAGGCCCAGTGGGAGGTCTTCAGGTCATTAGGGGTGCACCTTGAATTGCACCTGACCCTATCCCTCTGTCTTGTCCTGTGGCTTGTTGGCAATGAAGGCAACATTTTGCGCCAATATTTGCTCCCCCTCCTAGAAGGCCTAAAAGCAATGGGTTGATTGAACCATGACCAAAACCTAAAAGTCATGAGTTCAGATTAACCCTTCCTGACTGTGGCTGTGGCTCCGTGGTTACAGCACTTGCCTAGCATCCACCAAGCTCTGGGTTCCATCCCCAGCACCACATAAACCTACCATCCCAGCACTCAGGAGGTGCAGAGCATGAGGATCAGGAGTTCCAGGTCATCTATGACTACAAGGCAAGTATGAGGCCAGCCTGTGCTACAGGAGAGCCTGTTGTTAAAAAAAAAAAAAAAAAAAGAGGGCTGGAGAGATGGCTTAGTGGTTAAGCGCTTGCCTGTGAAGCTTAACAACTCCGGTTTGAGGCTTGATTCCCCAGGACCCACGTTAGCCAGATGTACAAGGGGGCGCACACATCTGGAATTTGTCTGCAGTGGCTAGAGGCCCTGGCATGCCCATTCTTTCTCTCTCTCTGCCTCTTTCTCTGTCTGTTGCTCTCAAATAAATAAATAAAAATAACCAAAAATAAAAAAGAAAAGAAAAAAAAAGCAAGCTAGGCATGGTGGCACATGCCTTTAATGCTAACACTTGGGAAGTGGAGATAGAAGGATGGCTGTGCATTTGAAGCCAGCCTGAGAAGACAGAGTGAATTCTAGTTCAGCCTGGGCTAGAGCTAGATCCTACCTTAAAAATCAAAAACAAGCCGGGCATGGTGGCGCACGCCTTTAATCCCAGCACTTGGGAAGCAGAGGTGGGAGGATCACTGTGAGTTTGAGGCCACCATGAGACTCCATGGGCTACAGCTCTAGACTGTACCTTGAAAAAAAAAAATCCAAAATAACTTTTTTTTTTCCCCCTAAGGTAGGGTCTCATTCTAGCCCAGGCTGACATGGAACTCACTCTGTAGCCCAGGCTGGCCTCAAACTCATGGCAACCCTCCTACCTTAGCCTCCCAAGTGCTGTGATTGTAGGTGTGAGCCACTTGGCAAAATAAACCTTTTCAAAGTTGTAATTACCTCAAATATTTTATTCAAATGACTGAAAACTAACACAGGGGCTTCACCAGAGCCATGCACTGCAAGCTCTGTGAGGTAGATCAACCTTGTTTTCTTTAGCCACAGCCCAGTGTCAGGTGTTATTTGGCCATAGCAATGGAGCAGAGACTAAAGAACAGAAAACTGAATCATGCCCAAAGAAAGGAAGCTGGATCTAGGTGTGGGCAGTTCAAGAGAATGGGCATGCCAGGGTCTCCAGCTGCTGCAAATGAAATCCAGATTCAGGGGCACCTGTGCGTCTGGCTTAGGGTGGGAGCCAGGGAACTGAACTCAGGTCATTAGGCTTTGCAGGCAAGTGCCTTAAATGCTGAGCCATCTCTTCAGCGACTGAGCCCCTATTTTATTTGTTTATTTTTATTTATTTATTTGAGAGTGACAGAGAGAGAGAAAGGCAGATAGAGAGAGAGAGAGAGAATGGGTGCCCCAGGGCTTCCAGCCACTGCAAACAAACTCCAGATGCATGCGCCCCCTTGTGCATCTGGCTAACGTGGGTCCTGGGGAATTGAGCTTCAAACCGGGGTCCTTAGGCTTCATAGGCAAGCGCTTAACCACCAAGCCATCTCTCTTGCACCGAAGCCCGATTTTTGATCTCCATCACTGTGTAAACCAGGCATAGTGGCACAGCTTTCATCCTAGCACCCAGAGGTGGGGCAGGAGGATCAGGATTTCATGGTCATCCTCTGTTACATAGTTCAGTTTGAGGCCATTCTGGGCTACATGAGACCCTGTCTCAAAAACAAAATAATTTTTTAGCTGGTCATGGTGGCACTGCCTTTAATTCCAGCACTCAGGAGGCAGAGGTAGGAGGATCACTGTGAATTCAAGGCCACCCTGAGACTACTTAGTGAATTCCAGGTCAGCCTGGGCTAGATGAAAAAAAAAAAAAAAAGTTTTAAAATGACAAGAAAAACTGGGTGTGGTGGGGCATGCCTGTCATTCCAGCATTTGGGAAGTAGAGACAAGAGGATATAGTTCAAGGTCATCTTCAGCGACCAAGTGATTTTCTTTTTTTTGCCTTTATTTAATTTTTTGGAAAATATTTTATTTATTTATTTATTTGGAGGGGGAGGGAGAAGGATAGAGATAGAGAGAGAATGGGCATGCCAGGGCCTCTAGCCACTGAAAAAAATTCTAGATGCATGTGCCTTGCCTTTATTATTTATTTATTTATTTGAGAGCAACAGACACAGAGTAAAAGAGGCAGATAGAGAGAGAATGGCATATGAGGGCCTCTAGCCACTGCAAATGAACTCCAGATGCATGCGCCTCCTTGTGCATCTGGCTTATGTGGGTCCTGGGGAATTGAGCCTTTAACTGGGGTCCTTAGGCTTCACAGGCAAACACTTAACCGCTAAGCCATCTCTCCAGCCCTACCAAGTGATTTTGAGGCCAACATAGGCTACGTGAGATCCTATCTTAAACTAAAACACAGAAAGGGGAAAGTGTGTGTTTGTGGGGGGGGGGAGGGAATTACCATGGGATTTTTTTTATACTCATGGAAAATGATAATAAAAATTAACAAAAAAGGGCTGAAGAGATGGCTTAGTGGTTAAGCGCTTGCCTGTGAAGCCTAAGGACCCCGGTTCGAGGCTCGGTTCCCCAGGTCCCACGTTAGCCAGATGCACAAGGGGGTGCACGCGTCTGGAGTTCATTTGCAGAGGCTGGAAGCCCTGGCGCGCCCATTCTCTCTCTCTCCCTCTATCTGTCTTTCTCTCTGTGTCTGTCGCTCTCAAATAAATAAATAATTAAAAAAAATTAACAAAAAAAACATGGATTGGAGAGATAGCTTAGTAGTTAAGGCACTTGCCTGCAAAGCCCGAAGACCTAGATTCGGTTCCCCAGTACCCATCTAAGCCAGATGCACAAGGTGGCGCATGTGCCTGGAGTTTGTTTGCAGTGGCTAGAGGCCCTGAATCAACCATTCTCCTATCTGCCTCTTTCTCTTTCTTAAATAAATTAATTAAAATATTTTAAAAAACATGATGGATTGGAGAGATTGCTCAGTGGTTGAAAGGTGCTTGCTTGAAAGCCTGCTGGCCCAGGTTCAATTCCTTAGCACCTACATAAAGCCAGTTGCACAAAGTAGTACATGTGTCTGGAGTTCACTTGCAATGGCAGGAGGCCCTGGTTTCTTCCTTTCTCTCTCTCCTGGCAAATAAATAAATATGTAAAAACAAAACTAAACACCATTCTAGCTGGGCATGGTGGTGCATGCCTTTAATCCCAGCACTTGGGAGGCAGAGGTAGGAGGATTGCCGTGAGTTCAAGGCTACCCTGAGACTCCATAGTGAATTCCAGGCCAGCCTGGGCTAGAATGAAACCCTACCTTGAAAAACAAACAAACAAAACAAAACAAAACCCCAAAACCAAACAAACTAAAAACTAAACATATGTACACCAGTGTAAGAAAAGAAAGCTCCTGTGTCCAGCTAAATCCATCAAGGCATTGACAAATTAAAAAGGTGGCATCTGGGATCCTTGGAGAGCAAGGATGAATGATGTGGTGGCTATCCAGGCTGCAGATGGTGCGTAGCTCACCTTGAGAACAAGAGGTACAAGAGGTACAGGGCTGGGTTGACAGTGGCTTAAGGATCTGGCAGGTCCTGGTCTAAGCTCAGCACAAGAGCGGGGAGGGAGATGGAGAGAGGTGACAAGGAAGACAGAGGAACAAGGAGCATGGTAGAAAAGAAAGAGATCTTGGTGTGGTGGCTATGCCTGTCGTCCCAGTACTTGGCAGGAGGACTGCTGTGAGTCTCAGGCCTACCTGACCACAGATTGAGGCTCTGTCTCACAGAAGCGAGGATGAAAGGAGAGGAGGACGCTGGGCGTGGTGGCACAGCCTTTAATCCCAGCACCGGGGTAGGAGGATCACCATGAGTTTCTGGCCACCTGGTCATCCTGAGCTAGAGTGAGACTCGGGGGGGAAAAAAAAAAAGGAGAGGAGGGAGGGAAGGATGGAGAGAAGGAAGGACAAAAGAAGAGCAAGAGGGAGGAGGGAAATGAGGAATAAGGGGAAGAGGAAAAGGAGAGAGTCAGAGAAAGAAGAAGGGGAGGAGGAAGAGGAATGGAGAAAAGGCATAAGAGGAGGAGAAAGAGAAAGGGGAGGGCTCTGGAGAGATGGCTCAGTGGTTACAAGCAGTTGCTTGCAAAGTCTTAGCAGCACAAGTTTAATTCCCTACTACCCACATAAAGGCAGATGCACAAAGTGGTGCATGCATCTGAAGTTCATAATGCAGTGGCAAGATGTCCTGGCACACCTATTCTCTCTCTCCCTACCCTCCACTTGCAAATAAATAAATTAAAAAAAATGTGCTTCCTACGCTGGAGAGATGATTTAGTGGTTAAGACATTTTCCATCAAAGACAAAGGACCAGGGCTGGAGACATGGCTTAGCGGTTAAGGAGCTTGCCTGTGAATCCTGAGGACTCACGCTCGATTGCCCTGGACCCACATAAAACCAGATGCACAAGGAGTTGCATGTGTCTGGCATTCATTTGCAGTGGCTGGAGGGCCTGGCACAGCCATTCGTCCTCTCTGTCTCTCTCTCTCTCACACACACACATACACTCTCTCGTAAAAAAAAAAAAAAAAAAAAAAAAGACAAAGGACCTAGGCTGGATTCCCTGGTACCCATGTAAGCCAGATGCAATAGGTTGGTGCATAAATCTGGAGTTTGTTTGCACTGGCATAACTATTCTCTCTCTCTGCCTCTCTCTCTCTCTCAAATAAATAAATAAAATATTTTTTAAAATGTGCATCCCGATCAAGCATGAGGGCCTGGGACCATGCTAAACAGCTGGACATGGCCAAACATGCGACTTCAGTCCCACTGGGGAACAGAGACCTGAAATAGTCAGAGACCATGAAAGAATGGCAAACTTTGGGATGATCAGTAAAAGGCACCAGGATCAGTAAGAGAGACTTCAACTCCAATAAGAACAGGCACAAGAGTGATGGAGTGTAACAACCAAGGTCCCTCCCAGGCCACCCCAGTCAAGCACATGGGCCCAGCAAGGGCACATACATGTGCACATAACACACACAGCATATCACATACATACTACACACCACATCACACACTATACACACAGCCACACACCATATCACACACTATGTGCATACCACAACACACACACTATACATACCACATCACATACAATACACACACCACAACATACACACCATATAACACACTATACACACATCACACAGTATACACACACCACAACATACACATCACACACACTACATAACATATCATACACTATACACACCATATCACACACTATACACACTACATCACACCCTATACACAAAGCACATCACACACACTACACACCACATTATACACACCACATCATACCCTATATACACACTCCACAACACATTATACACTAGTCATCACATCATACACTATACACACACCATCACACACTATACACCTTACACACACACCACACATCACATACTATACACACATATATTAACACCACACCACACACTACACACTCCCATCACACACACACTCTACACACACATTACACACACACACACAACACATCACACACTATACAAACACATCATGACACACACCACACACCAAATATAAATAAGAGCAACAGTAAAAAGAAGGGGAGGGCTGGAGAGATGGCTTAGCGGTTAAGTGCTTGTCTGTGAAGCCTAAGGGCTCTGGTTCGAGGCTTAATTCCCCAGGACCAACATAAGCCAGATGCACAAGGTGGCACATGCATATGGAGTTCGTTTGCAGTGGCTGGAGGCTCTGGTGTGCCCATTCTCTCTCTATCTATCTGCCTCTTTTGCTCTGTCTGTCACTCTCAAATAAATAAATAGGAATAAACAAAAAATTTTAAAAATAAAATAAAAACAAGGGGAATGATGTAGTTAGCTCCTCGTTGCTGGTACAAACATCCAACCACCAACCAGACACAGTTCGTGGAAGGAAGGGGTTTATTTCAAGCTTACAGATCCAGGAGAACACAGTCCATGGTGGAAGAAGCTGGTTCACCTCCATGGATTTAAGCAGAGAACATCACCAACTCCCAGCACAACATGTGTAAACAGAGCTCAAACTGCTCTCCACACATGTTGGGGCTGAATTCAGATCTGCTCCCAAACACACCTTAAGGCTGGAATCCAGGATGTACCCCAGTGACACCTCCTCCAGCCAGGTGGCTGAAGACCCAGGTTACAAGCTCATTTAGGGCCTCCAGGCACCATAATCAAACTCCAGACATGTGTGCCGTCTTGTGTGCATGTGTGACCTTGCACGCTTGCATCACATTGTGTGTCTGGCTTATGTGGGACCTGTAGAGTTGAACATGAGTCTTTGGCTTCACAGGCACCTTAACTGCTAAGCCATCTCTCCAGCCCCAAGCTCAATGTTAATAAAACATCTCAACCTACGGGGCTATACATTCAAGTTATCACATTCAAACTACCACAGGAAGGAAGAGAAGGGAGTGATGGAAGAGGAGAGAGGAGGAAGTGGAAGGAGGGAGAAGGCACAAGAGAAAGATGAGAAAAAAGTGGAGAAATGGCTCAGGCATTAAAAGCACCTGGTGGGTTCAATTTCCCAGTGTCCACATAAAGACGTGGTGTGTGCATCTGGACTGTGTTTGGAGTGGCAAGAGGCCTGGTGCATCCATACTCACTATTTCTCAAACAAACGTTTTTTTTTTTTAAAGGAAAAGGAAGGGAGGAGGATGTAAAAGGAAAGCGAAGAGGAAGGTGGAAGAGAAAGAAGGAAAAAGAAAGGGGGAGAAATAGAAGGAAGAGGAGAATGGGAGGAGAGGAGGACCGTCCCAGCTGTGGCAGTCTGGGTCCCGGGGCTGTGGCGCTCATCTTACCTCCATGGGGTTGATGAGTGTCTGGGAGATGGCCACAGCCAGGGAACCTGCCAGGAGCCGCTCCTGAAAAGGTGGGGACCCATGCACTCCACAGAAGAAATTCTTACACTGCAATGAGGGACAAGCGTGTGAGAAGGGGCCATTTTGCATCTCCAGAACCTTCCTGGGCAGAGGGCAGGGGTCTGGAAGGCAAAAGGGTGTCTTGGATGAGCCCTTGGAATTTTGGAGGGCTTCAACCATGCTCACCTGCTCAAAGACAGAGAACTTGATGGCGTACTCGGGAGCGATCTTCAAGACATTGATACCATTGCCCCGCCACAGCGAGCGGAACCCGCCCTCCTGCACCAGACTGTGGAGCCCGCCCAGCAGGTTCATGAAGTTAGCCTTGGAGGAGTAGACCTGGAGGGAGGAGCAAAGAGGAGCCCCGCCCAAGCCCTCACTGTGTGTTCCAGGCTGTCACTCCACCTCTGACCACGCCCCCAGCCCTCACTGTGGGTTCCAGGCTGTCACTCTACCTCTGACCACGCCCCCAGCCTCACTGTGGATTCTAGGCTGTCACTCTACCTCTGACCACGCCCCCAGCCCTCACTGTGGGTTCTAGGCTGTCACTCCACCTCTGACCACGCCCCCAGCTCTCACTGTGGGTTCCAGGCTGTCACTCTACCTCTGACCACGCCCCCAGTCCTCACTGTGGGTTCCAGGCTGTCACTCTACCTCTGACCACGCCCCCAGCCCTCACTGTGGGTTCCAGGCTGTCACTCTACCTCTGGCCACGCCCCCAGCCCTCACTGTGGGTTCCAGGCTGTCACTCTACCTCTGACCACGCCCCCAGCCCTCACTGTGGGTTCCAGGCTGTCACTGTACCTCTGACCACGCCCCCAGCCCTCACTGTGGGTTCCAGGCTGTCACTCTACCGCTGACCACGCCCCCAGCCCTCACTGTGGGTTCTAGGCTGTCACTCTCCCTCTGACCACGCCCCCAGCCCTCACTGTGGGTTCCAGGCTGTCACTGTACCTCTGACCACGCCCCCAGCCCTCACTGTGGGTTCTAGGCTGTCACTCTACCTCTGACCACGCCCCCAGCCCTCACTGTGGGTTCCAGGCTGTCACTCTACCTCTGACCACGCCCCCAGCCCTCACTGTGGGTTCTAGGCTCTCTACCTCTGACCACGCCCCCAGCCCTCACTGTGGGTTCTAGGCTGTCACTCTACCTCTGGCCACGCCCCCAGCTCTCACTGTGGGTTCCAGGCTGTCACTCTACCTCTGACCACGCCCCCAGCCCTCACTGTGGGTTCCAGGCTGTCACTGTACCTCTGACCACGCCCCCAGCCCTCACTGTGGGTTCTAGGCTGTCACTCTACCTCTGACCACGCCCCCAGGCCTCACTGTGGGTTCTAGGCTGTCACTGTACCTCTGACCACGCCCCCAGCCCTCACTGTGGGTTCCAGGCTGTCACTCTACCTCTGACCACGCCCCCAGCCCTCGCTGTGGGTTCCAGGCTGTCACTCTACCTCTGACCACGCCCCCAGCCCTCACTGTGGGTTCTAGGCTGTCACTCTACCTCTGACCACGCCCCCAGCCCTCACTGTGGGTTCCAGGCTGTCACTCTACCGCTGACCACGCCCCCAGCCCTCACTGTGGGTTCTAGGCTCTCTACCTCTGACCACGCCCCCAGCCCTCACTGGGTTCTAGGCTGTCACTCTACCTCTGACCACGCCCCCAGCCCTCACTGTGGGTTCCAGGCTGTCACTCTCCCTCTGACCACGCCCCCAGCCCTCACTGTGGGTTCTAGGCTGTCACTCTACCTCTGACCACGCCCCCAGCCCTCACTGTGGGTTCTAGGCTCTCTACCTCTGACCACGCCCCCAGCCCTCACTGTGGGTTCTAGGCTGTCACTCTACCTCTGACCACGCCCCCAGCCCTCACTGTGGGTTCCAGGCTGTCACTCTACCGCTGACCACGCCCCCAGCCCTCACTGTGGGTTCTAGGCTCTCTACCTCTGACCACGCCCCCAGCCCTCACTGGGTTCTAGGCTGTCACTCTACCTCTGACCACGCCCCCAGCCCTCACTGTGGGTTCCAGGCTGTCACTCTCCCTCTGACCACGCCCCCAGCCCTCACTGTGGGTTCTAGGCTGTCACTCTACCTCTGACCACGCCCCCAGCCCTCACTGTGGGTTCTAGGCTGTCACTCTACCACTGACCACGCCCCCAGCCCTCACTGTGGGTCCCAGGCTGTCACTCTACCTCTGACCACGCCCCCAGCCCTCACTGTGGGTTCCAGGCTGTCACTGTACCTCTGACCACGCCCCCAGCCCTCACTGTGGGTTCTAGGCTGTCACTCTACCTCTGACCACGCCCCCAGCCCTCACTGTGGGTTCTAGGTTGTCACTCTACCTCTGACCACACCCCAGCCCTCACTGTGGGTTCTAGGCTGTCACTCTACCTCTGACCACGCCCCCAGCCCTCACTGTGGGTTCCAGGCTGTCACTCTACCTCTGACCACACCCCCAGCCCTCACTGTGGGTTCTAGGCTGTCACTCTACCTCTGACCACGCCCCCAGCCCTCACTGTGGGTTCCAGGCTGTCACTGTACCTCTGACCACACCCCAGCCCTCACTGTGGGTTCTAGGTTGTCACTCTACCTCTGACCATTCCCCTAGCTCTCATGGTGAAGTCTAGTTTGTCAAGTTAACACTGACAACGCCCCCGACCTTTCTCATTTAAAAATGTTACTTTATTAATTAATTTATTCTGGACAGAGAGGTGGGCAGATAGAGAATGGATGCATCAGGGCCTCCAGCCACTGCAAACAAACTTCAGACACATACACCACTTTTTGCATCTGGCTTATGTGTGTCCTGGGGAATCAAACCTGAGTTCTTTGGCTTTGCAAGTAAATGCACTAACCTCTAAGCCATCTCTCCAGCCCCCTTCTTATTTTTAAATCCAAGGTTTTAATATTTTTATTTATTTGAGAGATAGAAAGAGGGAGACAGGGAGAAAGAACAGGGCCTCCAGCCACTGTGAAAAAACTCCAGAAGCATGTGCCACTTTGTGACCTGGCTTTACATGGGTGCTGGAGAATCAAACTCAGGTCATCAGGCTTTGCAGGCAAGTTCCTTAACTGCAGTGCCATCTCTCCAGCTACCTCCTCATTTTTTGGTCTCACTAAGTTGCCCAGGCTGGCTTAAAACTTACTCTATAGCTCGCTTCTTATTCTTTACACCTATCCAAATCCCTCTTCCTGGTGATGCACATCTGTAATCCCATATCAGGAGGCTGAGCTGAGGCAGGAGAATGTTAAGTTTAAAGCCAGCCTGAGAAATTTAGCTAAATCTTGTCTCAAAATGACAGTAAAAGGAGGGCTGAGTATGTAGCTCAGTAGTGAGCGCTTGCATAGTGCCTGCAAAGACTTGGATTTATTTTCAGTAGCCCCTCCATCCAAAATCCTACTTTCTTGACCTCTAAACCTTCTTGCCTGGCTCCACGTTGGTTCTGTAGCTGCTGGTTTTCTTCATCGATACCCAACCCCTCTTCATGTCCTGTCCCTGTCTACTTCCACCACTCCAATCTCCACATTGCCCTACAAGAAGCCCACTTCCAACCAGACCATATCCTGAGCTCAGTCAACACCACCTCTGTGTTTCTCCTGCCTCCCACCCCAGCACACACCTGCATGTAGACCCTGGCGCGGTCCAGAGGGGCTGTGCCCGTGCGAGACACTGCCCCAGCCATGGCTCCAGACAGCAGCAGTTTCCACAAGGCCCCACTGTCACCCACTTCTAGGATGTCCACGGGGACCATCAGTTGTTCTCCTGTGTCCAGAACCTGCAGAGCAGACCCAGTCCCTGGTCATACCCTGCCACACTGGAACTCAGCCCTGTTTTCTGGGTGCCTCAATGTGGATAATTTTACATCTGGCTTTGGAGGAGAGTGGGTGACAGGGGCTGGGTCGATGGCTCAGTGGGGTGTGCTGTTCAAGTGGTAGGACGTGAGCTCAGAGCTTCAGAACCCACACAAAGCTGGTCACAGTTGCGTGAGCTTCTATAATCCCAGCATTTACTCCAAGAAGGGAGGTGAAGGCAGAACCCCCCACCTCCAGAAGTTCATGGGGCAGCCAGCCTGGCAAACACAGCCACAAAAAATGAGAGACCCTAGGCTAAAGAGATGGCTTAGTGGTTAAGGTGCTTGCCTGTGAAGCCTAAGGACCTAAATTCAATTCCCCAGTACCCACAAAAAGCCAGAGGTACAGGTGGCATATACATCTGGAGTTCTTTAAATTAAAAAAAAATGACAGTCCCTGCTTCAAACAAGGTGGGAGATGAGGACCAACACCCAAGGTTGTCCTCTTATCTCCACACATGTGTGCTGTGTCATATGTGTGCCCATACTCACACACATTCTAGATACACATCTACACTCTAAAAATTAAAGAGCCAGGAGTGGTGGCGCACGCCTTTAATCCCAGCACTTGGGAGGCAGAGGTAGGAGGATTGCCATGAATTCAAGGCCACCCTGAGCCTACAGAGAGAATTCCAGGTCAGCCTGGGCTAGAGTGAGACCCTACCTCCAAAAACAAAATAGTAAAAAATAAAATAAAATTTAAAAAAAAATATATAAAATGAATAAGAGTGGCCACTTGTGATGGTTAATCTCTGATCATGAATCTGACAGGATTTATAATCATTATGAAAACAAGTATCTGGCCATGTCTGTGAGGGACTTTCTAGATTGGGCTGAGGGGGGAAGACCCATCCTGAATGTGGCCAGCACCATCCAGTGGGCTGGGGTCCCAAACTGTATATGCAGGAGAAAGCCAGCTGACCACTGGTGTTCATGGCATTCTGCTTCCTGACTGTGAGTATGAGGTGACCAACTACTTCACACCCCTGCCACTGTCTTCTACCCCATGGTGGCCTGCACCCTCAAACTGTGAGATGAAGCAAGCCCCTCCTCCCTTAAGTAGTTTTTTGTTGTTGTTGCAGGGATGGGGGATAATTTGGTCTCAGTAAGGTGGAAACAGCTAACAGGGCGCTTGCTCTGTAGGGAGTGGGCAGTCTGGCCACCTTCCCCTTTGGTCCAGGCTGGAGGTCACCACACTCACCTGCTGCGACAGGAGATGGTCATGACTGCTGTCGTGTACATGTCCAAACACGTACCCATACACGTGTGCACATCCTGGGTTATAGGAGGGGGGTGGCGGGGGTGGGCTTGGAAGTGGGGCTTTGCTGAGTAAAGCCTTGACCCTCTTAAACAGGGTCTGGACTCTCGAGCAAGGTTTTGGCGTTTCCTCTGGACGGACTCCCATGGCTTTGGAGGTTAGGATACCCGTGCCAGCATTACTAGGAGAAGCCACCCAGCTCACAGGTGGGAGTGACAATCTGGCATGTCCAGGTCACAGAGGCCCTTGTGACCTCATGGGCATGTTGTATTGTGGCTTTTCATCTCTCTAAAGTGGCCACATCCTCATCACTACCCCTGGTGAAGAGTTTACTGATGGGGAATAGCTCTGTTCTGTCTCACCAATATTTGTTCATTTACTTTCTTGGATCTTCTTTTTTTTCCTTTTGAGGTAGGGCCTCACTCTAGCCCAGGCTGACTTGGAGTTCACTAAGTAGCCTCCGGGTGTCCTTGAACTCATGGCGATCCTCCTTCCTACCTCTGGCTCCCAAGTGCTGGGATAAAAGGCATGCGCCAAATTCATTCAGGCCCGGCTCATATTCATTTTTTTCAAATATGTAAAAATAAATAAATATAAAGGAAGCTGGCCATCAGGAAAATTCAAATTGAAACTACTTTGAGGTTTCATCTCACTCCTGTCAGAATGGCTATCATCAAGAAAACAAATGACAATAAATGTTGGTCAGAATGTGAAAAGGGGAACCCTTCTGCCATTGGTGGAAATGGAGTCTGGAACAACCATTGTGGAGTGTGGAGGTTCCTGAGACAGTTAAAAATAGATTTACCTTATGATCCAGCTGTAGCACTCCAAGGCATATATCCTAAGGACTATTCTCACTACTTAGGAGATAGTTTCACAGCCATGTTTATTGTTGTTCTATTCACAATAGCTAGGAAATGGAATCTGCCTAGATGTTCCTTTACAGATGCAAGGATAATAAAGATGTGGTACATTTACACAATGGAGTTAGATTCAGTGGCAAAAAAATACGAAATTATGAAATTTGCTGGAAAAGGATGGATCTGGAAAGGATTATACTAAGTGAGGTAATCCAGGCCCAGAAAGCCAAATATTGCATGTTCTTTCTCATATGTGGATCCTAGCTACAAATGTTTAGACTTATGTGTGAGCTGGAACTAAAAATCAGTAGCAGAGGTCAGTTAGCTAGAAAAAGGCTATAAGGGAGGGAGGAAAGGGAAGGGCTTTAGGGGATGGTATTGTATATATGTAAGTAGAAGAACAGATTACAGGGAGTGGAATGACCTAAGTGAGTCCAGGGGAAGAGACTGAGTGAAAAAAGGGTGGGTGGAAGGGTTAATCATATTCTGAATAATATATATCAAAGCCTACTTTTTCGGATAATGACATATCCAGAAGCCATAGATTGTTACTAGAAATTTTTCAGTGCCAGGGATGGGATATCTTCCAGTGAGTTGTTGGCCAGGGAGGGCCCTGTTGCCTCAAAAACATTACAGGCTATTGCCAAGACCCTTGGTTTCTTACCAGAAACAGATCGTTAAGACCCTACTGCTGAAGACTCCACATGCCTGGGTGGCAAGGTCACTGAGAAATCAAGCTGGAGCTGAGCTGAAAACCTTCTCCCTGTAAACCAATGGGCTGAAAGCTGGAAAAAGCTGCACTGCATGCAGCCTTGTGGGAGACAGAAGTCATCAGTGGTGAAAACAGTGGATACTGGAAGCCTCAAGTTTTGCCAGACAAACCAAATGACCAAATGGGTGCAATAGTGGCATGTCTGCTCTGGGGAAAACCAATGGCTTTCTAATTGACTGGAGGCCCGCTCTATGGGAGGGAATACATGCCTGGTATTGAAAACCTAATCAAAACCCTGTGGAAGAGAAGGTCATGAGCCTTAGGGGTATAAAGCCTGCTCTTATCTGGCTAAATGAATATATTATGTTCATCAAACTACCCTATAAGCATTACACTTACTGTTTATATTCACATATTAAGGCTACTCTCACTTTTGGTTAGAGAAGCTTCTCTTTTCAGATGGTGGTGGTTACTGGGATGACCCAAAAGGTAAAATAGTGCTGAGAAGTAAAATAAGTAAAATAAAAAAAATTTAAAAAAATGTAAGAGCCAAAGGAATGGTAGGACTTCTTACAATGCAACTATCCAGACAGAAATTGGTCTTGATAGCCTTGACCTCGCAGTGCCTAGCACTACCTTCACAAGACCCTCGTCATAGGTGGAAAAGACCATGAAATCAAAATAAAAGAGGCTAATGGAGAGAGGCAGGGGCTATGATGGAGAGTAGAGTTGTGAAGGGGAAAGTGGAAGAGGGGAGGGAATTATCATGGTTTATTGTCTGTAGGTATATAAGTTGTTAATAAAAAATTATACATTAAAACAAACAATAACAACAAAAAATGGAAGCTGGGTAGCAAGGCGTGGGGGTGCGTGCCTTTAATTCCAACACTTGGGAGGTAGAGGTAGGAGGACTGATGTGAGTTCAAGTCCAGCCTGGGACTACAGAGTGAGTTCCAGGTCAGCCTGGGCTACCGGGAAAAAAAAATATGGAGAGAGGTGTTAGGGAGATAACTCAGTAGTTAAAGGCACCCTTGCAAAGTCTACTGGCTGTGCACTTAAACATGGATAAATAGTCAACTGTATGTCATGTATACTTTACCGCAATAAAAAGGAAAGTTAAATTGGGTGTGGTAGCACATGTCTTTAATCCCAGCACTTGGAGACTGAGGTAGGAGGATGGCTGTGAGTTTGAGGCCATCCTGAGAATATGGAGTGAATTCCTGGTCAGCCTGGGCTCTTAGAGCACGACCCTACCTCAAAAAAAAAAAAAAAAAAAAAAAAAATGCTGGATGCCCAGCATATCCCTTTAATCCCAGCACTCAGGAGGCAGAGGTAGGAGGATCGCTGTGAGTTCGAGGACACCCTGAGACTACATAGTAAATTCCAGGTCAGCCTGGGTTAGAGTGAGACTCTGCCTTGAAAAACCAAAAAAAAAAAAAAAAAAAACCAAAAAACAAAAAAAAAAAGTTTTTAGGGCTGGAAAGATAGCTTAGCAGTTAAAAGCACTTCTTAGCTGGGCCTGATGGCTCAGGTTCAGTATCCATGCAAAGCCAGATGCACAAAGGAGGCATATGCCTGTGGAGTTTGTTTGCAGTGGCAAGAGGCCCTGGAGGGCCCATTTCCCCTCTTTCTCCTTGCAAATAAATATAAAATTTTAAAAATTACTTCTTTATTTTAGAGAGGAAAGAGGCAGATACAGACAGTGAAGAGAATGGGCACACCAGGGCTTTGGCCACTACAAACGAATTCCAGTTGCATGCACCACCTTGTGCATCTGGCTTACATGGGTCCTGGGGAATTGAACTTGGGTTCTTTGGCTTTATAGGCTAAGCCATCTCTCCAGCCCCAAAGTATTTTAAAAATGTTTTTAGTGGAGCACGGTGGCACATACCTTTAATCCCCACACTTGGGAGGCAGAGGTAGGAGGATCACCGTGAGTTAGAGGCCATCTTGAGACTACATAGTGAATTCCAGGTCAGCCTGGATGAAAGTGAGAGCCTACCTTGAAAAACAAACAAACAAAAAAAATGCTTTTAGGGCAGGGTATAATGACACACACCTTTAATCCTAGCACTCCAGAGGCAGAGGTAGGAGGATCACTGTGAGTTTGAGGCCAGCCTGGGACTACAGAGTGAGTTCCAGGTCAGCCTGGGCCAAAATGAGACCCTGCCTTGAAAAAACAAAACACAGAAAATGGGGAGAGGAAGAGGGAAGAGAGAGATCACATTCTATCCCTCCTCCCTGGTGTTTACTGATGTGGTCACACACACACACCCCTTTTTATAAACAAAGGACAGTAAGAGCTTAGAAAATTTATTCCTTTTTTTTCCCCTTGAAACACACACAGGCAGGGAGGTGGGATGTGGTGTAGATTAGAGGGAGGTGGAAGCTGTGGGGGGGATCCTCCAGCCCCCCCAACATCCCAGTTCTTCTTTTACAGTTATTAAGTGGGGCTCCCCAAGAACTGGGGAGTAGAGCAGGTTTCCCCATTTAACTTAAGCTTACAATCCAACAATAAAGTGCCAAAGGTATGGGTATGAGAGAATGTGGGGACATCATTCTTTTGTCAGGTAGAAAAATAGACCCTCCCCAGTAAGTTTTGGGATTTGTTTTTGCATCTTAGGATGCCTGTGGTCTTTGTGGAATTGGTCCTGGCTTTATGAATCCGAGGCCCTGGTAGGGCTGGCAGTGCCTGGGGAGGGGGGCGCAAAGTCCCCTTCTTGTGTTCCCCAGGAGGGGCCTTACCTGGCCTCTTTGCTAGCCCCCTAAGAACAAATAGGTGGACCCTCCAAGGGGGACTTGGGCTTTGGGGACTTTAGCCTAGAAGACAGGGAGTAGGAAGACTGTGGAATGGGGGATAGGGAGGGAGGCCTGACTGGTATGGGGGAGCGGTTTCGCCCTCAGGCGAGGTGTGGCCTTGGAAGACATAGGCCTTCCCTTACTGCCGGGCAATGAGGAGCCATCAGGCTAGGATCTGTGCTTCTGTAAGCTCCCTACGTCATGTGGCTCAGCTGTGGGGGCAGGAACAGGGAAGCATGGCATCTGGCATGGCCCTGAGTGGGCTGTTGGGATCTAGACTGGAGCCCAAGCATTGGGGATACAAGGATTAAGGGCCTGGGAAAACTGGATTTGATTTCTATGGAAGAATTCAGTGATGAGGGGTGAAGCAATCTGGTCCCCAATGGCTATAGCATGCAGGATCCACTGCTGGCCTCCCACATCTTGCTCCCAGACTCGGGAATCTGTGACTGAGGTGGAGGTGCTTGAAATATGAGATCCAGCAGGCAGAGCATAAGTGTCTGCCACCCAGTGTCTAGGTAAAGGGATCGAGCAATGGGTGTTTGGGTGAAGGGATCTGGGAGCTGGGGATGTCGGCATTGTACCATCAGCCGCTGAGGTTTCATGGTGTCCAGAATTCAGTGGCCATGCTGGACACGTGGGGCATGGCCATCCCAGCAATGCTGGTGGAGTTGAGGATCCAGGATCCAGTCCTGCAAGAGGACATTGGATCTACTTCTTGTGGGATCTAGAGTCTGGGGGAAGAAACAGGGAGGTGTGCTCTGTGGCTGGAGTCAGGACCCATGAATCATGGGATCCCAGTGATCAACACACACAGGCCCTGAACTCTGGTGGGCGTGGCAGGGAAGCTCCGTGTCTACCTCTAGTGTGTGGTAACAAAGGGTTGAGGGCCTGGGGTCAGGGCCAAGGGATGGGTGTGGAGGTGCTGGCTCGAGGGTCTCTGGTGAGGGCTGAGGTGAGGATCAGTTTGAATTTGTTACTTCCAATGTTAGACTGGAGTGGCTGAATTGTGGGGACTACAGTTGGGGATCTGGGATCTATTTAGCAAACAGCAGGGATCCAATGATTCAACAGTTGGGATAGGTGCCAAAGATCTGGGATGTGGGTAGGGATCCAGTGACTGGAAGATTTGGGATAAAAACATCAGGATGGGGATTAGGGTGAGGGGTCTTGAGGGGGCCGGGCTCCAGGTCCCTCACCTGGATGTGACCCCCAGGGCTTGCTTCATGTTCTCGTAGACCACATAGGAGATGCTCACAGCAGGAATGACCTTCATGAAGTTGGGGGCAATGCCCCGGTAGAGGCCTGACACACCCTCCTGGGACAGGATGTGCCGAAACAGACCCATCATGGATTGCTGCGGGCTGCCCTGGAGGGAGGCTGAGAGAGGAGGGCTTGTAAGGCCGAAGCCCCTTTCTCCCCCTTCTCCCCCTCCCCATGAAGGTTGAGCCATGTCACCATTTCATAGTCAGGACTTCTATGACCTTGAATCTCATAGCGATCCTCCTACCTCTGCCTCCTCCCAAGTGCTGGGCTAATCAAAAGGCGTGCGCCACCATGTGCTGCCTGTATCTCCTTTTGTGGAACAGTCGCACTCTAGCCCAGGCTGGCCAAGAACTCACAGCTTCAAGCTCACAGTGATCCTCCTGCCTCAGCCTCCCAAGTGCTGGGATGACAAGTGTGTGTTACCTCGCCCAGCTTTGCCTTTCTTTTCTCCAGCTCTGTGTTGAGACTTAGTGAGGGACATTTTGTTTGATCTTCCTTCCTCTCCAGGGCTCGGGCTCATGCTAGCGGGAGCCACATCTTCACTGACGCCTTCCCAGTGAAAACCAATGCGTATAAATACAACTCTCAAAGAAATTCCCAAAAACTGATTGAAGGTTGGTGGAGAGGGAGGGAAAGAACCCATGAAAGAAAAAAAAAAAAAAAAAAAAACAAAACCATGGGGACACTGGGGTAGAACTGTTATGAATTTAAGGCTTCCTGGGACTACATAGGAAGACCCCATCTCAAAAATAAAACCCAAACCAAAAACCGAGCCTGTCCATGATGTTCACAACTGGGTTCCAGCTTCCCTTTCACTATAACCCAGCCTTGCAAATAAGAGCTTGTTACTTGCCTAAAGCCTTTAATCCCAGCGCTTGAGAGGCCAAGGTAGGAGGATCTCCATGAGTTCAAAGCCACCCTGAGACTATAAAGTGAATTCCAGGGCAGCCTGGGCGAGAGTGAGACCCTACCTCAAACACACCCACGCACCCAAAACCAAACCAAACCAAACCAAACCAAACCAAACCAAACCAAACCAAACCAAACCAAACCAAACCAAACACCTCCACCACCCAACAACCTAGTGTTGCCCATAGCTGACTCTGGGCTGAGACTGCTCCAGAGCTGCTGGGATATTTGCCCAGTGTTCCCTGTGGCAGTCAGTTCTATCAAATCTTCAGCTTGCTACAGGTACAGTTCTCCCTCTTCCACTGTCACCAGGGGGTAAAGGGAGGCTCAGAGAAGAACTAGGACTTGTCAAATCCAGGAACAGCTCAGCCTCTACCTCAGCGAGCCCGGCTGCAGCAGGTGGGCCCTGGAGGTAAGCCTTCCCCGAGCAGTCACCTACCCCAGTCTCACCTTGGGCCTGCATTCGGGTGCGGACCAGCGCCAGCGGGTAACTGGCTATCTGGCCGCAAGTGCTGGAGACTGTGCCGCAGGCCAGGAGCACAAGGATCCCTGGGTTTGCAGATTCGTGGCTGTACTGCTGAAGCCACCGATTCTTCAGGGTCTGTGGCAGAGGAAGGAGAGGGAGGTTGAAGGTGGCACACAAGGACCCTGGAGTCAAAGGAGTTTAAACTCAAGCAAGCTTTTCATTTCCTGTGGTACTGGTGGTGGAACCCAGGCCCTCCTACCACCTAGGTGGGTCAGCAACTGCTGGCTATGCCCCCAAGCCCTCACTGTGGATTCTAGCTTTACCACAGATGTACATTTTCAGCCCCCTCATTCTGCTAGGCTGGCCCTGGAATTCACTATGTAGTCCCAGGCTGGCCTCAAACTCACAGTGATCACCCTACCTCTGCCTCCTATGTGCTGGCATTAAAGGCAAGTGCCACCACACCTGGCCTTAAAAAACTTAAAAAAAATTATTTATTTGAGAGATAGAGAGACAGAGAATGGGTGCGTCAGGGCCTCCAGTCACCGCCAACTCTGCAAATCCAGACACATGCGCCACCTTGTGCATCTGGCTTTACGTGGGTCCTGGGGGAATCAAATCTGGGCCCTTGGGCTTTGCAGGCAAACACCTTAACTGCTCAGCCATCTCTCCAGACCTTAAAAAACTTTTTTTTTTTTCTCCAAGGTAGGGTTTCAGGCTGACTTGGAATTCACTACATAGTCTTAGGGTGAGCCGGGCGTGGTGGTGCACGTCTTTAATCCCAGCACTCGGGAGGCAGAGGTAGGAGGATTGCCATGAGTTCAAGGCCACCCTGAGACGACAGAGTTAATTCCAGGTCAGCCTAGACCAGAGTGAGACCCTACCTCAAAAAAAAAAAACAACAAAAACACATAGTCTCAGGGTGGCCTTGAACTCACAGTGATCCTCCTGGGATTAAAGGTGTATGCCACCACGCCCAGCCCTAAAAAACTTTTTTTTTTTTTTTTGGGTTTTCGAGGCAGGGTCTCTGGCTCAGGCTGACCTGGAATTCACTATGTAGTCTCAGGGTGGCCTAGAACTCACGGCGATCCTCCTACCTCTGCCTCCCGAGTCCTGGGATTAAAGGCGTGCGCCACCACGCCCGGCGTCTAAAAAACTTTTGACATGGTCTCACTTTATAGCCAGGTCTGGCCCAGGACTAGTCATTCTCCTCCATGCTGAGGTGACAGTTCTGGGATACTCAGTTTTGTGTTGCTTTTCACTGTTTTCTGTGGCAGTGGGTATTAAACCCAGGGAATGGTGCCTGCTACATCCCCAGCTCTTACCAGGGCCATCTTATTTGGGTATTTTACCTGTGTCTCCCCCTCCACCCTCACCCTACCCCACATGGTGGGAGACTCAAGGTCCTTGGTACTGTGCATGCCCTGATCCCTCAGCACAGGTGACCATTCTGAGGGAAGGACTTTGAATATGGGATTAAGGATCTTGTTCGAGCCACAGGGATCATCTTGGATCTTCTGGGTGGGTCCAATGTTATCTCATATCTCATGGGTGAAGGTCTATCATCAGCATTCTGGAGGCTGAGGCAAGAGGGTTGTGAGTTCAAGGCCAGTTTGGGCTTCATAGTTTCTGGGCAGTCAGGGTTGCAGAGTGAGACCCTCTCTCAAAAGAACAACAACAAAAAAATTTGTTTGTTTTCAAGGTAGGGTCTTACTCTAGGCCCGGCTGACCTGAAACTCAATTCTGTAGTTTCAGACTGGCCTGGAACTCATAGTGTCCCTTCCACCTCTGCCTTCTGAGTGCTGGGATTAAAGACATGTGCCACCTTGCCTGGCCAAAAAAAAATTTTTTTTTTAAACTCTGGACCCATTTCCCTTGCTGCTTTGGGGGATCATATTATTCAGTTTCCCAGAGAACTCAGAGTGACTAGACTCCTGCTACAGCAGGAATTTGATGGTTGACACATTGCTCTTAGTTTAGAATTATGTACCCCCAAAGTTTTCATTTTCATTTTTATTTTTTAAATTTCTAAATGTTTTGGCTTTTTGAGGTACGGTCTCACTGTAGCTCAGGCTGACCTGGAACCCTACCTCTGCCTCCTGAGTGCTGGGATTGAAGCCCTGCCCCACTTTTATTTATTTGTTGGAGATGGAGTGGGGAGAGAGAGAATGGGCACACTAGGGCCTGTAGCCACTGCAAAGGAACTCCAGATGCATGCGCCACCATATGCATCTGGCTTACATGGGACCTGGAGAATCGAACCTGGACCCTTAGGCTCCGCAGGCAAGCCCTTTAACTGCTAAGCCATCTCTCCAGCCCAGTTTTCTCTCTCTCTCTCTCTTTTTTTTTTTTTTTTTTGAGGTAGGGTCTTGCTGTAGCCCAGGCTGACCTGGAATTCACTATGGAGTCTCAGGGTGGCCTCGAACTCAGGGCAATCCTCCTACCTCTGCCTCCTGAGTGCTGGGATTAAAGGCATGTGCCACCACACCCGGTTTTAGTTTTCATATTTTTGAGGTAGAATCTCACTGTAGCCCAGGCTAGCCTTGAACTCACAGTGATCTTCTTGCTTCAGCCTCTTGAATGCTGAGATTAAAGGCATGCACGTGTGTGACTGCACCAGGATTGCTTGTCACTGCAAACGAACACCAGACACACACACCGTTTTTTCTATCTGGCTTATGTGAATTGAACCCAGGCTGGCAGGCTTTGTAGGCAAGCACTTTTAATCACTGAGCAATCTTCCCAACCAAGATTTTTATTTTTTTATTTTTTTTATTTTTCAAGGTAGGGTCTCACTCTAGTGCAGGTTGACCTGGAATTTACTATGTAATCTCAGGGTGGCCTCAAACTCACAGTGATCCTCCTACCTCTGTCTCTCAAGTGCTAGGATTAAAGGCATGCGCCACCATGCCCGGCTCCAAGATTTTTTTTTTTTAATGTATGTGTGCATATGCATGTTTGTGCATGAGGGGATAGACTATATATATGGAATTGAGGCCCGAGAAGAACCTCAGGTGCCATCCTCAGGAAGGAACATTATACACTTTTCTCTCACTGGACTGGAGCTCACTGGTTATGCTAGACTCCTCTAGACTTGCTGACGGTGAGCCCACGGCTCACACCACCACACCCGGCTGATGTGGGTGCTAGAGATGCGAGCTCAGGTCCTGAAGCACTTCACCCTCTGAGCCATCTCCCCTGCCCACATAGCTGGCATTTTAGAGATGGGTTTGTGACACCGTGTCACAGGTGTCCTAGGAAACAGATGCACACACCCTGGGCTGACTGCCTCCTCGGTGCACCATATCTAGGTCCCAGGGCTGCAATTAAGGAAGATTTCAAACCATGACAAGTACTGCTAGTCTGTACTTTACAGATGAGAAACTGAGGGGCAGGAAGGTCATCTTTCTAAAGCTGCAGGATTCAGACACAATGGGTCCAGTGCTGTGACCTGTGCTGCCAAGTTCTGAGAAGGCTAATCCTGTCTGTAGCTTATAATCAAGGTCTTCATTTCCTTCTTTTTCCTTTCTTTGTCTTCCTTCTCTCTTCCCTTGCTTCCCACATGCTGGAATTAAAGGCTTCCCTCTTCTCTCTCTTTATTTCCTGAGGTAGGGTCTTAGTCTAGCCCAGGCTGACCTAGAATTCACTGTATAGTCTCAGCATGGCCTCAAACTCACAGCGATCCTCCTACCTCTGTCTCCCGAGAGCTAGGGTTAAAAGGCGTGTGCCACCACACCTGGCTCCCAATTCTTCTTTTGTTTACTATCTTTCACTTTCTCTTTTGGCTTTTTCTTTTTGAGTATTTGTTGCTTTGGGTTTTTTTGTTTTGTTTTGTCGAGGCAGGGTTTCACTTTAGCCCAGGCTGACCTGGAATTCACTCTGTAGTCCCAGGCTGGCCTTAAACTCACAGCGCTTGGCCTATCTCAGCCTCCCAAGTGCTCAGATTAAAGGCGTGCACCTGGATTTTTTTTTCTTTTAATCAGCTCTAACGTACCCATGATTTATTTTGGAAGTTGTATCTCAGAGAACTTTATCATTGGTTCTGACTTTGAAGAGATGGCACTGCTAGAACTGCCTCTCAAGCAGACTGACTTTCCCGCTCATGTTTTGTCATCTGGCTTAGAGTTAGAGAGAGGAATGCTGGCTGTAGGTGGGTCCTGTGGACTTTGTCTAGAGATCAATCTCCAAAGCTTTTTATTTTCTCTGAGGCAGGGTCTCTCTCTAGCCAAGGTTGAACTAGAACTCACTCTGTAGCCCAGGCCTTGAATTCACAGTGATTTTGCTATTTTAGCCAAGTACTGGGATTAAAGGTATGAGCCACAATGCTCAGCTGAGCGCTCTCTTTCTTTGATGAAAAAATGTTAATTCCACGTGCGTCTTTTTTTTTTAAGTTTTTTGTTTATTTATTTGAGAACAATAGACAGAGAGAGAGAGAGAGAGAGAGAGAGAGAGAGAGAGAGAGACAGACAGACAGACAGACAGACAGACAGACAGAATGGGCACACCAGTGCCTCCAGCCACTGCAAACAAACTCCAGATGCGTGCACCCCCTTGTGCATGTGGCTTACGTGGGTATTAGGGAATCAAGCCTCGAACTGGGGTCCTTAGGCTTCACAGGCAAGTGCTTAACTGCTAAGCCATTTCTCCAGCCCCACATGCATGTTTTTGCCCTGAACCTCTCTGGCTTTCTTGCTGAGCCATCATCAGTTCCTTCCAGCCACTCTAGACTTCCCCTCCAGCCACACTGGGTGAGGTAGGAAGATTGCTGTGAGTTCCAGGCCAGCCTGGGTTAAGAGTGAAAGCCTGCCTCAAAAAAAAAAAAAAAAAATTAGCTGAGTGTGGTGGTGCACACCTTTAATCCCAGCACTTGGGAAGCAGGGATAGGGAGGATCGCCATGAGTTCAAGGCCACCCTGAGACTAACAGTGAATTCTAGTCAGCCTGGGCTAGAGTGAGACCCTACCTTGAAAATACACACAAACAAACTAACAAACAACAACAAAAAATCGACTTCTTCAACAAGCCAAATTTCCCGCCACAAGACCCTTGCACATACTTTATCCCTATTCTTCAGAGAGCCTGCTCTACCTCAAGGGGCTTCTCCACTCTCTCCTGCCCATGGTTCTTCACACCAACACAGCCTATCTTCTGAAGCTTCCCAGGACTTTTCAGGTGGGGACACTATATTTTTGTTTTTGAGACAGAGTTGTATGCAGCCCAGGATGGCCTTGAACTCATTGTATAGCTGAGTTTGATGATGAACTCCTGATCCTCCTGCCTCCACCTCCCGAGTGCTGGGATGATAGGTATGCACCACTACAGCTGGTATACCCAGTGCTGGCAAAGGAACCCAGGGCCTCGTGCATGCCAGTATCTGCTCACCGAGCCCCAGCCCCAGCCCAGAAACAAAAGCTATTGTATTTTCTCACTGACAGAGCCCTCACTAGAATGAATCTTCTAGAAGGGCAGGATCTGTGGGTAGGTTTCATTCATAACTTGCAGGAATTATGATGAAATCTGGCACATAAAAACTTTACTAACTTGTTCATAACTAAAGGCTGGCACAGGCCTGTCACCCCAGCATGTAGAAGGCTGAGGCAGGAAAATTGCGAGTTCTTGAACTGCCTGGGCTACAGAGTGAGACCCTGTTTCAAAAACAAACAAAAAATTTGGGAAGCTGGGCACACTGGCCATCCCAGTACTCAGGAGGCAGAGAAGGGAGGATCAGGAATTCAAGGTCATCTTTGGCTAGTGAGTTTGAAGCCAACCTGATGTTCATGAGACCCTGTCTCCAGAAACCAAAAGTGGGCTGGAGTGATTGTTCCTCACTTAAAGTGACTGCCTGTACAGCCTAATGATCCAGGTTTGATTCCCCAGTACCTACATAAAGCCAGATACACAGACTGGCACATGCATTTGGAGTTCATTTGCAGTGGCTAGAGGTCATAGTATACCCATTCCTTCTTTCTCTCTGTCAAATAAATAAATAAATAAAAGTATTACAAACATTAAAAAAAAGAG